>NC_064856.1:107824661-108124661 GCF_024139225.1 Suncus etruscus
CTATACAATACCATCATCTAGTCTCTTAAGTCTGATTTTTTGTTGTTTAATGGGCCACACCCAGCGGCACTCAGGATTATTCCTGGCTCTTCACTCAGAAATTACTCCTAGCAGGGTCAGGGACTATATGAGTTGCTGGGATTAAACCTGGGTCGATTGCGTGCAAGGTAAATGCCCTACCCGCTCTCTCTCCAGCCCCACGAAGTCTGATTTTTAAACAATGCACTTGTATTCTTAGATTAAAATTCTTTCCCATCTTATCTCAGTACCAGTCAGCTCATGTGTTCTGGCCTTTTGGTTGTTAACCTGTAGGTCTTTTTTTCCTTACCTTCTTCCCACCTGGCTTCTCGACGATGAAAACTTCACTCCAGATCTGAATCCCAGTGGTCTCTGGGTCAGAGCCGCCACGCCAGGAAAAGCCCGTTAGTGGTTCCTCGGGGTCACCCAGCCAATTGGAGCTGCCACCTTCCTTCTGTGGAGGTGATGAGAGAAGTGTCACTTTTCAAACTGAAACATCAAGTCATTTTATTCAGCCAGGTTAACCCAGGAGTTCACCACTGTATCTCTGAACAAAAAAAAATTTGCTTTTTATTTTGTTTGTTAGGGGGCCATAACCGTTGGTGCTCAGGGGTTACTCCTGGCTCTGTGCTCAGAAATGACTCCTGATAGGCTTGGGGGACCCTCTAGAACTCCAGGGATCAAACCTGGGTCAGAATCATACAAGAATAATCCCTTACCCGTTGTGTTATCACTCTGGCCCCCAAAAGTCTGTTTCTAATTAGAAAGAAATCGATCTGCCTCACCTGGCAATATAAATATCGCAGCATGAAGTCTAGGAAGAAGGATTTGCCCTTCCGGAAGGCTCCGGCCACCGACAACACGACCACATCTAGGTCCCGGACGTGGTCCTGCAGGAGGACACTGGCCAGCGCCTTCTCCTCAAGTTCAAATGAATGCTGGTCCTTGTGGACAGCGACAATTTGCACGGGTCCGGGCTTCCCACTCTCCATGGTTTCACCTAGGGACAGGAGAGAAGACATTCTCAAACTGTGCAGGTGTGAACATGGGGAGAGCAGGAACTTCTTAGGACACAAGAGCACAAAGCATACAAGTCAGGCAATGAACTGGAACGTCATTAAAATGACTAACTTTTTTTTTTTTTTTTTTTTTGGTTTTTGGGCCACACCTGTTTGACGCTCAGGGGTTACTCCTGGCTATGTGCTCAGAAATTGCCCCTGGCTTGGGGGGACCATATGGGACGCCGGGGGATCGAACCGCGGTCCGTTCCTTGGCTAGCGCTTGTAAGGCAGACACCTTACCTCTAGCGCCACCTTCCCGGCCCCTAAAATGACTAACTTTTAACCAGTGACAGACAGCAGAGCAGGAAGTGCATACTGCCAGGTAGGAGGAAATATTCAAATGATCACTCAGGACAAGAGCTGGGTGCTGCAAGGAGAGAAAATGATAGGCATGGTACCCCTTAGGAAAAATATTGCAAATCAGTATCAAAAGAGAAGAAAGATGTGTGTGTGTGTGTGTGTGTGTGTGTGTGTGTGTGTGTGTGTGTGTGTGTGTGTGTGTGTGTAGGCATGGTACTCCTCAGGAAAAATATTGCAAATCAGTGTAAAAACGGAAGAAAGAGGTGTGTGTTTGTGAAGAGAGAGGGAGAGGGGAAGGGAGGGAGAGAAGGGGGAGAGAGAGAGAGAGAGACAGAGGGAGGGAGGGAGGGAGAGGGAGAGAGAGACAGAGACAGAGAGAGGGAGAGGGAGAGAGAGACAGAGAGAGAGAGAGAGAGAGAGACAGACAGACAGAGAGAGACAGACAGAGAGAGAGAGAGAGAGAGAGAGAGAGAGAGAGAGAGAGAGAGAGAGAGAAATGTCTGCCCCAAGAAGGGAATCGGATACATTGATGGTGGCAAACATGCACAGGTGAAGGGTGTTGGGCACATTGTATGCTGTTGTTACTGTGAGAAAAAAAAAAAACAACTGTATTATGAACAATTTTGGAATCACAGTTTCAATAAAATAGTTTTTAAAATTAAAAAAACATTATGTGGGCCCGGAGAGATAGCACAGAGGCGTTTGCCTTGCAAGCAGCCGATCCAGGACCAAAGGTAGTTGGTTCGAATCCCGGTGTCCCATATGGTCCCCCGTGCCTGCCAGGAGCTATTTCTGAGCAGACAGCCAGGAGTAACCCCTGAGCACCGCCGGGTGTGTCCCAAAAACAAAAAAAAAAACAAAAAAAAAAAAAAAAAAAAAAAAAAAAAAAAACATTATGTGCGGGCCAGAGAAATAGCATAGCGGTAGGGTATTTGCCTTGCATGTGGACAACACAGGACAGACCCTAGTTCAATTGCTGGCATCCCATATGGTCCCCTGCCAGGAGCGATTTCTGAACACAGAGCCAGAAGTAACCCCCTGAGCACCACCAGGTGTGATCTAAAATAAAAGAAAAAAAAAACTAAATAGATAAGGAGGGAGCAATGCACAACTTGCCTTGGACACAGCCAACCTAGTTTTGATCCCTGACATCCCAGATGGTCTCCCAGGAGTGACCCCTGAGCAGAGAGCCAGAAGCAAGCCCTGACCACAGCTGAGTGGCCAAATAAAAAAAAAAAAAAGGCAAGTCCTATATTTATAAATATACTCATCCAAATGGCCAAAAATTTTATATAAAAATATTTCCATATTACTATCAAAGAAATATAGGCTGAAATTATGATACTATAATGGCTGCAAACTGGGAAAATCACCTACTGGAAAAGCTATGTTGCAACTAGAACTCCCACACATTCTGATACAAGTACAGCTATGCTGTTGGAAACCTGTGAGGCAGTAGCTGCTAAAATTGTTTAAACAGACTGAGTTCACACCGAGGCCTCCACTCCTAGGTACGTAATCAGGGAAATAAAAGTGATTTCCACCCCAAAATACAGGAATATCCAAAAAACTTAAGATTCCAAAACGTGGGGCCAGAGCAATAGTAAAGCATGTGGAGCCTTTGCCTCGCCTGCAGCTCTCCCGGGTTGGGTCCAGCCCCAGCATCTCAGGTGCCAAAAGTACTGTATTTTCCGGCGTATAAGACGACCCCCTAATTTTGCAGTTAAAACATACGTATATTTGCTGTATCAGACAGAACGTTCCTGTGCTACAACTAGATGGACCACAGTGAGCCAATCACAACAAGCAAAGGTTCAAAGGTTATACTGTCATAGACTTCCTCTCTGACTCTGGTCAATCTGAGCAGGCTTTTGACAGTGTAGATTCGGGTCCAGAATATTGTCTAATTGGCACGCATAAAAAGCCTGCTTGAATTGGCTGAGTTAGAGAGGCGGTCCGAGCAGCCTTGCAGTGATTGGCCCCTTATCATAGGCACCTTTTCTGGCAATTCCCTGGTGGTTAATCAGTTAATCTCCCCCACTACATGAGCCAAACAACACCCCATCCTCAGACCCTAGCACTGAACCACCAACATGATTAACTGGGTTTTGCCAGAAGTGGCCCCCAGATGTCCTGAGTACTGTTTGGGAGCCCCCAAGAAAGAGATTTGGAAACTCTGTGGCCTGATTTTTATTTTTTTGTTTCGTTTAGAGGCATATTGAAACATTTTTCAGGATATACTTGGCGTATAAGACAAGTCCCGATTTTCGGTTGACTATTTTTTTTTTGTTTCAAAAGTCGTCTTATACGGAAAATACGGTAATTCCTGAGTGCAGAGTCCGAAATATTCACTGCCAGGTGTCGGCCCCCCCCCAAAATTCCAACACCAGAAATAACCCATACACAGAATCAAAAGCTAAGCCTTTTACATACATAAGTCCATTTAATCCTTAAAATATGCCTGAGGTACATAATAGTACTCCCATTCCAATAAGGAAATGAAATGCTCAGGCTTAAAAAAAAAAAAAAAAGTCAAGCAACTTGCAAAACAGGTCCTTGGGAGATGCTTGGAAAAGCTCTTTCACAGGCCAAACCAAACCAAACAAACCCCTGAATTCTGAATAATATAGCACTGTGGTGGCGGAGAGGCCTCAGGGAAGTTTCGAGAATTTGGAAACAGTTCAATGCACTGTGGTGGAGGTTACTGGGTGGGGGGTGAGGGTAGGAAGAACACACACACAGCTAAAGGGGCGTGAATCTGAGCCCCTAACACACACAGTCTTGGTTTCTTAGCTTGGGTGCCACACCCTGTGGTTCTCAGAACTTACTTTTGGCTCTGCTCTCAGGGAACATTCCTGGCAGGGCTTTGGGGGACCATCTGCAGTGCCAGGGGTCAAATCCAGGTCAGCCACTGGCAAGGCAAGCACCTTACCTGCTGTACTATCTCTCCCATCCCATATGCAGTCCAACTTCAGTCCCAATATGCAGTCAACTTCACCTCAAAAAAAGTTCGGGGCCGGAGAAATAACATGGAGGTAAAGCATTTGCCTTGCAATCAGAAGGCTGGTGGTTCGAATCCCAGCAGCCCATATGGTCCCCTGAGCCTGCCAGGAGTGATTTCTGAACATAGAGCCAGGAGTAACCCCTGAGCGCTGCTGGATGTGACCCAAAAACAAAAAAAATTAAATTAAACAGCAGCAGCCCCCCATCACAGTCCAAAGTCCATTACCAATTCTTTAAAATCCAGTAGCTATAGATTTATGAAGTTTCTCCAAAACAATCATTAAGCCTAGGAAATGCGACAAAAGCACTTTTTCTCTAAGTATGCAAACTTACACCACTAAAATAAGAGTCCTTTCTTGTTTTTATAATAATGCTTTTATTTTTTGTTTTAGGCCCACACCCAGTGGCGCTCAGGGGTACCTCCTGGTTCTGCGCTCAGAAATCACTCCTGACAGGCTTTGGGGGACCATATGGGACGCCAGGAACCAAACCCAGTTCAGCTACATGCAAGGCAAACGCCCTCCCACTGTGCCACTCAGGCCCCTAAAAGGAAACATTTCTGAGGCTGGAACAACAACAGTACAGTGGGCAAAAAGCTTGCCTTGCCTTGCCTTGCCTTGCCTTGCCTTGCCTTGCCTTGCCTTGCCAGCAGCTGATCCAGGTTCAATTCCAAGTACCTCCACGCCAGTCCCTGAGCTCAGAGCCAGAAGTAAAGAAGTATACACCCTGAGTATAGCTGGGTATAACCCAAAAAATAAAAACAAAAAAGAAAAAGGAACATTTCTGTGCATTATGTCCTAAAGTTCTTCCTTCTACAAAACAGAAATATGGGACCTACAAATATTCAATTTGGGTCTTTTTTTTTTAATCAAGGCAGCATGATTTAAAAGTCATTCATGACTGAGTTTCAGACATACAATGTTCTAACACCCATCCCTTCACCAGTGCTTATTTCCCACCACCCATGTCCCCAGTTTTCCTCCACCCTCCAGTTGCCTCTCTGACAGGCCCATTTTTATTATTAAGACTTTTGTTATTTTGGGCACTGTGGTTACAGTACAACACTGATGGGAATGATTAGACTGCTCTAGGGCATGCCCCTTCCCCTTCCTGCTCCCTGGCTCACAGAATGGGGGTGAGTCACCCTGGACCCAGAACTCAGGCCCAACACCACCATGGGACTCTGGTGCAAGAGAGGTAGTGCCTGGAGCTTCCTGGAGCAGAACTGTTGTGCAAGAAAAATAAAAAGTGGAGGCTGACGGCTGGAGAGATAGCATGGAGGTAGGGCATTTGCCCTGCATGCAGAAGGACAGTGGTTCAAATCCCGGCATCCCATATGGTCCCCCACGCCTGCCAGGAGCCTGCCAGGAGCGATTTCTGAGCGTAGAGCCAGGAGTAACCCCTGAGTGCTGCTGGGTGTGACCCAAAAACCAAAACAAAAAAAAAAAAAAAAAAGTGGAGGTTGGAGTGATAGGACAGTGGGTGGGATGTTTGCTTTGTACACAGCCAATCCAGGTTCCATATCCAGTATTCCATATTCCTGAGCATGCCAGAAGTGATTTCTGAGCATAGAACCAGGAGTAACTCAAACACCACTGAGTGTGGCCCCTAAACAAAAAAGTAACAAAAATAAAATAAAAAGCAACTCCTTCAGCAAATCACTTCTTTGAAAGCTTTTCAGCTCCTGCTGAGCCTAAAAACCCCACTCTTTGCCTAAAAGACTTAATACCAGAAGCTCTTCCGATTTTACTTAATATCTCTATTTAAATTTACCGAAAGAGCATAGGGGAACAGTAGAGAGAGCACGGTCCAGACCTAACACACAGTCAACCCTTGGTTCAACCTTTGGCACCACATGTATAATCTCCTAAACCAGGAATAACCCAAGCCCAGAGCCAGGAGAAGCCCCCACCCCCAGCTCCCAGCATCCTAAGGGAGATCTAACTTCTTAATAATAAAAATACATGGGCCAGGGCCGGGCGGTGGCGCTAAAGGTAAGGTGCCTGCCTTGCCTGTGCTAGCCTTGGACGGACCGCGGTTCGATCCCCCGGTGTCCCATATGGTCCCCCAAGCCAGGAGCAACTTCTGAGCACATAGCCAGGAGTAACCCCTGAGCATTACTGGGTGTGGCCCAAAAATCAAAAAAAAAAAAAAATACATGGGCCAGAGAGATAGCATGGAGGTAAGGCGTTTGCCTTGCATGCAGAAGGATGGAGGCTCGAATCCCAGCATCCCGTATTGTCCCCCCAAGCCTGCCAGGAGTGATTTCTGAGTGCAGAGCCCTGAGTGGCACCGGGTGTAACCCAAAAACCAAAAAAAAAAAAAAAAGAAAGAGCTGCCAGGGGTACACAAGTCGGGTGCTTGCTTGCCTTGCACACCACTGACCTGGGTTTGATCCCCAGTACCCATATGGTCTCCTGATTCCTGTGTGCAGAGCCAGGAGTGACCCCTAAGCAGCACCGGGTTGGCCCAAAATTAAACAGAGAAAGAAAAAAAACCTACTTAGAAAAACATTTGCGGGGCCGGGCGGTGGCGCTAAAGGTAAGGTGCCTGCCTTACCTGCGCTAGCCTAGGACGGACCGCGGTTCGATCCCCCGGCGTCCCATATGGTCCCCCAAGCCAGGAGCAACTTCTGAGCGCATAGCCAGGAGTAACCCCTGAGCGTCACCAGGTGTGGCCCAAAAACCAAAAAAAAAAAAAAAATTTTTTAAAAATTTAAGAAAAACATTTGCAAGCCTATGTTCATTGCAGTGTTAAGTCACAAAAGCCAAAGTCTGGAAATAAGTGTCCAAGAACAGAAACTGGAACATGTACACAATGGGGTCCTACTCGGCTGTAAGACAAATTCCAGCCATTTGCAGCCATGTGGAAGGATCTAAAGAGTTCGGAGTTCTGGATCTGGAAGGATCTGGAGAGTTCAGACAGTCACGAGAAAAGGGAGAGACACAGAATGATTTCTCTCTCAGATCTGGGATCTAAGAAAACAAGAACTGAAAGGCCACAGAATCCTTTTGAGTTTGCATGCCACTGGAGCAAAGTGTGAGGACACTGGGACAGTGGTGGAGGCCGTGGTATAGGTTCCGTATTTGCCGGTGTATAAGATGACTGGTCGTATAAGACGACCCCCTACTTTTGCAGTTAAAACATAGGTTTAGGCCTATATTCGCTGTATCAGACAGAATGTTCCTGTGCTGCAACTGTATGTACACAGTGAGCCAATCACAACAAGCACAGGTTCAAAGGTTGTACTGTCAGAGACTTCCTCTCTGACTCTGGTCAATCTGAGCAGGCTTTTGACACTGTAGATTCGGGTCAAGAACATTGTCTAATTTGCATGCATCAAAAGCCTGCTTGGATTGGCCGAGTTAGAGAGGCGGTTAGCAGCCAGTGATTGGTGCAGGATCGAGTTGGAAAATTCATTTTGTGGCAATATTCAGACAATTTTCGTTTAGCGGCATATTGAAACATTTTTCGGGATATACTCACGGTATAAGACGACCCCCCGATTTTCGGTTGACTTTTTTTTTGGTTTTTGTTTTTTGTTTTTTTCCAAAAGTTGTCTTATACACCGGCAAATATGGTATGTTTTGTGCAGGAAACCCAGCAGCCATTATCAATATTCTAAGTCACGGTGCCTAAAAGTTAAGTAACGAACAAAGCCATCTTGTTCTGGGGCTACAGAGAGTGCTCAGGAATTGGGGGCACTCACTCGCTTTGCACGTTAGCAATCCCCGTTTGAATTCCCAGCATCGCAACTGGCCTCCAAGCACTGGCAGGGATCACTCTGGAGCACAGAGCTAGGTAATGCCCTCTCCCCCTTTAGAAAACATCCTGTTCTGAGAGTGGGAGGTGGGAGACACTGAAATAATGGAAGATGGAAGTCAACATTCCGGGAGGGGGTGCAGTGGTGGGACATTTATAGGTCTGAACCCCTATCATTAATAGCCTCATAAATCCTGAGGCTTTGAATTAAAAGGATCTTGCTCTTCTCGTTTGAAGACTCACCACCAGTGACTCAACAGAGCCCTTCACTTTTCTCCATCCACACCATCCTACCCTGACTTCCTAAGTAAGAGATTCAGACTCATCACTTGGCCATCCTAGTAAAAAGTTTACTTCTACTCACCTCTTTCCAGATACCCTCATTATTGAGTTTCCTCGCTGAATTTCTGAAAGAATTGTGTGAGTTGTTTTCTGGAGAGTGGGTTGTTTTAGGTGAGTTTTATGATTTGGGTTGTTGGGTTTTTTGTTTTTTTGGAGGCTGCACTCAGCTGTGCTCAGGGATTACTTCTGACTCAGCACTCAGGAATTACTCATGGTGGAAGCCAAGGATTAAACGCAGATCAGCAAATAATGTGTACAAGGCAAATAAATGCCCTATCCACAGTATTGTTACTCCAGCCTGTCTTTTGCTGATATTCTTCATCTCTCTATGTCTCTTTGTCTCTGGCTGAGTAGAGTCCAGGTCACTTGGTACTCGGAGGGCTATTCTTGCCAGTGCTCAGGATGGCTGTCCTGGGAATCAAACCAGCATCTTATCCACTTCATTTCCATGTAAGGCAAGTGCTTAGCGCCATCACTATCTTTCCAGTCCCTTCGACCTCCTACACTCCCCAATCCTATAGGTCCCCAATCAAAACCTTGGGATTCTCTCCTTTCAGTTATGCCATCTTTCCAACTTCCTAGCCTGTGAGGATAATCAAATCACCAACCTCATGTGTTTCTTTGATGTCACCTCCTCTCTTTGCCTTCACTCCATCATAAAACATAAATAAATATATTATACAACTATATAAAAAGCCATCAAGAATATTTTATGTGAGGCCAGAGTGATATAGCACAACAGTAAGGCATTTGCCTTTCATGAAGCCGATCTGGGACGGACCTGGGTTCAATCCCCGGCATCCTATATGGTCCCCCTGACAGGAGCAATTTCTGAGCACAGAGCCAGGAGTAACACCCCTGAGCACCACCAGGTGTGACCCAAAAACAAAACAAAACAAAAAAAATGTCTCTTCTGTAAAATGCCCCATAACTAAAGATGTCAGGATAGTGCCTGAACATAGCGGGCACCCAACGAGTATTTGTGAAGTCAACAAATAAACTCTATGACTAAGTCACAATGTGACTCTAGATCTATTTCTTTTTGGGCGGCAGGAGTGGCCACATCTGGCCATACTCAGGACTTGCTACTGGCTTTGCATTCAGGAATCTATATGGAATGTCAGAGATCAAACCTGAATTGGCTGCATGCAAGGCAAAATTCCTACCCATTGTACTTTCTGGCCCCCACTTTTTTGTTGTTGTTGTTGTTGTTGTTGTTTTGTTTTGTTTTTGGGTCACACCTGGCAGCGCTCAGGGGTTACATACTGGCTTCACACTCAGAAATCGCTCCTAGCAGGCTTGGGGGACCATATGGTATGCCGGGATTTGAACAATGACCTTGTGCATGAAAGGCAAATGCCTTACCTCCATGCTATCTCTCCGGCCTCCTTTTTTTTAAGTGTGTGTAGTGGAAGCTATGTCAAAGGGCTGAGTACGTTTTGCATGCAGAAACTCGGATTCAATCTGTTACCACATGGTCGCCAATGCCATTGGGAGCAGCCCCCCCAGCAGGAAGTGGGAACCTAACCTGGAAAACCTCAGATAAGCAGCAGAAGGCCCAACACAGATGTTGGACTCAGCAAGGTGAAGGGGCTTCCTGCTTCCCATGAGTCCTCATCAAGACCAGGAGTCACTTCACTGTAAAATCACCCCATGCCGTATCTCCAGCCCCAGGTGATGAGTCTAAAGCAGGATTAAGTATGAAATAATCCAGACCAGGCTGAGAATAAAACAGTGTAGTCTGTCAACCTTCTTCCTTGTACCAAGAGCAAGCTGCCTTGCCGAAACTGTTTTTATTGAGTACAAAGCCCAATGGACAAAGTAAGGGCAGTCTATATAGCTCATGCTATCCTGAGCCAGTCACGCCCAGGTTTACATATAAGACAAACTTTTGGGGCCGGAGAGATAGCACAGCAGTAGGGCGTTTGCCTTGCATGCAGCACATTTGGTGGTTCGAATCCTGGCATCCCACATGGTCCCAAAGCCTGCCAGGGGCGATTTCTGAGCACAGATCCAGGTTGTTGGAGTTTTTTGTTTGTTTGTTTGTTTGTTTGTTTTTGCCACACCCAGCAGTGCTCGGGGTTTACTACTGGCTCTACGCTCAGAAATCACTCCTGGCAGGCTCGGGGGACCAAATGGGATGCCGGGATTCGAACCACCGTCCTTCTGCATGCAAGGCAAATGCCCTACCTCCATGCTACCTCTCCAGCCCCACAGATCCAGGTTTAACCCCTGAGCGTTGTCGGGTGTAACTCAAAACCAAAAAAAAAAAAAAAAAAAAAAAGAAAAACATTGTTTTCAGTGAAACCAAGTTGTAAACAGATACAAAGGAACCAGGGATATTTGTTTTGGGTGAAACCAAGTTGTGAGCGAACAGATACAAAGAAACCAGGGATGATTTTCATGTTGGATAAAACAAGGTATTATCTAATATATCACTATTCTCATCTCCAGATGAAGACTCACCTCCCAGACCAGTCGATCCTAGAGCGAGGAAACGCATTCAGCCAAGGGCAGAAAGGACCCAACAAACAGCACAGAGGGCTCATACAGGCTCTTGCATGTAGGAGACCCAAGTTTGATTCCTGGAACAGCCTGGTTCCCACATAACGCTAGAAGCAATCCCTGAGCCAAAAGCCAGGAGAAGCCCCAACACAGTCCCAGGTGTGACCCCTAAACCAAAATCTTAGTAATAAGGGTCCAAGCAATAGTACAGCAGGCTCTGTACATTTGCTCTGCATTCAGACGACTTGGATTCAATCCCCAGCACCCCATAGAGCATTGCCAGGAGTGATTCCTGAGTATAGAGCCAGGAGTAACACCTGAGTGCCGCCAGGTGTCACCAAAAAAAATAAAATAAAATAAAATAAAAAAAGAAGAGCAATAAGAGTTTCTAGTATTATAAACACCAAACCCAGAAGTACATATAAAATAACCCCAAGAGGGGCCAAAGCAATAGCACTGAGGTAGAGCATTTGCTTGAATGCGCCCAACCCTGGACGGACTCCGGTTTGATTCCCAGCATCCCATATGGTCCCCCATGCCTGCCAGGAGCAATTTCTGAGCATAGAGCCAGGAGTAACCCCTAAGCGCTGCCAGGTATGAACCCCCCCAAGTCCCTCCCTCCCAAAAATAAATTAATTAAATAACCCCAAGAAAATCAAGTTTCTTGAGCCACCAGAGAGACGAAAGAGGTTAAGGTACTTGCCTTGCATGTGGTTGTGGCCACATTTGATTTCAAGTTCTCCCTCCTCCCTCACAGTCTATCCTTTTCACATCAAACTCCCATTCCCATATTAACTGGTCATCTCAGTCTCAAATTTTTGAAAAGTTCTCTTGGACAAAGTGCCCTCTCCAGCCCTAGTAGCGGCAACTTTCTTCTCACCCAGAGCTGTCAAGGCCAGTAACACAACAAGAGCGTCACCCAGCTTGGAAGAAGCTTAGTACTCAATCTGAGAGCGCCTAGTTCGTCTTCTCCTTTTCCCCTCTTAGCTCGCACACTCCTGCCTTCCCTCCGGCTCTCCCTCCAGGAACTCTTGAGGTTTCTCATTTCCCTCTGCCCTCCATTCAGTGATGCAACTTTATTAAGCCAACCTGCGAAGTTCAGGAGCAAATGTGAAAGTGCCTTCGGCACAGGTTCGTCAGGCTAGCCCAGCTTCATTTCACTTACTGGGAGAGTCTGGGGAAATCTCTGGGGCCTAACAAAAGGCAAGTCCCAATTCCAGTTCTACCACTAACCACCCCTGCTCTCCTGGGCATGTCTCACCCGAGGTTCAACGGTAAAAATGAGTCGAGTATTTCATGTCAGTAGACGTTCTTCCAATACCAATGTCTGACAAGTCTACATGTAGAACCGCCAGAATGAGTTCTCTTCAAGTACATCTGTTCTGGCTTCGTTTTTGAGAGTGAGGCCTTTTACTCAACTTCCCTCCAATCACCCATCAGCCTCCTATCTTCCTAGGCACAGTGTACCCACAAATTCCATTATTTCCATTATTTCTTCCCTCCGCAATTTAAGCTCTGGTTTAAGCTTGAAGCCAAGACTGTTACTCTAGCGAGGCGGTGTGTGCAGTCAGGGGGAAAAAAAAAATCGGGCCCAGAGAGATAGCACAACGGTGTTTGCCTTGCAAGCAGCCAATCCAGGACCAAAGGTGGTTGGTTGGAATCCCGGTGTCCCATATGGTCCCCTGTGCCTGCCAGGAGCTATTTCTGAGCAGACAGTCAGGAGTAACCCCTGAGCACTGCCGGATGTGACCCAAAAACCAAAAAAAAAAAAAAAAAAAACGGACTTTTCTCCCAGCCACATATTATTAGCTACAGCCTAACTTATTATATTTTCTCAAGTTCCTCTACAGTCAGGCAATGTTCTAGCTATAAAAATATGTTCGCGGGGCCGGGCGGTGGCGCTAAAGGTAAGGTGCCTGCCTTCCCTGCGCTAGCCTTGGACGGACCGCGGTTCGATCCCCCGGTGTCCCATATGGTCCCCCAAGCCAGGAGCAACTTCTGAGCGCATAGCCAGGAGTAACCCCTGAGCGTTACTGGGTGTGGCCCAAAAACCAAAAACCAAAAAAAAAAAAAAAAAAAATATGTTCGCTCTTGTACCACTGGAAATTCCTTACATAGTGTATATTGGTAAAATCTACTAGGTTACTCTATTCATCACCTGACTTAATGTATTATTTTAATTACTTTATTTAAACACCGTGGTTACAAAGTTGTTTGTAATACAGCTGGGTTATATTTTCCAGTTACAAAGTTGTTCGTGATTAAGTTTCAGCCATATAATGTACAACACTCTTCATCAGTGCTTGTTTCCCACCACCAATGTTTCATCTTTCTGTCTGTCTGCCTGTCTCTGCCTATCTTTCCCTCTCCCTCTCCTCCTTTCCTCTGTCTGTCTCTCTCTCTGTCTCTCTTTGTCTCTCTCTCTGACACACACGTTCACAACATTGTTCCTAAAGGAGATTGTGGCTAGCAAGCAGTTTTTACAAATTTTCACTTTAGTTCCTTTCAGCGCCCAGTTCTTGTCCCGAGTAATCATTTCCAACTATCATTGACTTAATTTAAGTTATATGGTCCCATCTAAAGAACAGATGCAGGCCAGAGCAATAGTACAGTATGCAGGGCACTTGCCTTGCATATGACCCACAAGGGTTCTATCCCTGGTCTCCCCTAAGGTCCCCTGATGTAAGTGCTGAGCCAGGAGTAAGCCATTAGCACAACCGAGTGCAGCCCCAAAAACAAAAACAAACCAAAAAAGAGCTGGCCAAAATCTATGATTGAAAAAGAGTCTGGAGATAGCAGCAGAGCTATCACAAGATAACACAGATAACAAGATAACACAGTGGTAGGGCATTTGGTTTGCCTTGCATGCAGCTGAACCAGGACAAACCTAGATTCAGCCCCCCCACCCAGCGTCCCATATGGTCCCCCCAGCCAGGAGCAATTTCTGAGCACATAGCCAGGAGTAACTCCTAAGCGTCACAGAGTGTGCCCCCCCCCAAAAAAAAAGTCTAGAGATAAAGAGTACCAGCCTTGCACTCGACTTACCCTAGTTTAATCCTTGACACCTCATATGGTTCCCCAGAGCACTGCCAGGAGTGATCCCTAAACACTGAGCCAGGAAGTTAAGTCCTGAACATTGGTGGATGTGGTAAAAAAAAAAAAAAGAAAAGAAAATGTAAAAAACTGAGGGGTCAGGGCCAGAATGAGAGTATAGCAGGTCGGGCATTTGCCTTGCATGCAGCCAATGCAGTTTGATTCCTGACACCCTTTATAACCCCTCAAGTTTGCCAGGAGTAATTCCTGAGTGCAGAGTCAGGGGTAACCTCTGAGCGGCACAGATGTACCACCCAAAAGATTATTTGGGGGTGTAGTAGGTTTTCTTAACGTTCATGAAATTACTCCCACTTTTCAAGATCCTTTAAACTTCGAACTTCTAGTCTAGTCTCCAGGAGTGATTTTCAGGGCTACAGCCATAGTTTTAACAAGCTCTGCACATGTTTTGCATGAGGGCAAGTCTGGAGTCCATGACCAGCACCAGATGGTCCCCCAAACATCACTGGGTGTGACCCAAATACAAAACAAAATCTTGGGCCAGAGCTATGTAGGGTGTCTGCTTTGCCTGTGGCCGGCCTACATTTTCAGTCCCAAAAACAAACAAACAAACAAGCAAAATAAATCTTTAGGGACTGGAGACATAGTACAGAGGGTAGGGTATTTGCTTTGCACAAGGTTGACCCAGGCTTGATCCCCAGCATCCCATATGGTCCCCCCAAGCCTTACCAAAAGAGATTCCCTGTGTGCAAAGTCAGAAGTAAGCTCTGAACACCACCCGATGTGGCCCCCAAACAAACAAAAAAACTTCCAGTGACAATCTTATATGCCTTCTCCCTTTAGCCAAGTAAATTCTTGTTTTGGGATCACGCCTGGCAGTGCTCGTAGCTAGCTCTGGCATCTGTGCTCAGAGATCACTCTTGGCAGGGTCTATAAACCAGACGGAATGCTGGGGGGTGAACCCAGATCATGTGCAAGCAAGGCAAGTGCCCCGCCAGCTATACTACCACTCCAGCCCAAAGTAATAATTTTCCAAGGTCTCTAAATGCATTTTGAAGCAGTTAATGCCCACTTATCTGAATGCTTAATGCTATATTATGTATTTGTTATACTTTCAGTACAACTAACCTTATTCTAGACCAACCAATAGTCTACATATGCCTGCTTCAATAATCACTGCAATAATTACGTTCAATAGACTAGAGTTTAGCACTAAAGTCTACCTGCCTTCTCATTCTATTTTTTATTAATTTGGGATATAGGGGGCCATATCCAGCAGTGCTCAGGGATTATTCCTGGCTCTGCGTTCATCAATCACTCCTGGCAGGCTCAGGGGACCCTATGAAATGCCGGAGATTGAACCCAGGTCAGCTATGTGCAAGGCAAACATGCCCTACCCACTGTGCTATCGCTCCAGCCCCTGCCTTCTCATTCTTTTTTGTTTTGGGGCCAAAACCAGCGATGCTCAGGGGTTACTCCTGGCTGTCTGCTCAGAAATAGCTCCTGGCAGGCACGGGGGACCATATGGGACACCGGGATTTGAACCAACCACCTTTGGTCCTGGATCGGCTGCTTGCAAGGCAAACACCGCTGTGCTATCTCTCCGGGCCCCAAAGTGTTTCTTAACCTTGGCACTACAACTGTTATTCAATAGCTCCATCCCTTCCCTACAGAAAAGTCAAAAATGTTTTTTTAAAACACTGCTAAGGGACCAGAGCAATAATACAGCAGGTAGGATACTAGCTAGCCTTGCACACAACCGACCAGGGTTCAATTCCTGGCATCCCAGATGGTCCTCAGAGCCCATCTGGAATAATTCCTGAGTGCAGAGCAAGGAATGTGTGACCTAAAAAGATAGATAAATAAATAAGTAAATAAGTAAACAAATGAATAAATAAAAATACGGGGCCGGCGAGGTGGCGCTAGAGGTAAGGTGTCTGCCTTGCAAGCGCTAGCCAAGGAAGGACCATGGTTTGATCCCCCGGCGTCCCATATGGTTCCCCCCCACAGCCAGGGGCAATTTCTGTGTGCTTAGCAAGGAGTAATCCCTGAGCATCAAACAGGTGGCCCGAAAAACCAAATGAATGAATGAATGAATGAATGAATGAATGAATGAATGAATGAATGAATGAATGAATAGAAACACTACTAAATATCCCAAGGAGGCAAAATTGTTCTGGGTTAAGAAGCCATGGACTGAGGGCCGGAGAGATAGCATGGAGGTAGGATATTTGCCTTGTGTACAGAAGGACGGTGATTCAAATCCCGGCATCCCATATGGTCCCCCGTGCTTGCCAGGAACGGTTTCTGAGTGTAGAGCCAGGAGGAACCCCTGAGTGCTGCCAGGTGTGACCCAAAAACAAAAAAAAAAAAACAAAAAAAAAAGAAGCCCTGGAGTAGAGCTTGGCTCAATGCTCCTTACTGTTCTGCAGAGCAAATGAAAAGTTATGGGAACATTTCACTCAGTAGAGTCAATGAGTCAGAGTGAAGTTATGACCTGTGTTTTCCACTCTTTTAAAGCACGTTCTCTCCACAGCAGGGGCAACACGCCCAGAACCGGAAGCATGCCATTCTCATGGGTTGTTCTGCTGCCAGTCATAAAGTCCCAGATTCACAAAGCCAGAGAAAACACATCATTATTTTTATATATAAATGCCAGGCAAAGTAGGCAAGCCCTTAAGACAACTCTGGAAATTGTTGGGTGTGGTACCTTTTAGGTGATGGTGGGAGAATGCTTTTATTTTACTTATTTCTTTTCTTTTTTTTTTTTTTTTTTTTTTTTTTTTGGTTTTTGGGCCATACCTGGCAGTGCTCAGGGGTTACTCCTGGCTGTCTGCTCAGAAATAGCTCAAAAATAGCTCCTGGCAGGCACAGGGGACCATATGGGACACTGGGATTCGAACCAACCACCTTAGGTCCTAGCTCGACTGCTTGCAAGGCAAACGCCGCTGTGCTATCTCTCCAGGCTCTTATTTTACTTATTTCAATTTTAAGGCCACACTCAAAGATACTCAAGGCTTATGCCTAGGTCTGCACTCAGGGAACATTCCTGGAAAGACTCAGGGGACCATACTGGGGTTGGGGGCTGGGGAATTGAATAGGTCAACCAGATGCAAGGCAAGCCCCCACCACTATACTATCTCTCCAGCATCAAGAATGCTTTTATGGGCCGGGAGTGTGCCTTAAATCAGTAAGTATGCTGGTAGGCACACATGATTTTAAGTTTGTTTCCATGAAAAATGTCACCTAAATCTAGTTGAACTAAATATTAGGGAAATGTCACATGTTAAATAATGGAGGGAGTTGGGCCAGGAAAAAGATTCAGTGGCAAAACACTTGCCTGTGAAACTCTGGACCTGAAACCTAGCATCACAAAAATATAAAGAGGGCTAGGAAATTTCTCATTTTAATGAATCTTTGTACTTTAACACAGAATGCCGAATAAAAGCATATTTTATTGATCAATTAAGAATTTGGAAGAAAAAAAAAAGAATTTGGAGGGCCAGAGAGATGGTACGGAGGTAGGGTGTTTGCCTTGCATGCAGGACGGTGTTTCGAATCCTGGCATCCCATAGAGTCCCCTGAGCCTGCCAGGAGCAATTTCTGAGAATATACAAAATAAAAAAAATAAAAAAGAATTTGGTGCCTAGGGATAAAGAGATATCATGGAGGTAGGGCATTTGCCTTGCATGCAGAATGATGGTGGTTTGAATCCCAGCATCCCATATGATCCCCGAGTCTGCCAGGAGTGATTTCTGAGCGCATAGCATGATTAACTCCTGAGCATCACCGGGTGTGGCCCAAAAACCAAAAAAAAAAAAAAAAAAAGAATCTGGGGTGGGGGGCAAGGACCGAAGCAATTGTACAGTGGGTATCATGAGGCCAAACCAAGTTTGATCCCTGGCATCACATACGGTCCCCCAAGCACTACTAGGAGTAATTCCTAAATGCAGAGCCAGAAGAAACCTGGGCATTGCTGGGTTCACCCTGAAAATAACAAGAATTTGAGAAGGACCAGAGCAATAAGAAGGACCATTGTGATAGTACTTATAGAGGGTAAGGCATTTGCCTTGTACATGCTGACCTGAGTTCAATCCCCAGCATCCCATTTGGTTCCCCAGCCTACCGAGGGTAGTTCCTGAGTGCAAAGCCAGGAGTAACCAATCCCTGAGCACCACTGGGTGTAGCCCCAAAACAAAAACAAAAAAATTGGGGGAGTAACTAGATGACTAGTACAGCAGGTAGGGTAGGGTACTTGTCTTGTACCTACTGGGGAATTGATCCATGACAGCACATATGGTTCCCCGCACCCACCAGGTGTGATCCCTAAGAGCAAAGAGACAGGAGTAAGTCCTGTGCACAGCCTCATGTGGTTCCAAAGCAAAACAAAGAATTTTGGAGCCAGAGACAGTCTAGAGGTCAAAAGTATTAGATGCGGGGCCGGAGAGATAGCATGGAGGTAAGGCGTTTGCCTTTCATGCAGAAGGTCATCGGTTCGAATCCCGGAGTCCCGGTGCCTGCCAGGAGCAATTTCTGAGCATGGAGCCAGGAATAACCCCTGAGCACTGCCGGGTGTGACCCAAAAACCACAAAAAAAAAAAGTATTAGATGCGTTCAACCTGGGTTTGAACCCTGAGAACAAAGCCAAGAGTAAACTCTGAGCACCTTTGGGCATAGCCCCAAAACAAACAAAAAAATTCTGTTGGGTTTTCTGGAGATTGTTTAGAAGCAAATAGTATTGAAGACTCAAATGCAGTGACCAGGCACCATCTGAAAATGCCAGCCCAATCCAGAGCAAGAGGGCAGCAGGAGGGGCCCTTGTCTTGCTTAAGGCCTAACTGGATGTGACCCCAGCACCCTATATGATCCCCTGAGCTTACAAGAGGTAAGCTGAGCACCATGGGATACGGCAAAAAGGGGGAAAAGCCAACTGCACACAAGAGGGAAAAATGAATTGTGACAGAATTAGTTCAATATTCATCTTATTTTACACTAGAAATCACCATCCAAATCAACCTGCTTACCTGGATGTTTTTGCTATGTGCTTTAGATAAATAAGGCTTTCTTTTTATTTCTTTTTTTAAATAAGGCTTTCTTGGGGCCTGGAGAGATAGCACAGTGGCGTTTGCCTTGCAAGCAGCCGATCCAGGACCAAAGGTGGTTGGTTCGAATCCCGGTGTCCCATATGGTCCCCTGGGCACTGCCGGGTGTGGCCCAAAAACAAAAACAACAACAACAACAATAAATAAGGCTTTCTTAATAAGCAATATCTGAGGGGCCAGAGCGATGACACAGCAGTAGGGCATTTGTTTTGCATGCTACCAACCCGGGACAGACCCAAGTTCAATCCCCAGTACCTCATATGGTCCTCCAAGCCTGCCAGAAGTGATTTCTGAACATACAGCCAGGAGTAACCCCTGAGTGCTGCCGGGTGTGACCCAAAAACCAAAAAAATAAATAAATAAATATTTTCCATAGGGGCCGGAGAGATAGTATGGAGGCAAGGCGTTTGCCTTGCATGCACAAGGACAGTGGTTCGAATCCTGGCATCCCACATGGTCCCCTGAGCCTGCCAGGAGCGATTTTTGAGCGCAGAGCCAAGAGGAACCCCTGAGCGATGCCGGGTGTGACCCAAAACACAAAAAACAAAAAACTTTCCATGAAATAACAAATCCATTCAAATACTCAAATGTGGAACCAGATCCAGATAACAATGGATAGGGTTTGCCTAGTACACAGTCAACCCATGTTTAACTCGAGGCATCCCATATGGTTTCCCAGAACCTCACCAGGCATGATCCCTGGGTGCAGAGCCAGTAATAACCCCTAAGCACCACTGGGTGCAAACCCCCCCCAAGAAAAACCTCAGATGTAAGCAAACATTCATAAGGTGATTTGACTGTTCATTCGCATGCTTTTTAACTGTGGGTGGGTCCTTGAATGAGTTAAATCAGAATCTAGGAGTGAGAACAAAGTCTAAAAGGTTTTAACAAAAAGAATTTAAAAAAATAAAATAAAATAAAATAAATAAACAAAAAAGGGGGTGAAGCAGTGGCTCAAGGGCTGACCTAGGACTGACCGCGGTTAGATCCCCTGATGTCCCATGTGGTCCCCCAAACTAGGAGCGATTTCTGAGCCAGGAATAACCCCTGAGCGTCACCAGGTGTGACCCAAAAACCAAAAACCCCCAAAAAAGGTGGGGGGATGAGTCCAGAAAGAGTACAGAAGAGTAGGAATTTGGAAGCAGCTGATCCAAGTTTGATCCCTGGAATCCTATTAAGTCTCCTCAAGACCATCAGGAATGAGCCCTGAGAATCAAATCCCTGAGTGTGACCCAAAAACCAAACAAACACACAAACACTGCCCCAGGTTATTCTAAAAGTTTACAGAAAACTGTTTACAGTTTTACAGAACAGAAGTTTCACAGAAAGATGTAAACTACTCTTGTAAAGAGACTAATTTTCTTTTAAAAAAAAAAAAAAGTTCCCATCCTGTGTCTGTCCTCCCCATGTCATTTTTTTAGTAAGTTTTAGATTAGCAAAGAAACTAGTTATTTTGGGAAAGTTTGAGGAAACTTTAAAATGAAACTATTTGTGGGGCCCAAGCAGGTTAAGGCAGTTTCCTTGTACACAGCCAACTCAGGTTTCATGCTGCCACCCAGGTTTCATCCACAGCAACCCATATGACCCCCTCAAAGCCCCAGCAGGAGTGATCCCGAGTAGAGAACCAGGTGTAAGTCCTGACCATGCATGGCTGGTGTAACTCAAAAAAAAAGTAAGGGGCCGAAGAATAGCTCAGCGGTAGGGCGTTTACTTTGCATGCCAGGCAACCCGGGAGGGACCCTGTTCAAGTCCCAGCATCCCACATGGTCTCCCAGCCTGCCAGGGGTAATTTCTGAGTGCAGAGCCAGGAGTAACCCTTGAGCACAGCTGGGTGTGGTCCAACAACCAATCAATAAATAAATAAAGTTTGGGGCTGGAAAGATAGCATGGAGATGGGGCATTTGCCTTGCATGCAGAAGGACAGTGGTTCGAATTCTAGCATCCTATATGGTTCCCCGAGCCTGCCAGGAGCCATTTCTGAGCATAGAGCCAGGAGTAACCCCTGAGCGCCGATGGGTGTGACCCAAAAACCAAAAAATTAAATTAAATTAAAAAATAAAAGTAGGGCCCGGAGAGATAGCACAGCGGTGTTTGCCTTGCAAGCAGCCGATCCAGGACCAAAGGTCGTTGGTTCGAATCCCGGTGTCCCATATGGTCCCCCGTGCCCACCAGGAGCTATTTCTGAGCAGACAGCCAGGAGTAACCCCTGAGCACCGCTGGTATGGCCCAAAAAACAAACAAACAAACAAACAAATAAATAAATAAATAAATAAATAAATAAATAAATAAATAAATAAATAAATAAATAAATAAAAGTTAAATGTAACTTTTTGGGGGGTTTGGGCCACACACAGTGGTGGCAACGGTGGCTCAAGGTTACTTCTGGCTCTGTGTTCCAAAATCTCTCCTGGCAGGCTCAGGGGAATAAATGGGATGCTAAGAATCAAACCCCCCCCCCCACCAGGTTGGCCCCATGCAAGGCAAACATCCTACCCACTGCGCTATCACTCCAGCCCCCAAAATATAACTATTTGCATCTTTTTTTTTCCCCCTTTGGTTTTGTGGTCACATCTGGGATGCTCAGGGGTTACTCCTGGCTCTACACTTAGGAATCACTCCTGATGGTGCTCAGAGAACCACAGGAGATGCCAAAATTCGGCAGCTTACAAAGCAAACACTCTACACGCTGTCCTAACGCTCTGGCCCTATGTATGCACCATTTTTCAATGGTTTTCTAAGAAAGTCATAAAAACTATGTTTGTTTATTTTGGGGCCACATCCAGAAGTGCTCAGGCTATGAGCACACTCCTGGCTCTGCTCTTGGGAGTCATTCCTGGCGGTGCTCAGGGAACAAAATGGGATGCCAGGGATCAAACATGGGTCAGCCATGTGCAAGAAGCCTTATCCGCTATGCTATTACTGCTCTGGACCCCTCCATAAAAATGTTTAAAAGCACCAAGACCTAGTCTTTCAGGTAAATTCTAAATCAGTTCTCAAACAAGCACACACAACCTAACTTGATGGCAAGAAGGTGACAAAAGTGTTAACTGCTACATGGGGAACCTTGCTCCTTACCTGTCTCCAATATCTGTATTTAACAAGTGTCTCCTTTAAATATACTCAAAACAAGCTCTAGTTAGTGAAAACTAAGAAAATTAGCCAGAAAAATGTGCCCGGAGAGATAGCACAGCGGTGTTTGCCTTGCAAGCAGCCGATCCAGGACCAAAGGTGGTTGGTTCGAATCCCGGTGTCCCATATGGTCCCCCGTGCCTGCCAGGATCTATCTCTGAGCAGACAGCCAGGAATAACCCCTGAGCACTGCTGGGTGTGACCCAAAAACCAAAAAAAAAAAAAAAAAAAAAAAAAAAGAAAATTAGCCAGAAAATTGACATCACATTTGTCCTGTTGTTTTTTTCTTAGTTTTGAAGCCACACTGGGCTGTTTACTCCAGACTCGGGGAATCATCACTGGCAGGACTCGGGGAACTGAGGAAAGTGCCTACCACCAGCTGTACTATGGCTAGGGCCCTGTCCTCTCCATAGTTACTCCACTTAATTTCACCATTTCTCCAGTGACACTTTAAACCCTGGCTCATAAAACGACAGCATTCTGGGGTTGGAGCGATGGGTAGCACATTTGCCTTGCATGCAGGAGACTCAGGTTCAATCCTTGGCATCCCATAGGTCCTCTTGAGCACCGCCAGGAGTGATACCTGAGTGCAGAGCCAGGAGTCACCCCTGAGAACTGCTGGGTGTGGCCCCCAAACAAAGTAAAACTAAAAAAAAAAAAATCACACTCTAAAGGTGTAATTGCTTCGTCATGCATGCTAGCTTTCATCTACGTTTCCTTTACCAGCCTGAAAGCTGAATTTGCTGATAACCAAATAGCCTTGGTGGAGATTAAAATACATCCTGGGACTGGCTTTAGCTCAGTGGTTACTTCGGCAAACTTGGCTTTAAAATACAACCTGATAGGGAGTTTTCAGTACATTGCAACGCCAGCCACAACTGCTCCAAATCGAATACAGACTCTTAAGTTGGGGACCAGGAAACTTCCATGACACATCCGATCCATGCACCCCAGCACTGCAAATTGCCACAGCATACATAAACTTTATGGGGAGCTCAGCCCACCAGGTGTATCCTCAGATTTTTTTGTTTGTTTGTTTGTTTTGGTTTTTGGGCCACACCCGGCAGCACTCAGGGGTTACTCCTGGCTCTACACTCAAAAATCGCTCCTGGCAGGCTCGGGGGACCCTATGGGACGCCAGGATTCAAACCACGACCTTCTGCATGAAAGGCAAACGCCCTACCTCCATGCTATCTCTCCGGCCCTGTATCCACAGATTTTCCTGGTGGGGAGAACTGAAATAACCCCCACAGGGCCCGCTGTGGATGCCTTTTTCCCCTGCATGGATAGTTGAGGAATTTCCAAAGAGATGTTGGCATTACATTTTCGGTCATTATTTGGCTATCTCTCCTTTGTAAATCTCAGTCAAAATCATGAACTATCAAATAATTTGGCTCAGAAATTCCGGCACCAAAGATTACTATGAGAACCCCTTTTCTAAATATTTATCCCTAAAAGAAAAGACAATGTTTTTTCTCTTTATGTCCTTGCAGCTGCAGTTTCTGGTAATCAAGGGCAAAGCCAGAAAGCAGACCCTGGGCTATTGACTCTCCTTAGAAAAAGGGAACCACACCTAACAACACCTAAGGGAATCTGGGTCCTTTCTTTACTTGACCTCTAAAACTATAGAACCCAGTTCAGCATAGACCATGTTCCTAGATATTTTCTATTTCCTAATAATCCCTAATTTTGTATTTGAAGTAAGCTTGCAAAGAGCTGCCTTGTGATAGCCTTCTCCTCTGTTACTCAGAATCCTTATATCTCACACCCATAGCTTAAGTATGTTTACTGTTAAACTTTGCTTTGCGGTTGTAATTATTCTTCTCTATACCTATGGCTGGTTTTACCCTTATAAGTCCCCTTGCCTAATCCTGCCAGAAGATGTGTTGACCCCACATACTCTGTGTGTGGCATCATTATTATTTGGCCGCTCATATTACCCTTTTTCCTCTCGTAAAGAATTTGCTCCCCACTAGAGATGCTGAGACGCAAGACGCCTGCAGCAAATTCTGACACAGACTTATCCAATGACCCTTTCAAACCGGGCTCTTTTTTATGGGGGGGAAGAGAGCGTGCAAGGTGGAGGCTGGACCACACCCTGTGCACAGTGCTCATCAGGGCTGTGAACTCAGGGACCAACCCTGATGCAGAGGCAGGGGGAATCCCAACCTGAGCAGCCAACCAAAAAAGCACCTTCCTCCTTCGCTGCCACTCGGTTCTCCAGTCCCAACAATGCTCAATGCTCTTTTCTTTCCTACCTGGGCATTTCGCAAGCCAAATCAAATGCACTCACTCCTCAAGAATCAGGGAGGGAGGCGAGGGATGACAGACGAGGCCCAGGAATGTCAGGGAAGCGTGCAAGCAAGTTTTTCCTGAGTACTTCGTGATCCGAAGGGAAGGGGAAAAAAATTTGGGGGGGGGGGGGGGACTGACAACATGTGCCTTAAAAAATTGCAAAATAATAAATAAATTGCAAATAAATGAATAAATAAAATGCAATCGAGCAATTGAGGCCACATCTTAGCTCCCTTCCGGAGAGGAACAGGGGGTGGGGGGGAACCCTAACTTTACTCGCACTCATAGCTGTCAAGGCCTTGCAGGACGAGGCTTCTTTTAGTAGCTAGGAGTTGGGGTGGGGAGATCAGCCAGATGGTCCGTTAGATGGGGGACCCCCGAAACCGGGCAGGCAGCCCCCCAAGAGATCATCTGCAACCTCCCCAAGAGGGGGCCCCCCAAGGAGCAAGGCGATGGCCCGGGCGGGTTCGAGCCGGGAGGGCGAGAGGGCTGCGCCACCCGCAGCGCCCCGGGATGTTGTGGGGGGGGACCCCGAAACGGGCATAGGGATGGGACTGGACGCCTCACCTGCTGCTCCCGAAGCAGCCGCCGCCGCCGCTCGCTGAGGGGCCAACATGGAGCCTGGGGAGGCTGATCAGGGCAGCCAGGGGCGCAGAGGCTGGGGCGGGCTCGCACCAGGGCCTCGGAGGCGGGAAACGGGAGGAGCCGAGGCGGGACGGGGCGGAGGAGCCCGGGCTTGCAGGCGGGCGGCCCCCTTAGGGGCGCGGTGAGCCCGGCCCGGGAAGGCGCGGGAGTGCGCATGCGGCAGCGGAAGTCCCGCCCACCAGAGCCCGATGTACGCGTGTGCGTCGCCGCCTACTCCTACCTGGGGCCCTGCATTGGCGCGCACGGTCTTTCGGGAGTTGTAGTCCCACGCTCTCGGGACTCCCCGAGCGCCGGCTGCGTCTCAGCAAATTCATCCGGAACAGGGTGGGACCGGGGCTAGGACTACAACTCCCAGCAGCACTTCGCGCAAGGGCGGTTCAGCCCCGGCCTGGGTAGCCCGCAAGTCCAGCTTGGCTCATTTAGCTTGGAGACCCTCGTTGGGCTGTAGCGGGTCAACGCGTTGCTAGCCGGGTTTTGAGATGGCTTCGGGGTTGAGCGCCTCCTGGGGCCATTGATGATGTTCACTCGGGCCCCAGGGATCCAAGGGAGACCCTCCAGCCCAGATGACATGAACGTCACTAGTATTTCTTTTTGAATGATTTTGACTTCACAAGGAGTGGAGGCTGTGACTTCATGACCACTAGCTACAGCTTCCCCCCAATATTCCCAGACCCTGGGACAATCACCCCTTGAGAGCTGAAGAATTTCTTTCCAGTTGAAACCCTTTGCCAATTCTTGGCCCAGCCTAGCCTATATTTTGTAAACCTCTGGTTTGGGGGGGCTTGTTTTATGGCTGCTTTTACAAGCACTGAGCTCTTAACTCTATGGCAGATCAATACAAAAATAAGCTTGGTGGTTTCATTTTTATTTTTTTTGGGGGGGGGTTAAGGGACACGGTTGATTTGTATTTGCCTTCCAGTGAGTGCTTCTGGGGTGCAGGGGGGATGGGCAGCGCTCTTGCCTTTGAATCCAGGCCACCTGCTTGCAAAAGCATGCCCTCAGCTCTTTGATGTCTCTCTCCTGACAACTGTCATTCTTAACCTTAACGTGCTTGAGAAAAATGTCAGTTGCCACAACTGAAGAACTTGGGTTTGCGTTTTGTTATCTGTTGGTAGATTTGGGACGATTGTTTTGGGGGTTAAGTAATTAATGGAGGGCCCGGAGAGATAGCACAGCGGTGTTTGCCTTGCAAGCAGCCGATCCAGGACCAAAGGTGGTTGGTTCGAATCCCGGTGTCCCATATGTTCCCCCGTGCCTGCCAGGAGCTATTTCTGAGCAGACAGCCAGGAGTAACCCCTGAGCATTGCTGGGTGTGGCCCAAAAACCAAAAAAAAAAAAAAAAAAAATGTAATTAATGGAGCTTGTGAGAGACTAAAATATCGCCTTCACCACCATTACTACCTCCTGATATCACTATTACTTCAGTCGTGGATCAAGGAACCATAAAGGATACCAGACATTAAACCCTGGTCCACAAGGCAGACTCCCGACACACTGTGCTATAGCTCCGGCCCCGGCATCGTTCCATTTTCTTGTTCCTTTAATATTAACCAAGATTTACTTTTGGAAAAAGAGAACTAAGGAGATAGTACAACAGGTATGAAAGGAGCTTACATTGCAGAAGCCTAGCCAGGTTTGATTTCTAGCACCTCTATATGATCTTCCTAGGCCAATCAGAAGTGATCCTTGAGTACAGAATCAGGAGGTTCTGCTAGGTATTGTCCCAAAACAAAAATAGTTATTTTATGTCGAAGCAATAGTACAGTGGGTAGGGAACTTGCCTTGCACACAGTGATCCTGGGCTCTATTCTCAGCACCCCAGATGGTCTTCCCCTAATCCACCAGGAGTGATCCCTGGTCATAGAACCAGGAGTAAGCCCTGACCACTAGCCGTTAGGGCCACAAAGCAAAAAAAAAAACTGTTACTTACCCAAAATATCTTTCACCACTAGCCCTTGAGATGTTTTTTACTTTCAGAATGAGTAGGCTAGAGATCACAAAAAAGATAATTCTATTTAATCCTACCTAAAAATGCCCAGTTCTAATTTCTGATTTCTTCCTCCTCTTCTTATTCTCCCCCAAATTTTCAAGATAACTTAAAAATCCTTCTTTAGACTTTCAATCTAAGAATTTATTTTATTTTATTTTTTGTTTTTTGGGGCCACACCCATTTGATGATCAGGGCTTACTCCTGGCTAAGCGCTCAGAAACTGCCCCTGGCTTGGGGGAACCATATGGGATGCCGGGATCGAACCGCGGTCCTTCCTTGGCTAGCGCTTGCAAGGCAGACACCTAACCTCTAGCGCCACCTCACCAGCCCCCAATCTAAGAATTTAAAACTGAGTATAACATTTAAACCAGCTGGAACCAGTGAGAAACTAGAGGTGGCCACACAGCCAAGTGGTTACTGAGGTTTCACACTGGCTGTGCAGAAGGAGAGCAAACACTCCTCTGTGTGTGACACAATCCAGAATTTGCTGTGGCATGCTCAGAGAGTCCAAAAGCCAGTAACTTCTCTCCATTGCAACATACAACGTAAGAATTTTAAATTGCATAAACAGCCTAGCATTTTCTTTTTCTTTCTTTTTTTTTAATTTTTTTTGGGGGGTCACACCTGGCAGCACTCAGGGGTTACTCCTGGCTCCACGCTCAGAAATCACTCCTGGAAGTCTTGGGGGACCATATGGGATACTGGGATTTGAACCAATGACCTTCTGCATGAAAGACAAACGCCTTACCTCCATGCTATCTCTCCAGCCCCAGCCTAGCATTTTCTATCCCCTTTCTATACATTGATTTCCCCTATAAGACTTCTTACCTTCTAACTTGTGTTCTACTTTTTTTTTTAATTTATAAATCTTTATTTAAGCACCATGATTACAAACATATTTGTAGTTGGGTTTTTGGGTTTCAGTCATAAAAAGAATAACCCACTTCACCATTCCCACCACCAATGCCCCTCACCATCACTTTTCTGTCTCTTCCCACTGGAATGTAAATGCCGAATGGACAGGAATTTTTAGTCTGTTTTTGTTCAGTGCTATATTCCTAGTGCCTTAATCAGAACCAAGCAGGTAGCAGCAACCTTTTCTTTTTTCAATGAATGGAATAAAGACACAAATATCACAACTTACATAACTCACTCAATTCTCAATTCTTGTTCTTTTTGTTTGTTTTGGTTTTGGTTTATTGGGTCACACCTGGTGGTAGAGGCAGCGGCAGTGCTCAGGGGTTACTTTTGACTCTGTGCTCAGAAATCACGCCTGTCAGGCTTGGGAGACCAGATGGGATGCCAGAAATCGAACTGGAGTCTATCCGGGTTTAGCCATGTGCAAAGCAAACACCCTACCACTATGCTATTGCTTCTGCCCCAATTCTTGTTCATAAATTTTTTCGTTTTTGGATCATACCCAGCGGTGCTCAAGTGTTACTCCTGACTGCGCTCAGAAATCACTCCTGGCAGGCTCAGGGAACCATATGGGATACCAGAAATCAAACTGGGGTCCATCTTGGGTTGGCCACGTGCCAGGCAACTACCCTACCACTGTGCTATCGCTCTGCCCCCATATTCTTTTTTTTTAAGTCATCGCAACAGAGATCTACTGAAATCCAACCTATCAGAAATCAACCCACAAATAACAATATTACATCTGTCTGATATAAAGTCATCAAGGTCAATGTTAGCACATCCACCTTCCCCATACCTGGCAGAAGTATTTGGCATTTGGAACAACAGTATAAATTATAGGTGGGCTTTAGGACTGTTTTCACCTTAGAAAACAGTTTTGGGGGCCGGGCGGTGGCGCTGGAGGTAAGGTGCCTGCCTTGCCTGCGCTAGCCTAGGACGGACCACGGTTCGATCCCCCGGCGTCCCATATGGTCCCCCAAGAAGCCAGGAGCAACTTCTGAGCGCATAGCCAGGAGTAACCCCTGAGCGTCACAGGGTGTGGCCCAAAAACCAAAAAAAAAAAAAAAAAAAAAAAGAAAACAGTTTTGGGGCCAGAGCAATAGCAAAACTATAGGCCTTTGCCTTGCACAAGGCTGACCGGGGATGGACCCGTGTTCAATCCTCGGTATCCCATATGGTCCCCCGAGCCTGACAGGAGTGATTTTTGAGTGTAGAGCCAGAAGTAACCCCTGAGTGCCACCAGGGGTGTCCCAAAAACAAAAACAAAAACAAAACAAAAAAAAAGAAAATAATTCTGACACTGGCATGATAGTACAGCAGATAGGGCATTAGCCTTGTACAGAGCCAACCCAGGTTCAATTCCTGGTATCCCATATGTTTTACTAAGCACCACCAGGAGTAATTCCTGAGTACAGAGGCAGGAGTAACCCCTGAGCATCACTGGGTGTGGCCCCAAAACCAAAAAATTTAAAAATCCTGGTTAACAAAAAACATGGGTAGTTGTTATAATTGTTTCCTTTTCAAACATCTTGTGACATCAAAACAATGGATATTCACATTGCTAAATATTAATGATACTCAATTAGAGCTGCATCCAGTCATTGCTCTCAATTGAGTCATATGGTATGGCCAGAGGTTGACCTTTGTTTGGACTTTTACAGATGTTGACATGTGCAGGCCACTGGCTTTGGGAGCAAGTTGATTTGACTCCAGCTGAGCTTGGTTAGGTTTGGTTTGATTTTGGAGCCATTTCAAGCTCCATCCTCGAGAGTCAATCCTGGTGATGCATAAACAACCCTGTGTTTCCAGGGATCAAGTCTGTTAGTCCTCTCATAAGCAAAGAATACGCTCCAATCCTTTGAATTATCTCCTAGCCCAAACAGACCCGTCTTTGAATTCTGGCACTAATGCCCTCTAGCTGGGTAAGTTGAGTTAAGTTAACCTCTTTGGTTTTGTACTATATTGTGTTTAGGAGGGGAGCACAGCCTGTAATACTTAGGGCCTACTTGTTTCTCTGTGTTCAAGATTCATTCCTGGTGAAACTCAGGGGAGCTTATGGAGTTCTGTATTCAAACCCTGGATCAGCCACATGTTAAGCAAGTACCCAATTCATTGGACTATCACTCCAGTGCCTACTTAACCCCTTTGAACCTGTTTCATCCGCTGCCACAAATTATTTGAATAGTCAAGTCACAGTTGTTAAGTTAAATGAGGTATAAATGCTTGACCATAAAATGACTGATGCATGCTTAGGACTCAAAAATCAGTAATCATCCTATGTGTTGTCTGGTATTTGTGGGTTTTTTTTGGTTTTGGTTTTGGGGCTATACATGGCAATGCTGAGGGCTCTGCACTCTGTAATTATTTCTGGTGGTTCTCTAGGGACCATATGGACATCAGGGATCAAACCCAGGTAGGCTGTGTACAAAGCTAGTGCCCTACCAGACTATTGCTCCAGCTCCTACGAATTCTAGAGAAGCAAAATCAAGTCATAACTAATGATACTCAAGCATTTTTTGAAACATAAAAATAGCAAAATTTGGGCCAGTGAGGTGGCGCTAGAGGTAAAGGTGTCTGTCTTGCAAGTGCCACCCAAGGAAGGATCACGGTTCGATCCCCCGGCATCCCATATGGTCCCCCCCCAAACCAGGGGCGATTTCTGAGTGCTTAGCCAGGAGTAACCCCTGAGCATCAAACGGGTGTGGACCAAAAAACCAAAAAAAAAGAAAAAAAAAGGCAAAATTTGGGCTGGAGTGATAGCATAGTGAGTAAGGCATTTGCCTTGCACACAGCCAACCTGGATTCAATTCCTGGCATCACATTAAGGTACCCCAACCCCCACCAGGAATGACTCCTGAGCACAGAGCCAGGAGTAACCTCTGAGCACTGCCAGGTATAGTCCAACAATCAAAAACAAACCAAAAAAAAGTAAAATTATTTCCCAGTGACTCAGGTTCCAGAGCTTTCTAAAAATAGTGTGCTTGATATGTGCCAGGCACAGTGTGAAGCAGTGAGGCTACAACAATATTTAGGCACATTCCTCGTCTCTGAAGACTCACAGTCTTATGGGATAAAAAGCCCAGAAAATAATCACTCATGGCTGTCATGTGCCTCAGACAAAGTTCAACCTTCTCTCTTATTACTGACTTGCAGAAAACAGCAGTCTGGGCACCAGGAAGAGAAAGACTAGAATGAATACTGGCATCCTGACAGCATTTAAATGTCTATATCTTTGTGGCCAGAAGAATAGCACAGAAGTAGGGCTTTTGCCTTGCATGAAACGGACCTGGGTTCAATTCCTGACATCCCATATGGTCCCCCTGAGCTTGCCAAGGGCAATTTCTTTTTTTTTGGGGGGGGGCCACACCCGTCGGTGCTCAGGGGTTACTCCTGGCTGTCTGCTCAGAAATAGCTCCTGGCAGGCACGGGGGACCATATGGGACACTGGGACTCGAACCAACCACCTTAGGTTCTGGATCCGCGGCTTGCAAGGCAAGCACCGCTGTGCTATCTCTCCAGGCCCAAGGGCAATTTCTGAGTGCAGAACCAGGAGTAACCCCTGAGTACCACGATTATGCCTCTCCACTAAAAATGACAAGTACCTTATCCATTTGATTCCTGCCCTTAGAGGCAGTGTTTCTAAGCCCCCATCTTGCTTGCTAAGAGTTTCTTTAGTTGGAAGAGAAACAATAAATATTGGCTGGTGAGATGATTCAAAGGGCTGAAGCACATGATTTACATGTGGGAGCCACAGTTCAATCCTTAGCCCTGTGTGGGTTCTCTGAGCACAGCCAGGAATGGCCCCTGAGCAATCACTGGGTATAACCTTTTCCCTCCCAAGCCAAAAAAAAAAAAGGGGGGGGGGAATAATTAATGATTGAAACACAAAGCATAAAAAATGCCTATACCTTTATTCTGTTGGGGCTGGAGCGGTGGTGCAAACAGTAGGACATTTGCCTTTCACGCACTAACCTAGGACGGACAGCAGTTCGATTCCCCTGGCATCCGATGTGGTCCCCCAAGCCAGGAGTGATTTCTGAGTAACCCCAGAGCATCAATGGGGGTGGCCCCGCCAAAACAAAAGCAAAAAAAGAAAATGATGTTGTTGGGGCTGGAGTCTCGCACACTTCCAACTCAAGTTTGATCACCAGCATTTCATATGCTGCATTCAGAGTAATTTCTGAATGCAAAGCCAGGAGTAATCTCTGATCATCACCGGGTTTGATCTTAAAACCAAAAATAAATGAATAAAATAAAAATACTCTATTTAGGGGCCGAAGCAGTGGCACAAGCAGTAGGGTGTTTGCCTTGCATGCGCTAACCTAGGACAAACCACGGTTCGATATTCCAGAGTACCATATGGTCCCCCAAGCCAGGAGCGATTTCTGAGCCCATAGCCAGGAATAACCCCTGAGCACTGCCAGATGTGGCCCAGAAACCAAAAGAAAAAAAGAAAATGTGGTTGATATAGGTGTCTTAATTTATAAAAAGGGAAAAAAAAGCTGCCTTTACTTCACAGGATATTATAAATTTGACTATCAGGCCAGCAACATAACATAGTAAAAGCTCAAAATCTGTCAGCTGCTTCCTTATTATTATATCACCAGAGTCCAACTAGTAAAAAAAGTCACTATATTAATAAGGAAGCAACATACCAAGCTGAATTTATTAGCATTTGTGATTAGAAAAGGGCATATGAGGGCCGGAGAGATAGCATGGAGGTAAGGCGTTTGCCTTTCATGCAGGAGGTCATCAGTTCAAATCCCAGCATCCCATATGGTTCCCCATGCCTGCCAGGAGCAATTTCTGAGCCTGGAGCCAGGAATAACCCCTGAGCACTGCTGGGTGTAACCCAAAAAACACAAAAAAAGAAAAGAAAAGAAAAGGGCATATGAGGATGCAGTTTTGCTATATTTTTCTCTGTTTGCATTGTTTAAAGAAGCTTCCAATGTTAGTTATCTATGTACAAATAAATGGGAGATGAGTAAGAGAGGAATTAATGATAAAATTTTTGGGATTGCAGAGACCTGAGTGATGATAGTACAGCAGGTAGGACATTTGCTTTGCACCTGGCTGACTTGGATTTGACCATATGCATCCTATATGATCCCCTAAGTCTGTCAGGAGTGATTTTTTTTTTTGGGTCACACCAGGCAGCGCTCAGGGGTTACTCCTGGCAGGCTTGGGGAACCATATGGGATGCTGGGATTTGAACCCTGGTTGGTCCTGGGTCGGCTACTTGCAAGGCAAATGCCCTACCGATGTGCTATCTCTCCAGCCCCATCAGGAGTGATTTCTAAGCAAAGAGCCAGGAGTAACACCTGAGTGCTGCCAGCCAGGTGTGCCCAAATATCAAACAAACAGCTTTGTGGGTCTGGAGAGTACAGTAGGTACTCTTGCCTTGACTCAGCCAACCAGAATTCAATCTCAAGCATCTCATATGGGGGCCAGAACTATAGCACAGCAGCAGGGTGTTTGCCTTGCATGTGACCAACCCAGGACAAATCCTGGTTCGATTCCTGGCATCCAATATGGTCTCTCAAGCCTGCCAGTAGCGATTTCTGAACACAGAGCCAAGAGCAATCCCTGAGTGACACCAGGTGTGACTCCCCCCAAAATAAAGCATCTCATATGGTCCCCAAAACACCACCAGGAATAATTTCTGAACACAGTGCCAGGAATAAGCCCTGATCATTGTCAACTGTTGCCCCCCGAAAAATCCTTCATAATATATATGGTTTTAATATATAAGAATATATATGGGGCCGGGCGGTGGCGCAAGAGGTAAGGTGCCTGCCTTACCTGCGCTAGCCTTGGACAGGACCGCGGTTCGATCCCCCGGCGTCCCATATGGTCCCCCAAGCCAGGAGCGACTTCTGAGCACATAGCCAGGAGTAACCCCTGAGTGTCACAGGGTGTGGCCCAAAAACCAAAAAAAAAAAGAATATATATACACATATATTATTTGTGAATGATTTAAAACAGGTAATTATTTTTTCTCTGAAAGTCAAGGGAGAAATGGGTAATGAGAGTTTAGAAGCTGAAACTGAATATGAGTTGTGTGAACATTAGTCCTGTAAGGAACAGGTCCGAGGAAGAGGCCTTAGCAGTAAAACTGGCTCAAGGGAAATCCTAAGCACTAGTTATACTTCGATGAGCACTTGAAAAATGACATCTAGGAGTGGCCAGAGAGATAGCACAGCATAGGGCATGCCTTGGACGCAGCCAGTGGTTCGAATTCCGGCATCCCACATGGTCTCCCATGCTTACAAGTAACAATTTTTTTTTTTTTTTTGGATTTTGGGGCACACCCAGCAGCGCTCAGGGGTTACTCCTGGCTCTGTGCTTAGAAATCACTTCTGGCGGGCTCAGGGGATCATATGGGATGCCAGGATTCGAACCACCGACCTTCTGCACGCAAGGCAAATGCTTTACCTCCATGCTATCTCTCCGGCCCCAGGAGCAATTTCTTTCTTTTTTTTTTTTTTTTTTTTGGTTTTTGGGCCACACCCTGTGACACTCAGGGGTTACTCCTGGCTATGCGCTCAGAATTCGCTCCTGGCTTGGGGGACCATATGGGACGCCGGGGGATCGAACCGTGGTCCGTCCAAGGCTAGCGCAGGTAAGGCAGGCACCTTACCTCCAGCGCCACCGCCCGGCCCCTCTTTTTTTTTTTTTTTTTTTTTTTTTAATTTTTTTAAATATGGAACGCTTCACGAATTTGAGTGTCATCCTTGCACAGGGGCCATGCTAATCTTCTCTGTATCGTTCCGATTTTAGTATATGTGCTGCCGAAGCGAGCACAGGAGCAATTTCTAAGTGCAGAACCAGGAGTAACCCATGAGCATTGCCAGGTGTGATCCATAAAAACCAAAAAAAAAAAAAGAAAACTCACATCTAGGGACTGGAGCAATAATAGCACAGCAGGTGCTTGCCTTGCACAAGGCCAACCCAGGTTCCATCCCCAGCATCCCATATGGTCCCCACAGTATTGTCAGGAGTAATTCCTGAATGTGGAGCTGGGAGTCACCCCTGAGTGTCACCAGGTGTAACCCCAAAACAAACAAAAAGTACATTTTTTTTGAAAGGGATTATGGTACATGCCTGGCATGTGACCAATTCAGGTTCCATCCCTGGCACCAAACAGTCCTCTGAGCATCAAGCATTGCTGTGTGCATCTCTGGGACGGGGACTCACTGGGAAGAGCCTTGGGCACTACTAGGAGCAGTAATTAAAAACAAAAGGGGGGGCCCCGGAGAGATAGCACAGTGGCATTTGCCTTGCAAGCAGCTGATCCAGGACCAAAGGTGGTTGGTTCGAATCCCAGTGTCCCATAGGGTCCCCCGTGCCTGCCAGGAGCTATTTCTGAGCAGACAGCCAGGAGTGACCCCTGAGCATCGCTGGGTGTGGCCCAAAAACAAAAACAAAAACAAAAGAGGGGCCATCGGTGGCCCAAGCAGTAGGGCACCTGCCTTGCACGCTCTAACCTAGGACAGACCATGGTTCAATCCCTGGCGTCCCATATGGTCTCCCAAGCCAGGAGCAATTTCTGAGCGCATAGCCAGGGCTAACCCCTGAGCATCACTGGGTGTGGCCCCAAGCAAAACAAAACAAAAAAATAAACAAAAAAAAAGAGCCAGAGTGAAAACACGGTGGGCATGACTTGTATGAGGCCTACCCGGGCTTAGATCCCTGGCATTCCATATGGGATGTAATTCCCAGGAGTAATTCTTTTTTTGTTTTGTTTTGTTTTGTTTTTGGGTCACACCCTGCAGTGCTCAGGGGTTACTCCTGGCTCTATGCTCAGAAATCGCCCCCAGGAGTAATTCTTGAGTGCAGAGCCAGGAGTAACCCCTGAATGCCGCCAGGTATGGCCCCAAAACAAAAAAGCAACTTGAGCGAATAGTCTCTGCCTCAATACTTTTTATCAAATTCTCATTTGTCTTAAGACAAAAAAACCGGGCCGGGAGAGATAGCACAGCCGCGTTTGCCTTGCAAGCAGCCGATCCAGGACCAAAGGTGGTTGGTTCGAATCCCGGTGTCCCATAGGGTCCCCCGTGCCTGCCAGGAGCTATTTCTGAGCAGACAGCCAGGAGTAACCCCTGAGCACCGCCGGGTGTGGCCCAAAAACCAAAAAAAAAAAAAAAAAAAAAAAAAAGACAAAAAAACCTCAGGACCAGAGAGATAGCACAGTGGTAGGGCGTTTGCCTTAGACGCAGAAGAATGGTGGTTCAAATCCCGGCATCCCATATGGTCCCCCACGCCTGCCAGAGCGATTTCTGAGTGTAGAGCCAGGAGTGACCCTGAGCGCTGCTGGGTATGACACAAAAACCAAAAATTAAAAAAGACAAAAAAAAAAAAACCCTCAATTTCTAGTGCTTCTCTGCACCTCCTCTCCCATGTATCCCCTCCAATTTACCTCCCTCGTGTCCCAATTAAAGTCCTCAGTTCTAGTGGTCCTGGGCCAACTACAGACCTGCTATAGGGACACACTTCTCAGATCTCACAGAAGACAGCTGCACAGTCTGTGGGGTACGAAGGTACCAGTGGAGGGGACAAAGAAAATGAATGAGCAATTCCAGCCTCCTTCCTTCTACTAAAGAAATCGGCACTGGTGTGCTGGTTGGTGGAACTGGGAAAAGGAGGGTTTTGGGGGGATAGCCCTGCCTTTTCTTTCATACCACTTCCCTCTGTCTCTAACAATTGCCTTACTAGTCTGAACTCTTGATCTAGTTCTTCCTAAAAACTCTAAGTTGGGGCCAGAGTGCTAGTACAGTGGGAAAGGTATTTATTTGCCTTACATGCAGCTGACCGGGGTTCAATTCCCAGTATCCAATATGATCTCCTGAGTCTGCCAGGAGTGATTTCTTTTTCTTTTTCTTTTTTTTTTTTGGGGGGGGGTCACATCTGGCAATGCTTAGGGGTTACTCCTGGCTCTCTGCTCAGAAATCACTCCTGGCAGGCACGAGGGACCATATGGAATGCCGGGATTCGAACCACCAACCTTCTGCATGCAAGGCAAATGCCTTACCTCCATGCTATCTCTCCGGCCCCCAAAACAGTGTAGGTCTTTTTATTTATTTTTATTTATTTATTTGGTTTTGGTTTTGGTTTTGGTTTTTGGGCCACACCCGGCGGTGCTCAGGGGTTACTCCTGGCTGTCTGCTCAGAAATAGCTCCTGGCAGGCACGGGGGACCCTATGGGACACCGGGATTCGAACCAACCACCTTAGGTCCTGGATCAGCTGCTTGCAAGGCAAACACTACTGTGCTATCTCTCCAGGCTTTATTTTTATTTTTATTTTCGATTTTTGGGTCACACCCAGATGCTCTCAGGGCTGGCTCTATGCTCAGAAATTGCTCCTGGCAGCTCGAGGGACCATATGGGAGGCCAGGATTTGAACCACTGTCCTTCTGCAGGTAAGGCGAACGCCCTAACTCCATGCTATCTCTTCAGCCCCTACCAGGAGTGATTTCTTAGTGCAGAGCCAGGAGTAACCCTGAGGGCTGCCAGGTTTGGCTCAAAACCAAAACAAACTAACAAACAAAAAAACTCACTAAGCCATTATAATTTACAGTGATTCCGTCACATCTTAAATTCCTACCATTAGGTCAGAGAGATAATACAGTAGCTTTAAGGCTCTTGCCATGCATGTGGCGAAGCTGGATCTGATCCCTGGCACTACATGTGGTATTCTGAGTCTCGCTAGGAGTGGATCAGAAACCAAATAAAAAATTTTTTTAATTTATACCATTCACTTGCCTCCTAATCATAGCATTAGGTTTGTCTTGTTTGGGATGTCATTTTTTTCTTTCAGGGCAATAGGTAACAATTTGATGGTGCTCAGAGCTTATTCCTGGATCTGTACTCAGAGATCACTCCTGGTGGTACTCAGTGGACCATATCTGTCAAGTGCATGCAAGGTTAGTGCCTTTTCACCCACTATACTATCTCTCCAGATGGCCCTAGATTTTATTATTTGGTTTTGATTTGAGAGCCATACCTGGCAGTGCCCAGGGTTTAATCCTGGCTCTGTGCTTAGGAAATACTTCAGAGGGCCGGAGAGCCAGTATGGAGGTAAGGGAATTTGCCTTGCATGCAGAAGGACGGTGGTTCAAATCCTGGCATCCCAAGCCTGCAGGAGCAATTTCTTTTTTTTTTGGGGGGGGGGGTCACACCCGGCAGCGCTCAGGGGTTTCTCCTGGCTCTATGCTCAGAAATCGCTCCTGGCAGACTCGGGGAACCATATGGGATGCCAGAATTCAAACCAACGTCCTTCTGCATACAAGGAAAACCGCCTTACCTCCATACTATCTCTCAGGTCCCCAGGAGCGATTTTTGTGCATAGAGCCAGGAGGAACCCCTGAGCGCTGCCGGGTGTGACTCAAAAATCAAAAAGGAAATACTTCAGGTGGGACTCAGGGATCATCTAGGGTGGGAGATTCAAACCAGAGTCAGCCTCATGCCAGTCAAGTGCCTTAACCCCTTTACTATCTCTCACCTGTGCTGTTTTTTTGTTTGTTTGTCTGTTTTTGTGTTGGGGTCACACTCAGCATCACTCAAGGGTTACTCCTGGCTTTGCGCTTAGAAATTGCTTCTGGGGGCCGGCAAGGTGGCGCTAGAGGTAAGGTGTCTGCCTTACAAGTGCTAGCCAAGGAAGGACGGTGGTTCGATCCCCTGGCGTCCCAAATGGTCCCCCCCAAGCCAGGGGCAATTTCTGAGCGCTTAGCCAGGAGTAACCCCTGAGCATCAAACGGGTGTGGTCCGAAAAACCAAAACCAAAACCAAAACAAAAAAATCACTTCTGGCAGGCACGGGGGGGGGGGGGGGGGTGGGGGGGACCATCTGGGATGCCAGGAATCGAACCAGGGTCCGTCCAGGGTTGAACGCATGTAAGGCAAACGCCCTACCGCTGTGCTATCCGGCCCCTCAGTTTTTCTTTGTTAACTTTGTGAGTATGCTAAGCCCCAGTTAACTGTTAGCTTGTTAACTCATCGAAGACAAGACATTCTGGGGATCTTTCCAAACTTCCTAGTATAGTAGCATATGCACAGTAGGAGATAGTAAACATTTGTGGATATATATGTATAGAATGTCTACATATATATACACTTATACACACACACACACACACACACACACACACACACACACACACATACACGGGCCAGTAAGATAAATACAGCAGGATAAGCCTCTCACCTTGTATGCAGTTGACCTTAGCATTCCCTATGATCCACCCCAAATCTGTCAGGAGTGATCTTTGAGCACAGAGACATGTATAAGGCCTGAGCACCACCAGGCATTGCTCCCCCAAAATTACATAAACAATAACATCCCAGACTATTGTCAGTTTCAGGGAATTTCACTGCTACAGTACGAGAGACCAGGAAGGAAAATCAGCTTTGAGAAATGAACCTTAACATAAAGGCCTCATGTGAAAAAAACTAGAGACTACCAAGATCACCTCAAGGTCATGTTTATTTGGGGTCCATACCTGGACCCCATACTGGAGATCTACTCCTGGCCTGGTGCTCAGCCGTCCCTCCTGGCTGTGCTCAGAACACCATGCTATGCCAGGAAAGTTCCAGGGTTCCTGTCTGTAATTGAGCATTACAGTCCTTTGAGTCCCCTACCAGTGCCTGGATTTTTAGCTGCCATTTAATGTGAAAACAGATATTCTTTCAACAGGGGGTCTAGATCCTAACAGCTGCTGTCAGGATGAAAGACCAACATCCTAATCTCTTATTTTTGTTTCTTTTGTCTTGCTCTTGGGCTACACCTAGGAACATACAGGGCCTATTGCCAGCTGTGTGCTTAGGGTTCCCTCCTGGCAGTGTGGACAGACTATGCGATTCTGGGGATCAAAGTCATGGATCTTGCTTGCAAAGCATGCACCCCAACCCACAGAACTCTCTTTTCAGCCCCCATAATTATTCCTTTACCAGCACCAAAAGACAGACACAATAGGAGTTTTAGGTTGTATACTTTTGGGGGGTGGGTGGTTTCAGAATGAGTAGATAATTTCCCTGGTTTTCAGATTGGTTCCTTTTCCTTTGCCACCTAAAGGGCCTTTTGCTACATATGTTTACAGTTGAGTCTTTAAGTGCCAGAGTAAGAAGTGCCCTGAAGTTATTTTAGGAAATATCCTTGTGTCTTTTTTCAGATTGTTGGACTAGCCAAGAGGTTTTTTTTTTTTTTTTTTTTTTTTTCTTTTTTTCTTTTTTTTTTTCTTTTTTCCCTGTGTTGGCCAAAACTTTCTATTTTTTTTCTGTGTGGGCTTTACCTGACCTTTAGAGCAGTCAAGGACAAATGTAGTCCCTTGTCCATGCTAGATTTCCACTAGTCAGATTCCTTTCCCTCTGGAAGGCCTGCTGATTACCTTCCCTGGGGAGGAAGGTTCTGTTGATCCGTCAATAGCCCTCTGGGTAGATGGCCAGTCAATGACAAGGCCTTGAAGTGTATTTTTGTTCTGTGTCCTCCTGTGGGGAAAAGGAGTGGGATGGGGGGCATGAGGGACCAAACCTGACTGTGTTGAGGGTTTACTCCTGGTTCTGCACTCAGGGTTCATTCCTGGTAGGGTTCAAGAGACCATATGTGGTAAGAGGGGCCCAATCTCCAAGTTAGCAAACGCTTTACCCACTGTGCTATCTCTCTAATAATGTCCCTCTAATGATTCTTGTTTTTTGGTTTGTTTTAGGATCATGCCTGGTGGTGCTCAGGGTTGACTCTTGGCTCTGCCCTGAGGATTTACTCCCAAGGGTGCTCAAGAAACCATATGGGATGCTGGATATCAAACTGGGGTTGGCACTTGCCCGGCAAACACCTTGCCCAGCATACTGGCCATTGTTTTGGCTCCATATCCTTCTTTTAAAAAGAACAGTGCAAGGCCTGGAGAGATAGCACAGTGGTGTTTGCCTTGCAAGCAGCCAATCCAGGACCAAAGGTGGTTGGTTTGAATCCCAGTGTCCCATATGGTCCCCCGTGCCTGCCAGGAGCTATTTCTGAGCAGACAGCCAGGAGTAACCCCTGAGCACCGCCGGGTGACCCAAAAACTAAAAAAAAAAAAAAAAAAAACAGTGCAACTTTCAGATATTTTTTTGGGGGGGGTCACACCCAGCAGTGCTCAGGAGTTACTCCTGGCTCTATGCTCAGAAATTGCTCCTGGCAGGCTTGGGGGACCATATGGGATGCTGGGATTCGAACCTCCATCCTTCTGCATGCAAGGCAAAAATGCCTTACCTTCATGCTATCTTTCCGACCCCGAATTAAATCAATTTTAAATTACATCTGATTTCAAGTATGTTTTCTGTGCATTATTTCCTTTACTTTTTTTTTTCTTTTTTGTGGTTTTTGGGTCATACCCGACAGTGCTCAGGGGTTATTCCTGGCTCCAGGCTCAGAAATTGCTCCTGGCAGGCACGGGGGACCATATGGGACGCCGGGATTCGACCCGATGACCTGCATGGAAGGTAAATGCCTTACTTCCATGCTATCTCTCCGGCCCCTATTTCCTTTACTTTTTTAAATTTTATTTTAGGTCACACCCGATGGTGCTCATGTTTTACTCCCTGGCTCTGCACTCATGAATTACTCCTGGGATACCATCTGGGGTGTGAGGGATCAAACCAAGGTCTGCTGTGTTCAAGGCATGCACCCTATCCACTGTACTATCTATCCAGCCTCTCATTTTTTCCTTTAGAGTCTGATTAAACTCATTTCTGTGCAATTTGTGCCTCATTCTCAATTTTTTTTTTTTTTTGTTTTTTTGGGCCACACCCGGTAACGCTCAGGGGTTACTCCTGGCTATGCGCTCAGAAGTCGCTCCTGGCTTGGGGGACCATATGGGACGCCGGGGGATCGAACCGCGGTCCGTCTCCTAGGCTAGCGCAGGTAAGGCAGGCACCTTACCTCCAGCGCCACCGCCCGGCCCCATTCTCAATTTTTTTTTTTTTTTTTTTTGGTTTTTGGGCCACACCCTGTGCCGCTCAGGGGTTACTCCTGGCTATGCGCTCAGAAGTTGCTCCTGGCTTCTTGGGGGACCATATGGGACACCGGGGGATCGAACCGCGGTCCGTCCTAGGCTAGCGCAGGCAAGGCAGGCACCTTACCTCCAGCGCCACCGCCCGGCCCCATTCTCAATTTTTTAAATCTCATTTTACCATCCCTTCACATTAATTATTGAATGTTATGTTCCGGCTCTTTTTCTCATCAGCTCAACTTTTATTCTTCAAACTATGTCTTCTTTACCTGGTAGTCTATTAGGTAGGAAGGACGCCCCAAGATGGGCCTCTTCTTTGGGGACTGTAATGATTTCAGACTATGAATCAGGCAGGGTCTGTGCCTGCAATGCAATGTGACTGGAATGAGTAATCATTTTTCATTCTGTATCGCATCTCTTTTCCACCTACCTCATGGGAAACTGTGCCATCATCTCTGTCTCCCGGCGATAAGATAGATCTATGACAATACATCCCAGGAAAAAAAAATCATAATAATTCAGAAAAAATAAAAAAGCACCTTTCTGAGTGAACAATAGCTATTCCACAAGGCGGAATAGCTTTCCGTGTTCACTGGGCATCCCTGGCAGCGGACCACATCAGAACAAAAAGACTTGGGACTCTGAGTGAGATTTATGAAGAAGATTCCAGAAAAGTGCAGGCAAAAATGAAGAAAAGCCTTACCGTTCAAATACATAGTCTGGGTGGGTGGGGGTGGCTGGAGCAAGGATACACACACAGTGGGAGCAAGGCGTTTTTGCCTTGCACAAGGCTGAACCTGGGTGGGCTCCATCCCCAAGCATCCCATAGAGTTCCTTGAACCTGGCCAGTAGTGAGAGTGATTTCAGGAGCACAAAGTCAGGAAGAAGTCTTGATGATTATTTATAATTGATTGATAACTATTCATTATTTATTTATTATATAATAATTATTTATTATAAATAATTTATTTATTAGAAAGAAGAGAAAGAAAGAAAGAGAGAGAGGAAGGAAGGAAGGAAGAAAGAGAGAGGGAAAGAGAAAGAAAAGAAAGAAAGAAAGAAAGAAAGAAAGAAAGAAAGAAAGAAAGAAAGAAAGAAAGAAAGAAAGAAAGAAAGAAAGAAAGAAAGAAAGAAAGAAAGAAAGAAAGAAAGAAAGAAAGAAAAGAAAGAAAGAAAGAAAGAAAGAAAGAAAGAAAGAAAGAAAGAAAGAAAGAAAGAAAGAAAGAAAGAAAGAAAGAAAGAAAGAAAGAAAGAAAGAAAGAAAGAAAGAAAGAAAGAAAGAAAGAAAGAAGGAAGGAAGGAAGGAAAGAAGGAAGGAAGGAAGGAAGAAAGACCATGGGCCAAAGAGCTAGCAAGGAGGTTTGCATTACATGCAGAAAGGACAGTGGGTGGTTCGAATCCCAGCATCCCATATGGATGCCAGGAGCGATTTCTGACCGTAGAGAGCCACGAGGAACCCCTGAGCGCTGTTGGGTGTGATCCCTCAAAAAAAAAATCCCCCCCCCCCAAAATTAAGAAAGACCCTGGGCGACCCTCATACAGAGAGAAAGAAACAAGAAACCAACCAGCACAGCAGCCTCATCCCTGGCCAGGCTTGGGCCCGCAGTGCTGGGCGGGGCTCATCGAGTGGCCACGCCCCTCCGCTCCGCGCCACGCCCCTCTCACCCGCTTCCTCCTCCTCCCCCCTTTTCCCCCCGCCCAGGGCGCGGCCCACACGCCGCCGCGTGCGGGCCGGAGCCTGGCCCCGCCTTCCCTGCAGCAGCACCCGCAGCCACAGCCGCGGCGCTGAGGCGGGGACCGCGCTCAGCGCGCCTGCGCAGCGCCCCCGCCGCCCCGCCTCCGCCGCGCAGTGCGCAGGCGCAGCCGCGTTCCCGCCCTCTAGCGCCGCCGCGCCGGGCTGAGTCAGTCAGTCGGCCGGAGGCGTCGTCGCGGCCGGAGGTGTGACGGGTCCTGCTCGCGCGCTCCTCTCTCTCTCTTCCTCCCCCGCCCTCTCTGTCTCTCTCTCTCCTTCAGCTCTCCAGCCATGGCGGAGTCGGCGGCCACGCAGTCCCCGTCCGTGTCGTCGTCGTCGTCGCTGTCGTCCGGGCCCGAAGCCGCGTCCGCGGGGAGCCCCGGGGGCTGCCCCGCCCTGGGCCCCAAGAGCTGCGGGTCCTCGTGTGCGGGTGAGGCGCCGCGCCTGTGGAGTGGGGGGACCCGCACCCCCACCCCGAGCCCTGTCAGGGAGACTGGGGGAGGGGGCGCCCCGCCGGCTGTGAGGAAATAACGGGGTGCACGAACACTTTTTTGGGGGGGGTCCTTCCCCTCCCCCACCCCCACCCCGCGCGTGGGCGTTAACGCACCCCGAATGACAGGTGTTGGGGGGGCAGGGAGTGCTCCCCCGAAGTGCTCCCTCCCGCAGGGGAGTCGGGCAGGTGGTTTGGGGGTGACAAGGTGGGGGCCTAAGGCGGGTGTTGACATCAGAAGGACGTTCGCCATTGGTGTTGGTGGTGTCACCCCTAAACCCACACCCACACCCGTACCTCGAATTTGGATGTTTGGATGGGGAAGGTTGGTTTTTTTTTTGGGGGGGGGTCGGTCATCAGGCTTATTATGGAATGAAGGCCCTTGGAGGGGATGTTGGGGTTCGTGGGCATCCTATTTGCATTTTTTTAGGGGGGTTTAGGTAGATTCTGAATGTCTTATTTATTTATTTATTTTGGGTTTTGGGGTCCCACCCGGCTACGCTCAGGGGTTCCTCCTGGCTCTGCATTCAGAAATCGCCCCTGGCAGGCGATATGGGGGAGAACCATATGGGATCCGAACCGCCGTCCTGGTGCAGGCGAGCGAGGCAAACAAATGCCCTAGCTCCATGCCATCTCTCGGCCTCTATTATTTATTTATTTATTTATTTATTTATTTATTTATTTATTTATTTATTTATTTATTTATTTATGTATGTATTTATTTTTAGGTGTTTTTTTTTTTTTTTTCTTCCCTTGCTCCTCTGAGGCTGGATAGAAAGGAGGCGTCTAATTAGAAAGATTCGCTCAGGGAGGATTTCTAGGGGGGGGGCCCCCCCCCTTTTCTGCTGCTGCTGCTGCTGCTCCAACAAGATGGATCCGTGCAACACAGCCGGTTCCCCACGGGCACGGCGCAGGCCTCGTTGCCTGTGCTGGAGCAGCAGCAGCAGCAGCAGCAGCTCCAGCTCGAGTCCTGCATGCATGCAGGGAGGTTACACTGCTTGAGATCTATAAGAAAAGAAAAAGAAAATGGGGTGTTTTCTGCAGGAACGGGCATGGGGAGGGCTGTTGGAAGAGAAAACTCCTACCTAGACAAAGCGGGAGGCTGGCGGTTTGACGACATCACCAGCCCACCCACCTACCCATCCCCCGTGGTGGCGTCCCTTGTCGCCCCGGGTCTCTGTGAAAGACAAGGAGGGGCCCCCCTCGATCGTTCTCTTTGCTGGCTCGCTTGCTCACTCTGCGCTTCCATTGTATCCGCGTCTGGCAAGCTCCCCTCTTGCAGAGATCTGCAGTGCAGATGCTTTCTGGGGGGTGGGGAGATGGGGAAGAAGACGCCACCCCAGCAGGTGGTCGGTCGCTCTTAGTCTCTGGCGACACAGGAAAACAAGGCCTTCTGGCCAAGAAAGGCTCAGCTGCCAGGGCAGAGTGTAGATAATGTTGTTTTCCTGTTGGAGTTTCCATTCAAGGGTTTTCAGAGGCCTCACTCAATGCTTTCTCATCCCTTCTACCAGAATCTGGGGTTGTCAAGAACAGGGCATTTCTGATCTTGGCGTCAGTTTTTTTTGGATGTTATTTTTCTTCTTGTTTCCCCAGCAGTGGATTTCTAGGGTATAGCTTCGGTACCCAGTTGGATTTTTTATTTATTTTTTTTCCCCCAGTGTGCCTATGGTCATAGAAGCAGTATCAGAGGAAGCTTCTGCAAGGTCAAGATTAGCTCTCCAGATAAGGGAATGAGGCAGCAAATTTAGAACCCTTGTTCTCTTTCGACAGCGTTTCTCCTCCAAAAATTTGTGTTTCTGGGCAAAGAGCCAGATGAACAGCAGCTTTGCTATCACTTAGCAACTTGGTGTTTTTGTCTTAAATCTTTTTGTCATATCTTACTGTTCGCTGGCCCTTTAGTCCAGACTTGTGTTGTTTCTTGATTTTCCATGTTTTGGCTCACCTGAAAAATAACTGTTTTATCTTAAATGTTTATTGTGCATTGCAGATGTGTACTAATACTCAATCTGAGCCCCAGGGCTGCTGTTGTATCATAAAAATAAAGATGAGGCTTTATTATTACAAAATGTAAGTCCCATCTACTTACTGGGTAGTAAGAATACGACCCTGATTGTTTAAATATCAACAGGTGTTAGCAACCTTCAGGTGTGTCTATGTGTACGCATGTGTGTACATGATCAAATTCAGGTCCTCACAGGGGAGGTGTAGCCCTCCTCCTCCCTACCTCATGCTTCATGTAAAAAAAAATTTATTTGGAAAGGAAAGGAGAGGAAGGAAAGAGACAGGTTAGAATACGAGCTCAGGAACTGGAACCATAGTACGCACAGTGGGCCTGGTTTTAACATTTCACACGGACAACCTTGGTTTGATCTTGGACACCATTATGGTTCCCTATGCCCACCAGGAGTGAGCCCTAGCACAGAGCCAAGCTCTGATGGGCGGCCAGAGCCACAGCAGAGCAAGCAGAGTATTTGCCTTGCACCCCGCCAGGCACCCCATATTGTCTCCTGAGCACTGCCAGTAATTCTTGAGGGACAGAGCCAGGAGTAACCCCCTGAGCACCGCTGGGTGTGGCCTAAAACAAACAAAAGTAAGCCTTGAGCATAGTCTGGTGTGGGCCCCCATCCCCTAAATAAAAATGCTTAAAAGAGAGAACATGGGCTTCTCCAGAGCCAAGAAATCGGAAAGCCACATCTAAGAGGTGCCACCATCCCAGAGGTGGGTGCTGGCATCACAAGTACTTCAGGCCTCGTGTTCTTTCACTTCTAGGTCCTAGAAACTTTCATAGATGAAAGGAGAGTAAGTAATTGGATAGTGTCTCTTAGAAAACAATTTTTGGCTTGATTGACCTAGCCAACAATGAGCTTTAGAAATACTAGTTCCTTCTTTTTCTTTTTCTTTTCTTTCTTTTTTTTTTTTTTTTTTTTTTTTGGTTTTTGGGCCACACCCGTTTGACACTCAGGGGTTACTCCTAGCTATGCTCTCAGAAATCGGTCCCTGGCTTGGGGGGACCATATGGGACGCCGGGGATCGAACCTTGGTCGGTCGCTAGTACTTACCTCTAGCGCCACCTTCCCGGCCCCACTAGTTCTTAAAGGTAAGAGAGTGAGAAGGTCCTATCTGGCCCCAGGCCTTGGCACTAACTGGCACAGCAGCCAGCAACTGCTGTGGGTTGGAAGTCAGTAGCCAGGAGTAGCTTCCCTTTCTGCCTATAAAGAAAACTGAAGATTTCAAAGCAGACATGAAGGAGAGGTTGAAGTAAAAGAAACTTAAGTATTTATTTAGAATTATTTTCAGAAACACGATTGCCTTTATTGTTATAGATCACTGTCCAAACCAAAAAAAAAGGCCTTTTTTTTTTTTTTTATTGATTACTGTTTTTAGACTTTGAAATTCTTTTACTTCCTGAGACTTACTGCTGTGGAAATGATGCCCAAAATAAAGCTACATTTCTTGTATCTGTTCATGGAATTTAGCTCAAAACAAAAACAGCTTGGACAATACTTTGAAGTTTCTACTCTAAATACTTCTTTTCTTACTCATGATGTTTAAAGAGTCGTTCCGTGTTCTCTTTATGGCATCATTTGCACTCTTTAACATGTCAGTCAAATGTGTGTTATTTGTATTTTCAGTCCTAATCCCTAAAAAAATGACCATGTGTTCAATACTGACCTCATCTGTGTGTTACCTTCATGTTAAACGATCAGTAATGGTATAAACAATGATAATCACAGAGTTTGAGCCCAGAGGATTTCATTCCTGGTGCTGTCTCCTTTGGGAGAGGTTGAGGAGGAATCCTGGGGGAGGCTGGCATACCTGGCAGTGCTTGGGTGCTTCTCCCAGAGCTCAGTGTACTTGAGGGCAAAGGGTGGTTCCTTCTGTTTCCTGTGGTGTGGTGCCCCACTTCAATGCAGTTCGACCCCACTGCAAAGCATGTGCTTCAGCCCTTCCAGTGCCTCTCCCTGTTTTGTATTGGAAATCAAGCCCCAGGCCTCACTTTCACATGCAAGGCATGAACTCTGCTGTTGAGCCGTATCCCCTGCTCTTTCTCTTAATAATTATATGGGCTGCAAATTCTAATCCTGGGCATTGTGACCTAAAGCGAATTTGATTTATACCCTTAAATCTCAACTTTTGTTGAACATTACTGAAACTCTATTCTGATGACAGATCATAAGTTATTTGCTTATAGGATTACAAGTGAGAAATCAGTCTTTCTTACAGCTCCTGTCTCTTTTCCTTCTTTCTAAAACAGTCCTTTTCAGCTTTGGCCTTTTTCATTACTGTCTATTAAGATAGGAGAGGCAGGATGCTTAGTAGATCTCTTGGCATGATACTGGTATGCTGAAATATTTCTGCCGCATGCTGGCCCTAGTATGTTGCTTATGATCACTTTAAAGTTTCTTTCAAGTAGAAGTGGATTGTGAGGGTAATAAGAGTGGTCAGCAGGTAGGGTGCTTGTACTTGTACTGTGTGCCTTTCACATCAAACCACAGCTGACCTGGGTTGGATTTCCTCAGAATCCCATAAGGTCCCCAAACACTGCTAAGATTAATTCTGAGTGCAGAGCCAGCAGTAAACTCTGAGGACCACCAGGTGGCAAATCATGGTCAAATCAATCTATAAATCATGTGACTTGGATGATTTTTATTTACACACACACCCCTGTTTTTTGGCCACTCCCAGAAATACTCATGGGATGCTGGGGATCAAAACCAGTCTGTCCCAGGCAAGGCACACAGTTTACCCACTATACTGTCACTCTGGCTCCCCAACAAGGTTTGTTTGTTGTTGTTGTTGTTGTTTTTGGTTTTTGAGTCACACCTGGCACTATGCTCAGAAATTGCTCCTGGCAGGCTCAGGGGACCATGTTGGATGGTGGGATTCGAACCACCATCCTTCTGCATGCAAGGCAAATGCCTTACCTCCATGATATCTCTCTGGCCCCCGTTGTTGTGCTTCTTATTGTTTTTTGGTGGTGTTGCTTTTGTTTGTTTGGGGGGCCACCCATGTGCTCTGGGCTTACTACTGGCTCTGCACTCAGGTAGGGCTCATAGTAGGGCTTGGGACCAGGGATTTAATTTGGCTCAACTTGTGTAATTTACTAGCACCCTCACTGCTTTACTGTGTCTCTCCAACCCAACCATCAGTGTTTTTATTATTTTATTTTAGTTCTAGAGATAGCTTGAAAACAAAATAAAACTAGCATTGCTTCTATTGTATTATGCAGTGAGCAAATTACATGTTAGATATAGCAGTCACCTGCTTCATCCATGTTTCAAAGGTTTGTAAATTGAAGTTTGTAAGTGGAGGAATTGATGAATCGTTGAAGGACAAGGGACAGTTAAATTGTCCAGTTTTGTTTGAACCAAGAGTTTTGCAGAGGTAGCAGTGGTAGAGCTCTTTTTTTTTTTTTTTTTTTTTTTTTGGTTTTTGGGGCCACACCCGTTTGACACTCAGGGGTTACTCCTGGCTAAGCGCTCAGAAATTGCCCCTTGCTTGGGGGGACCATATGGGACGCAGGGGGATCGAAACCGTGGTCCGTCCTTGGCTAGCGCTTGCAAGGCAGACACCTTACCTCTAGTGCCACCTCACCGTCCCCAGTGGTAGGGCTCTTGCCTTGCACACGGCTGACCCAGAACAGACTATGGTTGCCCCGTGGTTGCCAGGAGCGATTTCTGAGCACAGAGCCAGGTGTGGCCCAAACCCCCCTCCAAAAAAAAAGTTTTATAGAAAGGGACTTCTCTTTAGACTCATCATTATCCTACAATTTACCTTTGTTATTTGTTTGTTTTGTTTTTTGGGTCACATCTGGCAGCTCTCGAGGGTTACTCCTGGCTGTGTGCTCAGAAATTATTCCTGGTAGGCTCAGGGGATCATATGGGATGCCAGGAATTGAACCAGGGACCATCCAGGTTTGGCCACGTGCAAGGCGAATGCCCAACTGCTGTGCTATTGCTCTGGCCTCACAGTTACCATTTTTATCATTCTGAGCCATAAGAGACTCCAAATAAATAATTGTCTGTGCATATTTATTGTATTTATCTTTTTTTTTTTTTTTTTTTTTTTTTTTTTTTTGGTTTTTGGGCCACACCCGGTGACGCTCAGGGGTTACTCCTGGCTATGCGCTCAGAAGTTGCTCCTGGCTTCTTGGGGGACCATATGGGACGCCGGGGGATCGAACCGCGGTCCGTCCTAGGCTAGCGCAGGCAAGGCAGGCACCTTACCTCCAGCGCCACCGCCCGGCCCCTATTTATCTTATGGTTTTTGTGAGACTTTATTGTTTGTGGCAAATTTATATTGCATACTTCCAAAAAATATCAACCTGACTGTAATTCTTTCTAGATAATTACTACGTGGGAATTATTGGAAGCCAGATTTTTGTTCTGTTTGTGTTTAACAATCATTATCAATCATTGTGGTTCATAAGGTATGCTAAAAGTATTTTGAAAAAAAAAAAGCATATGCTAAGTTGCTATATTCAATATTGCTTGTGATTGCATCATTGGAGTTTTTGTACTACATGGCTATGACTGATATAAGGCATGTTCTGTGATTTCAAAGAGAATCTTTTTAAATACCAAATAGAATTTGCATTTCTGTCTTTCATTAGAAGACAGTGATTGTAAGGGAGCCGGGCGGTGGCGCTGGAGGTAAGGTGCCTGCCTTGCCTGCGCTAGCCTAGGACGGACCGCGGTTCGATCCCCGGCTTCCCATATGGTCCCCCAAGAAGCCAGGAGCAACTTCTGAGCGCATAGCCAGGAGTAACCCCTGAGCGTCACAGGGTGTGGCCCAAAAACAAAAAAAAAAAGAAAAGAAAAAAAGAAGACAGTGATTGTCAACATGTAGCCCTGTGTGTGTATGTGTGCATTTGCGTGTGCATGCGCCGTGCAGTCCTGGTTATGCCCTCAGAGAGAGATCTTTCCTAGCCAGGCCCAGGGAATTATATATGTCAGAGGACTGAATTTGGGTCATTGAGTGCAAGGCAAGCGCCCTATCTGCAGTACTCTCCAGCCACTTATATATTTTTTTTTAATTTCTTTTTGCAGAACTATGAATCAAACCCAGGTCTTCTACATACGAATCATATTCTCTTGCATTGAGCCATATCTTTCGTTCTGTGATAGTGTCTTAAATTTTAAAGAAATAGGGCCAGAGCTAAAACGCAGTGGCAGGTGGGCCCGGAGAGATAGCACAGCGGCGTTTGCCTTGCAAGCAGCCGATCCAGGACCAAAGGTGGTTGGTTCGAATCCCAGTGTCCCATAGGGTCCCCCGTGCCTGCCAGGAGCTATTTCTGAGCAGACAGCCAGGAGTAACCCCTGAGCACCTCGGGGTGTGGCCCAAAAACCAAACCAAAACAAAACAAAAAAACACAGTGGCAGGGCATTTGCCTTGCACACTGCCAACCTCGGATGGACCTGGGTTTGATCCACAGCACCCCATAAGGTACCCCAATCCTGCCAGGAGTGATTTATGAGCACCATGGGATGTGGCCCCCCAATTTTTTTTTTGTTGTTGATTTTGTGGGGCCGCATCTAGTGGTGCTCAAGGGTTTACTCCTGGCTCTGCACTCAAGCATTACTCCTAGAGGGCTCAGGGGACCATATGGGATACGGGGATTGAACCCGAATCGGCCACGTGCAAGACAAGTGTCCTGCCAACTGTACTATCACTATAGCCCCTAACATATATATTACTTATTTCTTTAATTGGTTTTCCCCCTTCCTCAATGTGTCATCAGAACCTAACCTGGAGAGACATGTGAACTTTTTCCTATGTTCTTCATTGGTAAGCCTCTTTTGTTCTGCTACTTGAAAGCATTTAATTGGTGAGCTTCTTTTATACAGGAAGTAGACATTTGGGTTTCTATTTTTTCTAATTTGTTTAATAAGCTGTGCCCATACATAAGTTAATTTAGTACATGATTGCATCCATTCAAGTTCTCTCTTAGGTGCCATGGTAGATTAAGTAAAACAGATGACTAGGTAGGGGGTCAAGAGATTCTAAGGTCCTGGCTTCCGAACAATCCAGCTTAAATCCCAGCACCACATGGGGTCTTCCAAGAACCTCTAGGAGTGATGCCTTAGTACAGAGCAGGAGGAAGCAAGCCCTGAGCATGGCCTGATACTGCCCACAAGCTTTTCCTGCCCCTAACCCTCAGAGAGCAAGTAGGGCATTTGCCTTGCCTGGGCTCGCCTGGATTCGATCCCCAGCACTACTAGGTGTGGTGTGGCCCAAAAACCAGAAAGGGGAAAAAAGAAAAAAAGGCTCATATTTTATCTGTATAGTAGTTGGAGAGCAGTGTGACTCTTATTTTACAGATGAGGAATGAGATAAATACATGATAAGCCCCAAGGTTTGTGACTAATAGAGGGGAAAAAAACTAGGGGAGTCATTGAATTTAGTTCTTCAGATCTACACATAGCTCTTTAAAATACATGTTTTTGTGTTGATGTTTTTCCAGTTTTGTGTGTGCGTGTGTGGTGCCAGAGATCAAACCCAGGGCCTTACTCAAGCAAGGCAGGTGCTGTACTGTTGAACTCTATTCCTGGCCCTTTTAAAAATCTAAAACTGTGGGGTCAGAGCAGTAGTACAGCAGGATGGTATTTGCCTTGTACACAGCCAACCCGGGTTTGATTCCCATCATCCCATATATGGCCCAAGCCTGCCAAGAGTAATCCCTGAGTGCCGCCTGGTGTGGCCAAAAAATAAATTGAAACTGATAAAATGTGGTTCAGTTGTCCTCTTGAATTAAGAACCTCAATTTCTGGTTCAGTGGTTCCTCTGCCAGATGTCTTTTTACTCTAGTGCAGGGGTCTCAAACTCAATTTACCTGGGGGCCGCAGGAGGCAAAGTCGGGGTGATCCTTGAGTTCAAAGTCGGTAGTAAGCCTTGAACATTTGGGGGGTGTGACCCAAGCAACTAAAACAAAACAAAACAAAAAAAGATTCCTCTAGGGCAGGGCCACAAAACGAGGGCCTTGAGTTTGAGACCTCTGCTCTAGTGTTTACAGAATTTATGCCAGCCACCAGTTATTTTCCACATGGTTAAACCCAGTCCTCAGTAAAATGCCCTATGCTATTTGGTAAAATGTATCACTCTATCCTCAATTTTTTGTTTTAGGATTACACCTAGCTATACAGGGCTTGGGAATCACTCCTGGCAGTCCTTAGGCGATTAAAGGGTTCAAGCCAGGACTGCATCCCAGTCCCACTAAGTTCTCTTTAGCCTTTGAAGACTTTGTCTTGTTGTTATTGTTGTTGCTGTTGTTGTTGTTGTTGTTGTAAGGATTTATTCTTGGCTCTGAGCTGAGGGATCACTATTGGCGGGCTGGGGTGTTTGGGTTGCTGGGTATGGAAACTGGTATGCAATGTAAGTGCCATACCCTCTGAAATACTTCTCGAGTCTTTTTTTTCTTCTGGCACTTGTGTTACTCCTGGCTGCACTCAGAAATTACTCCTGGTGCTTTCAGACAACTGTCTGAGATGCCTGGGATTGAACCCAGATCTGCCGCATGTAAGGCAAATGCCCTACCCATTGTGCTATCGTTCCTGCCCTAAATAACTTTTCCCCCTTTGGTCTACTAGAAATGCTCTTTTTTATTTGTTTAATTTTTTGCGGGGAGGTCACACCTGGCAGCACTCAGGGGTGTACTCCTGGCTCTACGCTCAGAAATCACTCCTAGCAGGCTCGGGGGACCAAAAGGGATGCTGGGATTCGAACCACTGTCCTTCTGCATGCAAGGCAAATGCCTTACCTCCATGCTATCTCTCCGACCCCTACTAGAAATGCTCTTATTGTCTATTCCTCTGTCTCTCCTGCTCTGATTCTTTTCTTTTTAAATTTCTAACAGTCTTTAAATTTTAATTTAGTTCTAGTCAATGTGGTATCAATATTGTTAATCGTAGGGCTTCTTTGTTTTTTTTGTTTGTTTGTTTTTGGGTCACATCCGGCAGCACTCAGGGGTTCCTCCTGGCTCTAGGCTCAGAAATCGCTCCTGGCAGGCTCGGGGGACCAAATGGGATGCTGGGATTCGAACCACCATCTGTTCGAATCAGCTGCATGCAAGGCAAACCACCTTACCCCACTGTGCTATCTCTCCAGTCCCTAATTGTAGGGTTTCTTATAAAAGCATTCCAGGGGCCGGGCGGTGGCGCTAAAGGTAAGGTCTGCCTTGCCTGCCCTAGCCTTGGATGGACCGCGGTTCGATCCCCCGGTGTCCCATATGGTCCCCCAAGCCAGGAGCAACTTCTGAACGCATAGCCAGGAGTAACCCCTGAGCGTTACTGGGTGTGGCCCAAAAACCAAAAAAATAAAAGAAAAGAAAAGCATTCCAGCACTATACCTTTTAGAGTTCCTTCATTATACTCCTTTTCTCCCCAACCTTCTCATTTTCATTGCCTTTGATTATTTGTTATTCCTTTACTATATTTCTTTATGTCTCACATGTGAGATGTTTCTGTGTCTGTTCCTCTGTTCCTCCTCTTCTTTTTTTTGGTTTTGCTTTTGGGTCACACCCAGTGGCGCTTGGGTTACTCCTGGCTCTGTGCTCAGAACTTGCTCCTGGCAGGCACAGGGACCATATGGGATGCTCGGATTCGAACCCACGTCAGTCCTGGGTCGGCTGCTTGCAAGGCAAAAGCCCTACCTCTGTGCTATTTCTCCAGCCCCCTTTCCAAATCCATTCATGTAGCAGTAAATTGAATGATTTCATCTTTTTATAGCTGGCTACTTTTGGTTTTGTTTAGTTTTTTGTTGTTGTTTGGTTTGGTTTTGGGGCCACCCTGTTGGTGTTCAGGGGTTACTCTTGGATCTGTGCTCAAAAATCGCTCCTGGCAGACTTGGGGACCATATGGGACGCTGGAGATTGGAACTGGGTCAGCTGCGTGCAAGGCAAATACCCTGCCTCTGTGCTATCTCTCTGGCCCCTATAGCTGGCTACTTTATCTCCCTTTCATTTTTTTAATTAAGATTTAATTTACATGACAAAAATCACTACATATATTCTGGGGTTTTGTTTGTTTTGAACTTGGGGCCACACTCAGTGGTGCTCAAGGCTCACTCCTGGCAAGCTCGAGACCATATGGAATGCCAGAGATTGAACTCATGGTGGCCATCCTATTATTTTTGTTTTGTTTTGTTTTGTTTTGTTTTTGGGCCACACCCAGCGGTGCTCAGGGGTTACTCCTGGCTGTCTGCTCAGAAATAGCTCCTGGCAGGCACGGGGGACCCTATGGGACACTGGGATTCGAACCAACCACCTTTGGTCCTGGATCGGCTGCTTGCAAGGCAAACGCCGTTGTGCTATCTCTCCGGGCTCTGGCCATCTTATTTTCCTGGCCCCAAAGTCACTATATTAAAAAGTACTTAGAGTGGAGTCGGAGCAGTGGCACAAGTGGTAGAACATTTGCCTTGCACGTGCTAACCTTGGACAGACCACAGTTCGTTCCCCTGGTGTCCCATATGATCCCCCAAGCTGGGAGCAAATTTTGAACACATAGCCAGGAGCAACCCCTGACCATCACCGGGTGTGGCCCCAAAACAGAAACAAAAAAAAGTGCTTAGGAGCTAGGGATGTGGCTTCAGTAGTAAAAACACATGCCTTAGATACACATGCCTTAGATGTGCTGGGACATATGGATTTAATTAATTCCCCATCATATATCACCCTCACAACAAATTTAAGGATTAGAGAATTAGTTCAACTGACTTGAGTGTTGCTTTGCCTTCAGGAGGCCCAAATTCAATCCCAGTGCTTCTTTTCCCAGGCTCACTGGGTGTGGCCCCAAAACCTAAGTAAATAATAAGTACATGCTTAAATTTAAATCTAAAGCAACACTTTAGTATGAAAACTATGTTGTACAACTATCACCACTAGTTCTAGAAAATTTTCCTCACCTCCCAAAGAAACCCCATATTTGTTGTTTGTCATTCATCACTCTCATCCCATGGAAATCCCTAATTTTCTTTCTGATTTTATGCTTCTTTGATTTGCATATTTTGTTTGGGGGCCACTCATGACAGTGCTCAGTGCTTTGCCCTCAGGGGTCACTCCTTGGTGATGCTTGGTACCATATGTGGTTGGTGCTAGGGATCAAACCCAACTCGACTCTAGTGCAAGTCGAGTGCCCTTGTCACTACACTATCTCTCTCTCAAGCTCCTGGTTGTGCTGTGAGCAAATAAACCCTAATTCTCCTGCATGGCGTGTACTTTACCACCATGCCATATTCAAGGTCTTCTGACTGTTCTTGGAGGTTTCCCCTTTTTTTTGGGGGGGGGGGGGAGGTCACACCCGGCAGTGCTCAGTGGTTACTCCTGGCTCCATGCTCAGAAATTGCTCCTGGCAGGCACCGGAGACCATATGGGACATTGGGATTCTAACTGATGACCTTCTGCATGAAAGGCAAATGCCCTACCTCCATTGCTATCTCTCCGGCCCCAGGGTTTCCTTTTATGGTTTGATTTTGTGGCTACATTTGACAGTGTTCAAGGATCACTCCTGGTAGGTTTGGGGGATCGTATAGAGTGCTGGGGATCCAACCGTTGCAAGGTAAACACCATACTCACTGTGCTATATAGCTCTAGCCTGTTCTTAGAGTGTCTTCCTTGTTGCTATTTTTTCCCCTAATACCCTTGTGACATTTAGAGTGTTCTAGGATTCATTTATCAGGACTTTTCTGTTCCTGTTTCATTTATGATATTCATGTTGTGGCTTGAATATTTACCATCTGTTAATTTAAGACTTTCAGATCTTTACTTTGACCCTGGGCTAAGAAGGCTTTCTTTGTACTTGGCAGTGTTCAGGGATTATCAGGAGCCTCTAGTGCTGAGGGTCAAGACTGGGACTTCCACAGTGGCACATAACTCCTTTGAGCTATCTTCCCAGCCTTGCAGTTGCCTTTTATCTCATCTCTGAACTTCTTTCCCCTCTTCCAGTCTGTTCTTCACAAGCCTGTGAAAGATATAAGAATTTGTCACTCCAGACAAAGTCTTCCTTCGCTTACTGTAGCATTACCCATAATAGGGTAAATGCTGTAGAATGGAGGGCTTATGGTACTTTAGACTCTCTGACCTTGGCTCACCCCACTCCCTGACTTTTTACTGTCCTTCAACCTCAGAATGCTCCGATACCTCGAATCTTACTTGCTGTTCATTTGACTCTGCCTAGAACTCGCTTTCCGTATACATCTTGCAGCTACTTACACGCTCACCCTCTTTGGATTTTTTTTCTGTGCTCCCCATCTAATGTCACAGAAAGATAACATCTCAGGCTTCTGCTTTCTTTTTTTGTTTTGTTTTTTGTTTTTGGGTCATACCCGGTAGCGCTCAGGGGTTACCCCTGGCTCCACGCTCAGAAATCGCTCCTGGCAGACTCGAGGGACCATATGAGATGCCGGGATTTGAACCACCGTCCTTCTGCATGCCAGGCAAACGCCCTCCCTCTATGCTATCTCTCCGGCCCCTGTTTTTTCTTACCACTTGTGAAACTCTTACTATATTTGAGAGTTAAGTATTGTCCACACTAAAATATATATTCCAGCAATAGTACAGTGGATAGGGCACCTGCCTTGATTGCAGCTGACTCAGGTTCAATCTCCAACATCCCATATGGTCCCCTGAGCACTGCCACGAGGAATTCTTGAGTGCAGAGCCAGGAGAACTCTTGAACATTGCCTGGTATGTTCCAAAAACTAAAATAAAATATATATTACTAGAGAGTTTTACTTTTGGCCCTTACCACCCACCCTCTGTCTGCCTCTGGCCCTGTTCTGTCCCTGCTGCATGGAGATGGCACAGAGTAGACCTTCGTGTATTTTTTATCTTTCTGTGAATGACTGTGGTAGGGAAAAGCCTGGTGGTGCTTGGAAGCTGTTCAGGTTGCATCGGGCCTTTTGAGCTATAATCAAGAGATCATAGAATTTGAGGGTTGGGGGCCGGAGAGATGGCATGGAGGTAAGGTGTTTGCCTTTCATGCAGGAGGTCATCAGTTCGAATCCCGGTGTCCCATATGGTCCCCCGTGCCTGCCAGGAGCAATTTCTGAGCGTGAAGCCAGGAATAACCCCTGAGCACTGCCGGGTGTGACCCAAAAACCACAAAAAAAAAAAAAAAAAAAAGAATTTGAGGGTTGAACTTAAGCCTCCCATAATGAAATCATTCACACCAGGCAATTGAGCTATCATCCTGACTGTTCAATATATAGTTGAGTTTTGTGTCACCTGGCAGTGTTGCAGGGGTCTCAAACTCACGGCCCGCAGGTCATTTGTGGCCCTGCCCTAGAGGAATCTTGTTTTGTTCTGTTTTAGTTGTTTGGGTCACACACCCCCAATGTTCAAGGCTTACTACTGACTTTGCACTTAAGGATCACCCCAACTTTGCCTTCTGCGGCCCCCCAGGTAAATTGAGTTTGAGAGCCTTGGTTTAAGGGCTTGCTCCTGGATGTGCACAGGAGACCATATACAGTTCAGAGGATTAAATTGGGTCAGTCACTTTCAGGGCAAGTGCCTTACACTCAGTACTAGCCTTGCCCACAGCTGATCCTGTGGCACTGCATATGGACCCCCAAGCACTGTCAGGAGTGATCTTTGAACACAAAGACAGGAGTCAGCCAAGAACCCCTCAAAAGCATTTTGGAAATTTTGTAAAATGAATTTAAGCTTTGGAAAAACTTAAATCCTATGAAGGTGTCACATCATTAAGGTCCTGAAGCGAGTATTTATGTAAGCTCTTACATTAAGTCTCTTTTTTTGGGTTTGTTTTGTTTATGGGCCACACCCGGTGATGCTCAGGGGTTACTCCTGGCTCTGTGCTCAGAAATCGCTCCTGGCTTGGGGGACCATATGGAATGCCGGAGATCGAACTGCAGTCCGTCCTAGGTTAGCGAGCGCAGGGCAGACACCCTACCGCTTGCGCCATCACTCCAGTCTCACATATGTATCTTAATACATATGAAATAAGTAATAGCTGTAAAAGATGCTTAAAAAATACTTCTTTTTACTACTAGCTTTATTTACTTCTGGACTCAAGATATTTTCCTGTAGTGAAAATCTAGAAAAGTCTCTTAAAAAATTATTTAAATGGGGGCCGGAAAGATAGCATGGAGGCATTTGCCTTTCATGCAGGAGGTCATCGGTTCGAATCCCGGCATCTCATACAGTTCTCCGTGCCTGCCAGGAGCAATTTCTGAGTGTGAAGCCAGGAATAACCCCTGAGCACTGCCGGGTGTGACCCAAAAACCAAAAACCAAAAAAAAAAAAAAAAAAAAAAAAAAAAAATTAAATGCCACATTTTTTTGTGTTTGAAACCCAACTCCAGTTAGGGACTCTGGTCTGAAATATCAGAAATGTCAGATTCTTGGGGCTAGAGAGATAGCATGTAGAAGGACGGTGGTTCAAATCTCGGCATCCCATATGGTCCCCAAGCCTGCCAGGAGCAATTTCTGAACGCAGAGCCAGGAGTGACCCCTGAGCGCTTGCCCAGTGTGACCCCTGGTTCTGCTCTCAGAGATCAAACCTGGGTCCGTCCCGCCTTGGCTGTGTACAAGGCAACACCCTACCACTGTGCTGTCTATTGCTCTGGCCCCTGAAATGTGAGATTTTAAAGTATGTTCAAATAAGTTTAATGTTCATCTTATTCCAAATAAGTATTGAAATTTTATTTGCCACATCTTGAACATTATTTGGAAATTGAACCTTCCTGAAATGTACAGGTTTTATTTTTGATTTTGAGACCATATCCAGTGGTGCTTGGGCTTACTCCCAACTCTGTACTCAGAGCTCACTCCTAGTGACTCTCAGGATTATATGTGGCACCAGGGATTAAATTAGAGTCAGCTGCTTGCAGGTGATTTTATAAGTTGAGTTTTTACAATATTTTTTTTTTCGATTTCCTTTGCTGGATTTATTTGGCTTCTGGTGGATTACTTTTTCTTTTGCACCAGGAGCTTTGCTTACTTTCCTCAGAGATTAAAAATTCATTTACTCTATGATGTTTCAAGGTTTTTTATGTTGAAGGTGGCCTCTGGCCTCTCCCCCTTATTCCCCTCCCCAACCCCCCAAAAAAGGCTAAGGATATAGTGTGAAAAATGTAATGTTAGACCTAGCAGTGCAGTGAACTCAGAATCAGTCCTTGATTTAGAGACAGGATTAACCTCTGAGCACTACCAAGTGAGGTCCCAAAATAAAAACAACAAAAAAAAAACAAATAATGTTAGGATAATGTTATCCTTTTTTCTGTTCATTTGTTTTGGATCCACACCCAGAGGCAGTCAAGGATTATTCTTGGCTCTGTGCTCAGGAATTACTTCAAGCCACTGGTGCTCAGGGTACCATATGGAATATTGAGGATTGAACCCAGGTCAATTGTGTGTATGGCAAATGCCCAACCCACTGTGCTATCCATCCCTCTGTCCCCTCTGTTTTTGAGCTGGGGGCCCCACACGTGGTGGTGCTTGAGATTAGTCCTGGCTCTGCACTCAGAAATTACTCCTTGAGGCCTCAGGACAATATGGAAAGCTGGGGATTGAACTCGGGTAGGCCACTTGAAAGGCAGATGCCCTACCCATGTATTATTACTTCAGCCCCTAGAATTATCTTATATATATTTTTTTTTATCTTATATTTTTTATTTTATTTATTTGTTTGTTTGTTTTTGGGGGGTTGGGTCACACCCAGCAGCGCTCAGGGGTTACTCCTGGCTCTCCTGGCTCTACGCTCAGAAATCGCTCCTGGCAGGCTCGGGGGACCATATGTGATGCTGGGGTTCCAACCACCGTCCTTCTGCATGTAAGGCAAACGCCTTACCTCGCCGGCCCAATATTATTTTTTTAACTTTTATTTATTTATTGATTGCTTGGTTGTTGGGCCATACCCAGCGACGCTCAGGGGGTACTCCTGGCTCTGCATTCAGAAATTGATCCTGGCAGACTGGGGGACCATATGGGATGCTGTAAATCGAACTGGGTTCTTCCTGGGTCTGCCACATGCAAGGCAAATGCCCCAGTGCTGTGGTATCTCTCTGGCCCCAAGATAATGTTATTCTTTTTTTTGGGGGGGAGGACACTCAGGGGTTACTCTTGGCTATGCTCTCAGAAATCGCTCCTGGTTTTAGAGGACCATGTGGGACAACCGGGGATAGAATTGCGGTCTGTCCTAGGCAGACGCCTTACCTTAGATGCTCTGGTCCTGGATAATATCATTCTTTTTTTTTTTTGGTTTCTTGGCCACACCCGGCGGTGCTCAGGGGTTACTCCTGGCTGTCTGCTCAGAAATAGCTCCTGGCAGGCACGGGGGACCATATGGGACACGGGATTCGAACCAACCACCTTTGGTCCTGGATCGGCTGCTTGCAAGGCAAATAACGCTGTGCTATCTCTCCGGGCCTGGATAATATCATTCTTAATGAGGTCTTGGAACAGTAAAAGGGCAGGCATGAGGGGAAATATAAAGGAAAGCCAAATGAAGGATGGGTGTATTTAATCACCAACATTAGTTCAACAGTTGTGGTACCGTATATTAATAGTGTGACTGAGTATTCAATATGAAGAAACTATACTGTCTTTGTGTATCTCCTGTAAATCTTACTCTAAAAATACAAAGTCACTTTTTTTTTTTTAAATAATATCTTTATTTAAGAACATTTTGAATTATTCTTTTTTTTTGTTTGTTTTGTTTTTTTGTTTTTGGTTTTTGGGTCACACCCAGCAGCACTCAGGGGTTATCCTGGCTCTATGCTCAGAAATCACTCCTGGCAGGCTCGGGGGACCATATGGGGTATCAGGATTCGAACTGATGACCTTCTGCATGAGAGGCAAACACCTTACCTCCATGCTATCTCTCCGGTCCCACAAAGTCACTTTTAAATTAATTAGTGTTTAAATTTTTTGTAATCGTTGGCAGGGTGGGCTGAAAGTCTTGGGACCACACTGGGCTGGACTCTAAGCTTCTGGCCTTGTGGTTAGGGATCACTCCTGTTAGCCCTAGACACTCTCTGTCCTGTTGGAGACTGAGATGCTGTTTGTGATTGTGTGCAAAGAACCTCTAACCAGTGTATTATCTCTCCATCGATCTGCTCAGCATTTTGTGGGTTTTTTTTATTTACTTTGGTTTGGGTTTTTGGACTACATCGACTGTGGTTGGTGCTGCAATGGGTGATGAGACCCTGGTGGGTTATACTATTTCTCTAGTCCCTAAATCCTCTTTGATCTCTTTTGTTATCATTTAACCCATAGTGATGGTATCCTGTATTCAATTCTATCATTATGAGTTTTAAATTTATAGTATCAACTGCAGCTTTTGTTTTGGTTTTGGTTTTGGGATCACTCCTGGCTCCACGCTCAGAAATCACTCCTGGCAGGCACGGGGGACCATATGGGATGCCGGGATTCGAACCACCATCCTTCTGCATGAAAGGCAAGCGCCTTACCTCCATGTTATCTCTCCAGCCCTCAACTGCAGTTTTATATATGTAATCATGTTATGGCATATAATCAAGTTATAGCAGCAAGTATTCCATGGCTTGAATTTGTTTATTTAGCTTAGCCTTATTCTAGTGATACCCATATAGCTCATTCCTAATGTTTACAATCCCCATATAGCTGTACTTACACATATATAAATATAGGATCAGTTTGTGGAAATAAAACTAAAAAACTGAAGATTATGAAACATGGGGTAAGAAGTTGGGAAAATGTTTTCGTTTTACATTTTGATATATAACGACAAATTTGCTGGGTATAATTTTAGAAAAATGAAAGATTTCTGGTACTATTTTTCTAATGACTAAGTTTGATTTTTAAAAGTACTCAAGATCAACTTTGCCAATATGCCACTGTATACGTTCAAATACTCTTATTAGTGACTAACTTCAAATGACCATTTTCAAAAAGTTGAAAATGGTTAAAGCTGGTTACCCATTAGTCTGCAAGTACTGTTGTTCCCTTTCCCCAGAGTTGGTTTTTTTGTTTTGTTTTGTTGGTTTTTTGTTTTGGGGCCACACCTGATGACATTCAGGGGTTACTCCTTGGCTATTGCTAAAAAATCGCTCCTGGTTTGGGGGACCATATGGGATGTCAGGGGATCAAACCACAGTTTTTCCTAGGCTAGCACACCAAGGCAGACAGATGCCTTACCGCTTGTGCCACCGCTCCAGCTTGCTGAGTTGGTTTTTGAGGTTATACTTTTTCTTTTAATTATTTTTGTTTTGTTTTTGGGTCACCTGGTGGTACTCTGGGTTTACTTCTGCTTCTGTGCTCAGGTAACATTCCTGGTGTGGCTTGAGACAACCATAAGCAGTGTCTCGGGGTTGAATCCAGATTCACTGTGTGCAGTGCAAGCCCATTACTACACTAAACCTTTCTGGCCCCTTAAGATTATCATGTATTTAAAAAAAAAAAAAGCTAGAGGTTCCTTTGAAAGAGACTATTTTATTAAAAATTGATATATGGTTAACTTACAGAAATGCATCTTGAAAGTAAGGTTTTGCAAGTGTGTGACACAGTAATTGGAAATGATCATCTGGGTTTCTTTCCCATCTCGCTTAAATCCAATGAAATTATGGAGCTATGCCAAAAAAAAAAATCTAAAAAGCTCGAGTTAAAATTCCTGTGTGAGTTGTCAAATTCTCACGCTGTATATTTTCTTTCAGATTCCTTTGTTTCTTCCTCTTCCTCTCAGCCTGTATCTCTATTTTCGACCTCACAAGGCAAGTCTGTAATTTTTTGTATATATATTAGTAAAAGAAAAATGTTGAGAAAGAGGCTGTAACTGGGAATATGAGGCATAAGTTTTCTCTTGCTCCAATCCCTTAGAATAAACTAATTAATTATAAGCCAGTTCCTCATATTTGTCAATTTTCATCCATTTCCTACATAAATTAATAGGATAGAATAAAACAAATTGACTTTAAACATGGCATAAACTTTAGATTCAGTTGGAGTGTTTCCTAAAGGTTAAAAATCTGAAGAATTTGGAGTTGATAGAATTGTGGCTCAAAACAACCCAATTACATATCTATTTTGGAGAGGTAAAAGATTTGGAAAAATAGCATAAAAGTGTGCTTCCTCTGAACTATTGCCCCAACCTAGCTAGAGTATATTAGTATGATTTTTCCTCCCCTTTGTGCTGGCAGTCAAACCAAGTCTCATGCGTGCAAGGCATGCCTCTGCCACTGACCCACATCCCTGCCCCTCATTAGATGAACTAACTGGGACTTGGCCCAAGAGCCAAGCAACTTCCAAATTTGCTTAGGAACGTTGAACAAGAGTTGGCTTTTTGGCAAGCAAAGTTTGTTTTACTAGAGTTTGGACTGTGGCTATGTTTCCTAATAATCTGTCGGCCTGTGTGGAAGGGACTCTAGAGTCAGTGTAAGCACTATGTTTGGTGGGACCGCATTGCTAGGAATCAGGAGCTGCTTGTTTGATATGCTCTCCTAATACAGAGCTGTTGTTTCTTTTTTCTCTTATTTTGGTTGCTGAGGGGAACTCTTACCTAGCAGTGCTCAGGGCTTACTCCTGGCTCTGCACTTAGGAATTATTTCTGGTGAACTAAGGGAAACCATATGGGATGCCAGGGATCCAGCCTGGGTCAGCCACATGCAAGGCAAACACCCTACCTGCTGTACTATTGCTCTGGCCCTGGAAACTTTGTTGTTGTTTTGTTTGTTTTTTTGTTTGTTTGTTTGGTTTTTGGGTCACACCTGGCAGTGCTCAGGGGTTACTTCTGCCTCCACGCACAGACATTGCTCTTGGCAGGCTTGGGGGACCATATGGGATACCGGGATTCGAACCAATGATCTGCTGCATTAAAGGCAAACACCTTAACTCCATGCTATCTTTCCGGACCCTTGTTGTTGTTGCTGTTGTTGTTCGGTCACACCTGGGAATTGTTCCTGGCAGGCTCAGGGAACCATAGGGATGCCGGAATCGAACCCAGGTTCATCCTGTGTCAGCTGTGTGCAAGGCAAGGCAAACACCCTACCACTATGTTATTTCTCTACCCCCCTCCCCCAGAAACTCTTGTTTTAAAGAAGGAAATAAAAGGTAATTAGATTCAGTAAATGAATTTGAGAAGTCCTGTTGCAGTTTATTTTCTCTGAATTTACAAGTGTTAATGTCCTAGGTTTTTTTTTACAAGAAATTTAATAAAAAATTAGGCAAATATGTATTTTATTACATTTATTCTACTTTGCCTGATACCCAGAAAAAACTTAAGTAGAACAGATGATCATATTTTTCATTATAAATATTTCATTTCATGTACTTCAGTTATTTATAACTTTAAGTCACTTTATGCATAAAGAGGATCATTGAAAACATAAATAATGTAACCATGCCACTTAGGCTCAATATACCTAATGTATGACATGTTGAAAATATATTGGAATATAAAAGAAGTGTGCTTATCATTCTTTTTTTTTTTTATTTTGCTTTGTTTTTGTTTTTGGGCCACACCCAGTGACACACAGGGGTTACTCCTGGCTGTGCACTCAGAAATTGCTTCTGGCTTGGGGGGATCATATGGGACGCTGGGGACTGAACCCAGGTTCGTCCTGGGAAGCCACGTGCAAGGCAAATGCCCTACCACTGTGCTATCACTCTGGCCTCTATGCTTATCTTTCTCTTACTTATAGAGTTTGAAGAACGCAGATTTATTTTTATTGTCAAAAGGGCATTGTAGAGTCGGAATAATAGTACAGCAGGTAAAGTGCTTTCCTTACGTGCAACAGAGCCAAGTTTGATCCCCAGCATCCCATATGGTCCTTCAAGCACCATCAGGAGTAATTCCCGAATGCAGATCTAAGAGTACACCTAGGCACTGCTGAGTGTGACCCAAACAGCCTTCCACCCCACCCCCCAAAAAGAATGGGGGCATTAAGGACCAGAGAGACAGTACTGTAAGGGTGCTTGATTACCTTACAAGCTGCCAATGTGAGTTTAATTCCTGGAACCACTTAAGTTTCCTGGAACCTCACCAGGTGTGATCTCTGAGCATAGAGCCGGGAGTAAGCCCTGAGCACGTGTGTGCCCCCCAAAAAGAGGGACACTATAAAGAAGTAGTTTAAACATCTTAAAAGTATTCTAGACTCTCAATATTTCTTGCAAAAATTGTATAACAGAAGCATAACTCAATTGGCCCTCAGTTTTGTTGATAAATCCAAAGGTCAGTCTGCAGTTGTTGAAGGGAACACCTTGGCAGATGATTTAGGTATGTTCTAAGGTAATCAAGGCTGGTAACTTATAGTCTGCCTTAGTAAAAATAAGGAAAAATGAAGTTGATATATTTATCATTGTTGAGTTTCAGGAAGATGCTTGTGCCAATGCTGTAATTAAGTTGGGCCAAGAAAAGAAAGAACAGTTAAATATGATCCAAGTAAATTATATATATGGTACTACTTTTAAATAAACAGCTACTTAAAATAGGAAGTCAAACTTTTTTGAAAGCTAATGGATAGATTGGTGAAGACAATATCAATGGAATAATCAGTTCCTTAAAATAAATTGTATTCTAGGGGCCAGAGCAATAGCACAGTGGTAGGGTGTTTATTTTGTATGCGACCGATCTGGCACTGACCCGGTTTGATTCCCAGCATTTCATAGAGTCCCCCAAGCCTGCCAGGAGCAATTTCTGAACGCAGAGTCAGTAACCCCTGAGCGCCGCCGGGTATGGCCCATAAACCAAAATAAATAAATAGTATTCTGGGACTGGAGCAATAGCACAGTGGATAGAACATTGCCTTGCACACAACCGAATGTGGGAATCCTATATGGCCCCCAAGTCTGCCAGGAGTAACCCCTGAGTGCCACTGGGTATGGCCTAAAAACCAAAAATATAATTTAAATAGTACTATAGTACTGAAATAGTTTAGGGATATAGCTGAGATATAGAACACATGCCTTGCATGTGTGAGGCCTGATTTCTATCCCCTATGCTGTCAAAAAAAAAAAAAAAAAAAAAAAGAGGAATGACTTGTTCAAGGTTAACACACTGAGCTAATGACAGACCTCTTTGTCTGAATTCATGCTCATAAACATGATAAAATATACAAGTTGTATTTTAAGTCTATAATTTTAGAGCGGTCATGTAGAGCTTAGTGTTAAATCATCAACAGAAGAGACAAATTGCTTTTTTGAGCCATAGTACTGCTACTAATGTAATTGAGCAGCATTAGAGGGATGTGAGTCCCTCCGTCACACAGTGAAATTTGGTCTCCACTTTTGAAGCCTTTCATAAGAATGGAAACAGAACAGACTGATTTTCTAAAGATTCGATTGAAAGAAAAAAGTGAAAATCAAATTGGAGCAGATCTGCACATCATGCAGTATTGGAAGCACATCTATAATGACAGCTGTATTCGATGTGAGTAACACAGTAGGAGTCTGGAATAGGAAGTTAAACACTGAACTTTGGGGCAAGCATTAAGGAAAAAATTTTCCAGTTACAGCCTGTTTTATAATGTTGACAAAAGCAAAGACATTTTTCTTTGTACAAAAGAGACTTTTGCTTAGGTTCTAGCTTGGCTGCAAAGTGTCTGCTGGCTAACTTCCTATTTTGATGCTGTGGCTTAAAGTTGCTAATACTGTTGTGCACGAGAATTTGTCTTGTTTTGTGAAACTGAGAAAATTCAAGTGTAGGAATCAACCTACATCTGAATATTTCAAGTCTCGTATGAATATGCCTAGTACCTGTGTGGGAAATTCAACCTAGTGACTGCTTTAGGCTGGCTCTCTTTCTGTACTCTGGTTTTGCCATGTTAACAGAAATCCTCTTAGGTAAAAGCAATGAATTTTGCAAGTTGTAGGGTGGGAAGTAACAACCATATGTTCTCTGCAACATAATTCTAAACTGTGGGGAGGGTTGGCACATACCTGGCTGTGTTGAGGGCTTACTTCTAGCTTTGCACTCAGAAATTAGTCCCAGCAATGCTCAGGGACCAAATGGGATGCCCGGGGATTGAACCTGGGTCAGTTGTGTGCTAGGCAAGTGCCCTACCCACTGTACTATTCATTCTGGCCCCTATTCACCCTTTTTTTAGGAAGAAATCTAATATAGGATTCTATCATTTAGATTACTTCTTTATTTAAAACTTTATTAATTGATGTTTTTGGGCCACACCCACTGTCACTCAGGGTTCCTCCTGACTCTGCACCCAAAAATCGACCCTGGCAGGCTCAGGGGACCATATGGGATACTGGGAGTCAAACCGGGTCCCTCTCAGGTTGGCCACATGAAAGGCAAATGCTCTACCACTGTGTTATCTCTCTGCCCCAGATTACTCCCCCCCACCCCACCCCCAGTGATACTCGGGTTACTCCTGGCTATGTGTTCAGAAATCGCTCCTGACTTGGGGACCATATGGGATGCTGGGGGATCAAACCAAGGTTCATCCTAGGTTAGCACTTGCAAGGCAAACGCCCTACCACTTGTGCCACCACTTCGGCCCCTATTACTTATTTCTGAATCATATTATGGTTTTAGTAATTAAACTATAAAAGTAGAATATTAACTACATTATTCACTTTTTTCTAAGACCGTTTAGGGAACTAGAATAAGAAAAGATAATTTGAAGAATAATATATATGATAATGTGTGCATATGGATACACATACATATCTACTCACACACTTGATGCACATATTGTCTTTCTCTCAAGGTAAGGAGGGGGAACCACACCCAGCAGTGCCCAGGCTTTATTCCTGCTCTGCTCAGGTATCTCTTGGAGGTTCTCGGGAGCATATGCGGTGCTAAGAACCCAAACCAGGTCCTCTGTATACAAGGCAAATGCTTGAAGCACTCTGTGCTCTGTACTCTCTCTCTAAAGCTCTGGATCTCAAAAGAGGTGTATTACCTGGGAACCTTGTAATACAGATTCCTGAGCTCATTCCTCCTTAGCAAATTCTGAGTCAATCATAACTGTCCATGAAATAATAATTGTTCTGAAGTTTAAGAGACTAAAAAGATGAATCGGAGACCATTTTTGTGCTAGGTTCAGCTACTTATTTCATATTGAAGAAAAACATACTTTTACTTTGTCATTTGCTGAACATCACTTGCAGTAATGCATACTTTTGTTTTCTTCCAGTAGTGGCTTAAACTTCTTTTTTCAAATCCTGGTGGTTATGAAGTCACTGAAAATCAACTGAGTCAGCTACATTCAAAGCAGCTACCTTAATTCTCCAGTACTGCCTTCCAAACCCTCTCTTAAGAGTTTCTTCATGTAGTAGGTTGTCTTAAATGCCTTTATCCACATAGAACCTAGCACAATTTTGAGAATTCCCTAGGCATTTGCTTCACACTAAAATTCAAAAATTTGAAATAGGCAAAAGTTCAACTATTACTTTTATTTGTGAATAGTAGGAGGATGTGTCAAGAAACCTCAATATTTCACGGTGATAGTACATTGGGTAGAGCATTTGTTTTGCATACAGATGACCCGGATCAATTCCCTCCCTGTACCTGGTATCCCATATGGTCCCCGGATCCTGGAAGGAGTGATTTGTCGAGCTCAAAGCCAGTAGTAACCAACCACTGACCACCACCGGATGTGGCCCCAATCCCCCCCCCAAAAAAAACCCTTAAGATTTTCTATTTGGGGTACCTGATGAAAGTGGTTAATGATTTAACAATCTGCCTTTTTTCTCTCTACTAACAAAAAAAATTGTTATTTGTAGGCTTTGTCAAGAGAAATGGCTTTTGAGAATGTGATGTTGGGGACAGTACTTAGTTTATGAAGTGCTAAATACTCTTTTTTGGGGGGGAAGTCACACCCGACGGTGCTCATGGGTTACTCCTGGCTCTGCACTCAGAAGTTGCTCCTGGCAGGCTTGGGGCACTATATGGTATGCAGGGATTCGAACCTGGGTTCTTCCTGTGTTGGCTGCGTGCAAGGCAAATGCCCAACCACTGTGCAGTCGCTCCAGCGATTTTGGTTCGTTTTTTTTTGTTTTGAGGACTCCTAGGGAAGAGTGAAAGAAGATGGGTAAAAGGAAAGAACTATTCTATTTGAGGATTCAAACCAGGTCTTCCACAAACTCCAGCCTTTTGCGCTTCTCCCAGTCCCAAGTTTTATAATGTGTGTTATTTTAAATACTAACAGCCTCAGGCCAGAGAAATAGTATAGTGACCACCTGGGTTTGATTCCCCCACACCCAAGTTCCTCCAGGAGTGATCCCTGGGCACAAAACCAGGAGTAAAATCTGAGTATTGCTTGTTGTAACCCAAAACCCAAAATTAAGAAAATAATTCAGTCAAACTCCCTAGAATTATAGTTTGAGGGGCCGGTGTGGTGGCGCTAGAGGTAAGATGTCTGCCTGGCAAGCGCTAGCCAAGGAAGGACCTCAGTTCAATCCCCTGGCATCCCATATGGTTCCCTCAAGCCAGGGACAGTTTCTGAACCCTTAGCCAGAAGTAACCCCTGAGCATAAAACGGGTATGGCCCGAAAAACCAAAAAAAAAAAAAAAAAAAAATTTATAGTTTGACCAGGTACAGAGTAATACTACTGTTAACTGCCACCTGGTTAATCAGAGGTCGTTACTTTATGGGTTTGGAAAATTGACACATTTGTGTCCTGACAGATACAGTTCCTCCATTTGTGTGTGCATTCTTTAATTAACATTCACTGTAGGTTGCTTCCTTTTCCATGTTCTCAAGCCTTTCCACACATGCATTTTAATTGTTGAGCCTGTTTCTTCTCTGCCTCCCCCATATATTGTAAAATTCCGAAAAAACAAGGATTTTTGTTGTTGTTGTTTTGCTCTACTTTTTTGAGGGGGTGGATGCCCCTACCCAGTGGTGTTCAGCTTGAACAGTTGACTAGTAAGCTCAGTGATAGAGCACGGCTCCAATGGTGAAATATTTCTGATTTAAATTAACGTGTAATTTTTCAAACTTAAAACGTTTCCACCTTTTCTCTGTATGTCACCTTTATTGTTGTTAATTTCTTAATATCTCCTCTTCTAGAATATTCGTCTTGTATAATGATAGCTGCAAACCATGTTTTACTACATAGGAACAAAATATAAATCGGTTTCAAAATTCATTAGTTGTTAGTTCCCCTTGGTATATAAACACTTTTATCCTCAAGATGCAGCTTACTACACCAAGTTTCATTCATATATTTAAATAGAAGAACTGTTTCTGGCATCTGGAAACATTTTTTTCTTTTGCGTGCATGTAGTGTTTGTGTCCCCACACCTATTGGGACATATCTGGCTCTGCGCATAGGCATCTCCTACCAGGCCTCTGAAGAGCATATGAGATGCCAGGGATCAAACTCTGCTTAACCATATGCAAGAAAGCACCTACCTGCTGTACTTCCTGGAAACCTTTTTTTTTTTTTTTTTTTTTTTTTTACTTTTTGGGCCACACCCAGTGATGCTCAGGGGTTACTCTTGGCTATGTGCTCAGAAATCACCCCTGGCTTGGGGGACCATATGGGTTGCCGGGGGATTGAGCTGTGGTCCATCCTAGGTCAGCCACGTGCAAGGCAAATGCCCTACCACTTGCGCCACTGCTCTAGCCACCTGGAAACATTTTTTTAATACCAGAATGTTATTTGTTGCAATAAAATGTCAGAATTTTTATCTCTATAAACTTTTAGTAGTCAATAATTTGCTTTTATCTCATCTGATTCAGCCTCGCACCTACAAAAGAACATAGAAGGCAGGAGACGTAACTAAGTACTTACCTTGCATATATGAGACCTGGGTTTGATCTCCATTACCACAGATAAACAGGTTGAGAAAAAAGGTGATCTTAGATGTTTTTTTCTCTTTGGTAGCTTCCCAGTTGCTCATTTACATTCAAGGCATGGCTCTGCTGAGCATATCTCCTAAAGCTGAATCTTTGATACATTTGAAGCTAAGTTCTACTTTATTCCAACTCCAGAGATATAGATGTAGTGTGTCACCCAGACCATGCCCGTCAAGTCTATTTAACAGTGAATTTATAGAAACGGTGTATTCTGAACTGTTAATCTTACAAATACAATTGTACCAGTTCTTGTAATAGGAAGCTAATTGTTGTTGGGTTCCATTTCTTTTAAATACCTGGGGAGAAGAATGAGAGGTGGAGAATTGCTCAGGGCTTCCCATCTCTCATCCTTACAATTTTTTCTAAGTAAAGCAAAATAGGTGTATGGGGAAAGAGGATCAGGAATTCCTCTTGGCTTTGTAAGCAGGATTTATCTCTGGCAGGGTCCAAGGTGCCATATGGGGTGCTGGGGCTCAAACTCAGGATGCCACATGCTAGGAAAGTGTCCTACCCATTATCCTATCACTCTGGCTCCTAACCAAAATAGTTTTGTTTTGGGGTTTTTTGGTCGGTCGGTCCATCGGTTGGTTGGTTGGTTTTGACCACACCCTGTGGCGCTTAGGGGGGTTACTCCTGACTCTTCCCTCTAAAATCGATCCTGGCAGGCATGGGGGACCGTATGGGCTGGCCAGGGATCAAACCCAGTTCCATCCTGGGTTGTCCTGTGCAAGGCAAATGCCCTAATGCTGTGCTGTCACTCTGGCCCAGCAAAATCGTTTTTATTGAACAAGATTACTTAGAGAAATGTGAGAGGACAGAGAGGAATGCTGGGGTGACAGTACAGTGAGTAGGGCACTTACCTTGCATGCCAGTTAACTACTTGGTCCAATTTGCCCTACACATATGTATGGTCCCTCAAGCCTACCAGGATTAAGTCTTGAACAAAGCCAATTGTGAATCAAAGGCAAAGCAAAACAAAACTGAGAGAATATGGACTTCTCCTGAGGAGGGGAAATGTCTTCTTATGTTTACAATGGAAAAAGTAGTCCGGTTGAAAAATACTTGTCTTGAAAATTTTCTGTCATTTGCTATTTGTAGCATGATGCAGCTTTTCTGTTACACTGAAAAGCAGTTTAACGCATGTCTTAGCGGATGGTTGTTTCTGTTACATGTTTGTGTGCATATATACATCCTGTGTGTATGTATATACTGAAAATAAAATGCATGCTGCTTGGCCTATCTAGCTGATGTGTACTGTACTTGGTAAACGACTCTTCTTTCTCTCAAATTCTGACCATAGAAGGATTGAGTTCTCTTTGCTCTGATGAGCTACCTTCAGAAATTATGGCTTCCGCCCATTTTTCATCTGAAATACATAAAACTGACCATACAGCAGTGCTGGGAGCAAAAAGCAAAATGTTAGGCAGCCAGCCCCCTTTAGCAAAGGAGGGAAAAGACTGTGTGGCTCTTCTAGATGTACAAAGGATGGAAAATCCTCAGGAGACCAGTAAAGACATCGTAGACTCATCAGTTTCTATTGTAGCAGAAGTTCCTTGTCACCATCCTTCCAATCCACCCAATCCCCCAGATTTTGCTGCTTTAGAAAAAAGGAAGGAAGCGGGTCAAATGGAGCAACATATAAATAAGGATCAAGAATCCAAGAATCCAAATGAAGTACTGAGTAGGGGTGATACAACTCCATTGGTTGCTGATGACAGGTTTACTTTGCTCCCAGTCCAGAAACCACCCACTGAGCTGTCTAAGGCCACAGGAATTTGTTCATATTCCTTGTCCCCATCTGAAGTTACAGGAAGTAGTGTTTTTGAAAAAGACTCCCCTGAATCACCATTTGAAGTAATTATTGACAAGGCAACATTTGACAAAGAATTTAAAGACTCCTATAAGGAGAGCGCAAATGACTTCGGTAGCTGGGCAGTGCACACCGACGGAGAATCATCTGCAGACATTTTGGAGTCGAATGACAAAGTGTTTCCACTGAGAAGTAAGGAGGTAGGGCGTTACCCAGCCTCTGCACTGCGCTCCAGACAGTTTTCTCACACTAATGCAGCGTTGGAAGAGGTGTCTAGGTGCGTGAATGATATGCATAACTTTACTAATGAAATATTGACGTGGGATTTAGTTCCTCAAGTGAAACAACAAAATGATAAATCAGACCACACCACAAAAGCTGCAGGACTCGACATGAGCGGCTATGATTCAGAAATTCCAGTCATAAACCTTAAAGCTAACACTCATCAGAAAATTCCTGTCTGTTCTATTAATGGGAGCACTTCTCCCACTGCATCTCCAGGTGACTGGGGAAAGGCACCTGTCACTAAAGAAAATACAATCATTAAAAAATCTATGGCAGACACTCCCAGATGCACAAAGGAAGTCAGCACAAGCACACCAGGTATCATCTCTAAGCAAGATGACATACTTTCAGAGTCCTCAGATGCGTCATTAGAAAAATACACGTCTTTGGATTCTGGAGTGAGTGCAGCGAAAGTGGTTTTGCCTGGTGACCACATGAAGGGTGAAATGCCCTGGCAAGACCCTGGTGTGGGAGAAGTGGCAGAGGCTGATAGTTCTGGTGAATCTGATGACACAGTAATAGAGGACATCACAATCGATACAGCATTTGAAAATAACAAAATTGAGACTGAGAAATCTCCCGTTCCATGTGCTGTTTTGAAAACTGATGAAAAGGAAGTCAAAGAGAGCCTCACTTATAATAAAGAAAGCAAAACATCAAAAATTTCAGGCTTTGTCAGTTCCTCTGGCAAAATAGCATGTTCACAAGCATCTGATAAGAATGTCCAGCCAGAAGATGTGGAGCAGCCAGTTAAAACGGAGAACCCTAAACTGCCTTCAGCAGCATCCCCAAGTGGTTTTGATGAGACAGAATCCCCACTACATGTGAAATCCTCTGCCTATTTGGAGTTATTACATGATGACAGTATTAAAGATATAGATGATTCTTCCCCAGAAGACCTAATAGCAGCTTTTACAGAAGACAGAGAGAAAGTAATTGTAGATCAAAGTGAAGCCATAGCAACGAAGACTACAAACATTAAGACAAGTGAACACGAAGCACGTGATTCTGAAATCAAAGATTTGAAATGTGAAGGCTTTGAACAAAGTAAAGAAAAAAAGGCAAGTACGTTTCAGGGAGTTTATCCTGACCAAGATATCCCAGTTGCATCACTTGATTTAGAGCAGGAACAGCTCACAATCCAGGCCCTTAAAGAGCTGAGCGAGAGGCAAGTGGAGAAGTCTGCTTCTGCACAGCACACCATTGGATCTCCTGAAGAACCATTCAAGCCAACTGACACTTTCGCTCCAGAATCATCTTCATCACAGAGATCATGTGATGCCTTAGAACACACAGGTGTCAGAACTGGATCTGACCCCGGGGTTTCTAAGAACCCCACTGTTGTCAAAGAAACTACTAGGGTAGATACTATTTCCGGCCTTAGCAAGACTGACCTGGTAAAAGAACATATTCTAGGAAGACTTCTGACAGACATCTCAGGTAACTGTTTAATTAGACATACTGCATGTGGTTAATTCTGCTGTGTTTATCTGAATGCCACTTTATTTACTTATTTATTTATTTATTTATTTATTTTTGGTTTGAGGGGCACATCCAGTGGTGCTCAGGAGTTGCTCCTGGAAGACTCAGTCCCGAGACCATATGGGATGCTGGGGATTGATCCTTCTTGGTTCATATGAGTTCAAGGCAAATTTTCTACCACTTTGGCCCCTGAATGACACTTCATTAGTCTTTGAAATCAAGAAAGTTCTAACTAGTATAAAATCTGCTGTAATGAGGAAAGATAAAAATTTTGGTTTGTTTTGGTCACAATCAGCAGTGCTCAAGGCTTACTCATGGCTCTGAACGCAGGAATCACTCTTGGTGGGAATTGGGGGACTGTATGTGGTGTTATGGATTGAACACAGGTCCGCTGCATGCGAGGCAAGTACCCTACCCTTTGTACTCTTTCCAGCACCTGGAGAGTTTTTTCCCTGTCCCCATACCATGGCCCCTTGGAGAGATCATTTTTAAGTGGTTGCTTGATCTATTTTTCTTATACCCGTATTTCCCAAATCAGTACTTAATATTAAAGTTAATAATTTCTTTTTTTTTTTTTTTTTTTTTGGTTTTCGGTTGTTGGTTTTTGAGTCACACCCAGCAGTGCTCAGGGATTACTCCTGGCTCTGCGCTCAGAAATCACTCCTGGCAGGAATTGAACCAGGGTCTGTCCTGTATTAGCTGCTTGCAAGGCAAACGCCCTACTGCTATGCTATTGCGTCGGCTCCTTATTTTTTATTTTAGAACCATGCCATACTCAGATTGCTCCTGGCAGGCTCAGGGGACCATATGGGATGCCGGGATTTGAACCACCAACCTTCTGCATGCAAGGCAAACACCTTACCTCCATGTTATCTCTCCAGCCCCAATAATTCCTTTGTTGTTGTTGTTGTAGTTCGTTGTTTCTTTTTGTTTTGTTTTTGAGCCACACACGGCGGTATCAGGATTTACTCCTGGCTCCACACTCAGAAGTTGCCCCCGTCAGGCTCCGGTGACCATATGGGATGCCAGGGATCGAACCCAGGTCCTTTCAGGTTATCCACACTCAAGGCAAATGCCCTACTGCTGTGCTATCATTCCAGCCCTAATACCTAAATTTTTTATACACCAAATATTTAAGGGTCTCTTTTCTTTCTTTTTTTTTTTTTTTTTGGTTTTTGGGCCACACCCTGTGCCGCTCAGGGGTTACTCCTGGCTATGCGCTCAGAAGTTGCTCCTGGCTTCTTGGGGGACCATATGGGACACCGGGGGATCGAACCGCGGTCCGTCCTAGGCTAGCGCAGGCAAGGCAGGCACCTTACCTCCAGCGCCACCGCCCGGCCCCCCAAGGGTCTCTTTTCTATATAGATCAACCCTAATAAGACAATTGCTGCTTTTGGAAAATTATCATTAGGCCCTTATTTGTAAAGTTTAATTCCATAATATCAGCATTGCTTAGTACTTGTATTCTGGAGGGGTGCTCCCTGGGGCTATGGGCCTTGTGAAATCTCACAATCAAAGACAAAATGATTCCTCCTGGAACTGACAGTAAATGAAGTTTTTAATTAGTTTCATAGTATACCATAGAGATTTTATTCTCTGGAAGTAGGTAACCAGTAGCTTTATTATTTTATTAAGTAACATCTTAAGCTTATGCATACTTCCACTTTGGATCTTATTGTTTTACAGACAAAAATTAGGATCACTTTCCTTCAACTTAGTTGAATAATTTATTCCTAGAACTGTTTTTTTTGTTAACTCCAGAGACCGTATGTTTTAAGGTTTTAGAATATGTAAGTGGGGAAAGATATTTGAAGTCTTTTTTTTTTTTGGTTTGGGGCCACACCTGGCTATGGTTAGTAGTTATTCCTGGCTCCGTGCTTAGAAATTACTCCTTGTGGTATGAGGGATTGAACCTGGGGGTCCAGAGCAAGGCAGCAACCAACTAACTGTCCTACCCACTGTGCTCTAGCCCCACCCATAAATGGAATCTTTTGTGGAGTTAATAATAATAATGACGGGGCCGGGTAGGTGGCGCTGGAGATAAGGTGTCTGCCTTGCAAGCGCTAGCCAAGGAAGGACCGCGGTTCGATCCCCCGGTGTCCCATATGGTCCCCCCCAAGCCAGGGGCGATTTCTGAGCACATAGCCAGGAGTAACCCCTGAGCGTCAAACGGGTGTGGCCCAAAAACCAAAAAAAAAAAATAATAATAATAATAATAATGACATCTTTATTTGGATAAACTTACAAGTGTTTTATGTTGCCTTTTCTCCCTCCAGTAAAGGCTTTTTTCTGCACAGCAGGGATGCGCTTCTCAGCAACGCTTTTTTTTTTTTTTTTTCCCTCTCTCTTGGTAGCCAGAATGTGCTCAGCAGTTTAGCTGAACCCCTCTGGGATCCTGTCCCATAGGAACTTGTTGAGCTGGGGCTTAGCCTGTTCTCGTTCTTGGCCTACTGTGGCCTGTAGAGAGGCCTATAGCCAGGAGTAGCACAGAACCCTGGCTGCTACCTGCCACAGATGAAGTGCCATTTACTTCATCTAAAGGCATTTTCTTTCAGAAATATGCCAGGCCCTTAATCTGGCTAAATTGTAATAGTATCATGAGGATAAAGTGTAAAGAGCTTGTAATTATGCCTGGCACCAAGTAAATATTAATTTGGCACCAAGTACAACAGGATATGGCATATATTAGGTATTAGGCAATTACTGGCTGAGTTGTTATAAACTGGAAAATGTGAAGCAGCACTTTCTTATTAATCTAGTAATCAAAGACTATCGCACTTAGATAAAGCATTGAATTCTCCTTGTTGCTTGAGTTTGCTTGTGAATGGCCTCGGGTTCTTTATATGTAAAATGAAGTTATTGAAGAGGTTCTTTGATGCCATTTCAACAGTGTGACCCTTCCTGAATTGTCCTCATAATTATCACAAATAATTGTTTTGTCAGGGCCTGAGAGGTAGTACAGCAGGGAGGGTGCTTGGCCACCCCAGTTTTTCACCCTTGACATGTCATATGGTCCCCTGAGCCCACTAGGAATGATCCTCGGTGCACAGCTAGGAGTAATCCCTGAACATCACTGGGTGTGACCCCCAAACCGAAAGAAAACAAATAATTTTGTTTTGAGTGATAAAGTATATTTGTATGTATGTATGAGTTAGATTATAAGAACTCCAGTGTCTAATTCTAACAAACTCCTTCTTTGTTGTTTCCTGACTAACCTAACTGGTTTACATTCTCCTTTGTGGATGTGGTAATGATCATTATTTTGCCTTGCCTCATGGTGTTGTGGAAAATAAGCTGTCTATACTAAATTAGTACTTCTCAATTATGTTTTTAATCTCGTGAGAGTAAAAAGTGACTATGGATGTTTAGGTTACTTGTCACTGGCCAAATTCTATCAATAATTCACAGGGACTGGAATGATAGTACAACAGGTAGGGAATTTGCCTTGCATGGGGCCGGTCTGGATTCAGTTTCTGGTACCTCATATGTTACCTGAATGGTGAGCACAGAGCCAGAAATAAGCACTAAGCATAGCAGGCAAGGCCCAGAAAAAAAGAAATAGTATATTGTAAGATATATGAATCTCTAGTTCTTCTAAGAGTAGGTAGGATTCCTTCTTAAAACTATTAATCTCGGGGCCGTCGAGGTGGTGCTAGAGGTAAGGTGTCTGCCTTGCAAGCGCTAGCCAAGGAAGGACTGAGGTTCAATTCCCCGGCGTCCCATATGGTCCCCCCAAGCCAGGGGCAATTTCTGAGCGCTTAGCCAGGAGTAACCCCTGAGCATCAAACGGGTGTGGCCTGAAAAAACAAACAAACAAAAAAAAACTATTAATCTCGGGGCTGGAGAGATAGCAGGAGGAAAGGCATTTGCCTTTCATGTGGAAGAATGGTGGTTTGAATCCCGGCATCCCATATAATCCCCTGAGCCTGCCAGGAGCGATTTCTGAGCATAGAGCCAAGAGTAGCCCCTGAGTGCTGTGGGGTGCGACCCCAAAAAAAATAAAAATAAAAAAAATAAAAACTATTGGGGCCAGAGAGATGGCATGGAGGTAAAGCGTTTGCCTTCCATGCAGAAGGATGGTGGTTCAAATCCCGGCATCCCATGTGGTCCCCTGTGCCTGCCAGGGGCGATTTCTGAGCATAGAGCCAGGAGTAACCCTTGAGCGCTGCTGGGTGTGACTCCCCTTCCCCCCCCCCCCCGCCAAAAAAAAAAAAAACTATTAATCTCTCTTATTTTCTTTGTAAATTTGTTTGGGAAAATAGACATAAAAATAGAAAAGAGGGGCCGGGCGGAGGCGCTAGAGGTAAGGTGCCTGCCTTGTCTGTGCTAGCCTTGGACGGACCGAGGTTCGATCCCCCGGCGACCCATATGGTCCCCCAAGCCAGGAGCAACTTCTGAGGGCATAGCCAGGAGTAACCCCTGAGCGTTACAGGGTGTGGCCCCAAAAAAACAAAAACAAAACAAAACAAAACAAAAAAGAATAGGGGCCGGAAAGATAGCACAGCAGCAAGCTGATCCAGGACGGATGGTGGTTCGAATCCTGGCATCCCATATGATCCTCCTGTTCATTCCAGGAGTGATTTCTGAGCGCAGAGCCAGGTGTGGCTGACCCCCCCCCCCACACACACACACACAAAAAAAAAGAATAAGGGCCAGAGAGATAGCATAGCAGTAGGGCATTTGCCTTGTACTCAGCCAACCAGAGACAGACCCAGGTTCAATTCCCGGCATCCCATCTGGTCCCCCAAGCCTTCCAGGGGCGATTTCTGAACACAGAGCCAGGATTGACCTCTGAGCGCCACCAGATGTGGCGCAAAACAACAAAAAATAGAAAAGAATAAAAGGTGGCCAGAAAGCTAGTACATCAGGTTGGGCTCTTGTCTTGCCTTGCACTCTGGGTTCACTTGTTGATACCATAAGGTCCAATCACCGCCAAATATAAACCCTGAACACCTTCAGGTATGGCCTAAAACAAATCAGGTCAGCCCTGCAACCACTAGAAAATGAATAAAGGAGGAGTCCTGAAACGGGAGAGATTTAGAGAGCCAGAGTCTAAAATTCTATGTATACTTTCTTTTCATAAACCTCTGTTTAATCTCTGAACTACACACATGCACACTAAAGATAATGAGCAGGGGCCAGAGAGAGAGATAGTACAGCAAGTAAGGCACTTGGCTATATTCATCTGAACCAGATTTGATCCTCAGCATAGTACCCAGAGATTCCAGGAGTAAGCTCTGAGCACTGCCAGATGTGTGCCCGCCCCCTAAAAAAGACAAGAGGCTCAGCTTTAAATAAAAGAACTAAACTAAGATTTCAGGGGTTTCCCAAAAGACAAATTTTGGGCAGTTTTGGACCTAGCCAAATTTAATTGTATACTAATATATTGATTATTAGTTTTGGGGCCGGAGTGATAGCACTGCACATGGTCAACTCGGGTTCAATGCCGAATACCCTGGCATCCAGTATGGTCCTCTGAGCCTGCCAGGAGTAATTTGTGGTGTAGAACTCCAGGAGTGACCCTTGAGTGTTGCTGGTTATAGCCCAAAACCAAAAAAAAAAAGATAACCTTTTAGTGGGAAAGAACAGTTCAGAGGCTGTTACATTATATTCCAACATATAATCCAAACCAAACAACACTTTTATTTGACTGGGGGGATCCTCTCCTGGCAGGGCTTACCACGTGGTTCCAGAATTAAATTAAACCCCAGGTCTCCTGCACGCAAGGCATGTGATCCAGCCCTCTAGAGCACCCTTTGCTCTGAATATAAAAGATAACCAATACTAATTAACTTTATTTGTTGGGAGAAGAGAACTGTTTATTTTTGCCCTTGTGGGGAAAAACATGCTCCTGGGGCCACCAGAAACCAAACCTCACCGTGTATTGCTGGGGATCAAACTACCATTTGAGTGAGATGAAAATTGTTTGTTTATTGGGGGAAATGGGATCTTGGATTTTGAAGTCATTTCTGGCAGTGCCTGGGCCTGCTCCTGGCTCTGCACTCAGGGATTAGTCCTGGCAGTATTCCAGGGATCATATGGGGGTGTTGGGGATTGAACCTGGGTCAGCGTCATGGAAGACAAACACCTCACCTTCTGTATAGCCCCAGTAAGATATAACTTATGTAATTGGAGTTCCAGAAAAAGAAAGTGAGGACTGGAGATTGGAAAATAATAAAATGGTAAGAATGTTTTATGAGAAAAAAATACTTTAAGTGAGCTTAGTAAAAAACACTAGACCCAGAAAATCATATCTTGATTACATATATTAAGGGTCTTCCTTTGGGTTCCCTGTACTCAAGGACTCACGTTGTGGAAATGACAGTGTTCATAGCAGTTTACAGCAGAACATGTATTAGAATCTGCAGAGGGCACATCATGGCAAAGCGCATATAAGATGAGTCTAGAAGCCTTTAACCTTTGAGGTGCCCTGTGGAGATACATCGATGTCCTTAACTTTTCCTGCAGCGTTCCCAGCTCTACCCCTTGGTCCCTGCTGCCAATATAGATAGGTGTGGTCCACTCGACTTAACCTCAGCTGCTCACACCCCACTCCTCCGGAGCAAAAACAGGTGTTTGCCATAAATCATATTACAAGGATAAACTTATATGGTCACACTGCATGCAGAAATACTTAACCAGAATATTCCAAAGGTTCAGAGTTCATCTCCATGGAGCCAGTCAAGGACCAGGCCTGAAAACAGACCTTTCCTTGGCATGTGCTGGGTTCTGAGCATTCCAGACCAGCAGAGCAGTTAACTCTTCCCTGTACACTATGTTACAGTCAAATGGCTAAGAAGGAAGGAAAATGCTTGAAAGTAGCTCAAGTAGCACGTAAAAGGGAATGATAATAAGGACTTAAATCTTTTTTTTTTTTTTTTTTTGGTTTTTGGGCCACACCCGGTAACGCTCAGGGGTTACTCCTGGCTATGTGCTCAGAAGTTGCTCCTGGCTTGGGGGACCATATGGGACACCGGGGGATCGAACCGCGGTCCGTCCAAGGCTAGCGCAGGCAAGGCAGGCACCTTACCTTTAGCGCCACCGCCCGGCCCCAGGACTTAAATCTTAGTAGAAGCTACAAAAGACAGTGAATAAGCACCGTTAGGAGTGGGGACACCTCCCCCACAAAAAGTGGGGGAAAAGTTTTTAAACTCTTTTTTTGTTTTGTTTTGTTTTTTGTTTTTGTTTTTAAACTCTTAAGAGCAACAGAGGAGTGGGCTCACATTTCAACTCGGGAAATGGCTGGTGGCTAAAGCCCCTGAGTTGAAACGTGAGACAGTGAGTTAAGGTCCTGACGCCACTCATTTGTGCCAAGCAATCCACTAGTTGTGCTCTTGGGAACCTCGGGCACCACCTTGAAGCTTGTCCCAGTGAAGCTCCAGTGAATGTATGTGAGCACCACATTGGCCCCCATGAGTACCACACGCTAAAAAGAGTGACACACAGAAGGAGGGGGGATAAAAGACAAATGGGAACAAGGTGGGAGATTTATTTAACCATATTGCTTTTAATCAAAATTTTTTGGGGGGTGTGTGGTTTGTGGTGCTAGGACTACCCCTGGCTCTGTGCTCAGAAATTGCCCCTGGCAGACTCGGGGGATATATGGGATGCTGGGAATTGAACCACCATTTCCTGGGTTGGCCAAGTGCAAGGCAAACGCCCAACTGCTGTACTATCTCTCCGGCCCTCTTATTTCCTTTTTAATTTCTCTTTCTTTTTGATTTGTGTGGTGCTGGAGGTGGAACCTAGTAGCTGTAAGTAAGGCAAGTGTCCTCCTACCTGCTGTACTGTTGTTGCCCCAGCCTTCTGTTCATAGATTCTAAATTCACTGGAGTCAATAGTTGAAGGATGACCTGACTCTAGATATGCAAGACCTGTCTATATGGAGCTTAGGATTCTGTGTTGCTCTGGGTTGGGGAAGGGGTGTTTATTGGCAGGCCATGTGTGGTGCCAGCAATTGAACCAGTTTCATCACATATAAGGCAAGTATACTGTAATATCATTCCAGCCTTAACCATGTTAATTTTTTTATTTTTATTTTTTTGGTTTCTGGGTCACACCCAGCAGCACTCAGGGGTTACTTCTGGCTCTATACTCAGCCTGCTCCTGGCAGGCTCGTGAGACCATATGGGATGTCGGGATTTGAACCACCGTCCTTCTGCTGAAAGGCAAACTCATTACCTCCATGCAATCTCTCCAGCCCCTAAAGATGTTATTTTTAATTTCATTATTAACTGTTTTGGATTTTGGGCTCTTCCAAGTTTTTTCCTGAGCCTGTGCTCAGAGATCATTTCTGGTGGTGCTTGGGGGATATATTCAGTGCATAGCCATGAGCACTCACTCAGGGTTTACCTACTCTTGGCTCTGTACTCAGAAGTCATCCCCGGTGGTGCTCAGGAGACCTTATGGGATGCCAGGGATCAAACCCACGTGCAAGGCAAGCCCCCTCTCCACTGTACTATCGCTCTGCCCCTTCTAATAAGTTTCCTTCTTAAAAAGAAGTCCACTGCAGCCATACCACAGTGATAGGCCATTTGCCTTGCATACAGATGACCCAGGACAGACCCGGGTTCAATTCCCTCAGCACCGCCAGGTGTGCCCAAAAACAAGAAACTATTTTTTTTTCCCTTGGGATGACTTGGTAGTGGCTAAACTCAGGTCAGGGCCTTAGTTATGCAAGGCATCTGCTCTACTAGTTGGGCAATGTTTCTACCCTACTTTCTTTTTGTGCTCATGAAAACTTGGTTTTCCCTCCTTGTAGTTGTTTCAGTCACACTTAAACTTTTTTAGAAAACGTGTTGACTGGACACATATTGGGAAAACTAGTGCAAACCATAAGAATCAGTTGGAAATTCTTTGTTTGTTTGTTTTGTGGTTTTTGAGTCACACCCGGCAGTGCTCAGGGGTCACTCCTGGCTCCAGGCCGCTGGGATTCAAACCGATGACCTTCTGCATGAAAGGCAAACGCCTTACCTCCATGCTATCTCTCCGACCCCATCAGTTAGAAATTCTAAAAAGTGAAGTTCAAGCTGATAACTTGATTTTTTTTAACTTGAAATTTATTTGACTTTTCTTCTTTTCTGTATAAGTATTTGAATACTTTGTCTTCTTCCTTTGAAGTTCATTCTTTTTTTGGTTTTTCGGGCCACACCCGTTTGATGCTCAGGGGTTACTCCTGGCAAAGCACTCAGAAATCACCCCTGGCTTGGGGGAACCATATGGGACACCGTGGAATCGAACCTCGGTCCTTCCTTGGCTAGCACTTGCAAGACAGACACCTTACCTCTAGCGCCACCTCGCCGGCCCCTGAAGTTCATTCTTGAGAGTGGTGACTAGAGTCAATGTTGGGGGGAAATTTTTAGCTGAAGTTAGGGTAAAAACCTTTTACCCCAAAGTCAGCAATAGAAACAGTGGAGGTAGGCACTTCTGTTGCTTGACTGGGAAAGGCCACTTTCCTTTTCCCTTAACCCAAAGGTTGCCAATAGGTGCCCTCTTTTGGTTAAGAAGGGTAATGCAGCTGCCGAAATCAGACTTCGTTTTGTTTGGACTTTTTGGCCCCACCAAGCTGTGCACACAGGGCTAGAGTAACTCCTGGCCCTGCTCAAAGGACCTTATGGGATGCCAGGGATCGGACCCAGGTTGCCCATGTGCAAGGCTGTACTGTCTCTGGCCCCAAAACTAAAACTTTTAAAAACATTCCTTAAAATTTTAAAAATAGGGGGCCGGAGAGATAGCATGGAGGTAAGGAGATAGCATGGAGAGGTAGCATGGACCTTTCATGCAGAAGGTCATCGGTTCGAATCCGGCGTCCCATATAGTCCCCCGTGCCTGTCAGGAGCAATTTCTGAGCACGGAGCCAGGAAAAACCCCTGAGCACTGCCGGGTGTGACCCAAAAACCACAAAAAAAAAAAAAAAAAAAAATTAAATAGGGCCAGTGGGTGGAATAGTACAGTGTAGGTAGAGTGCTTGTCTGAGCACCACCAGGTGTAGCCCAAAACCAAAAAATAATAAAGGTTTTGGGGCCAGAGAGATAGCATGGAGGTAGGGCATTTGCCTTGCATACAGAAGGAAGGTGGTTCGAATCCCGGCATCCCATATGGTCACGAGTGCTGCCGGGTGTGACCCAAAAAAAAAATACTGATAATAAAAATTTTAAAGTACTTTTAAGGGGCTGGAGAGATAGCATGGAGGTAATGCGTTTGCCTTGCATGCAGAAGGTCGGTGGTTCGAATCCCAGCATCCCATATTGTCCCTCAAGCCTGCCAGTTGTCATTTCTTAGCATAGAGTCAGGAGTAACCCCTGAGCTCTGCCAGGTGTGACCCCCAAAAAAAAAAAGTAACTTTAAGTACTCTTTTTTTTTTTTTTTTTTAAGATTTGTGGATTTTGTTTTTGGTGGTGTGTTTTTTTTTTGTTTGTTTGTTTGTTTTTTAACCACACCTGGAGGCACTTGCGTTACTCCCGGCTCTGCGTGCAAAAATTACTCCTGACAGATTAGGGCAGTGATGGCAAACCTATGGCACACATGCCAGCGGTGGCACGCGAAGGCCTTGCAGCTGCCACGCAGTAAGGTCCACAATTAAGATATGCGGCAGGGCCCGGAGAGATAGCACAGCGGCGTTTGCCTTGCAAGCAGCCGATCCAGGACCAAAGGTGGTTGGTTCGAATCTTGGTGTCCCATATGGTCCCCCCATGTCTGCTAGGAGTTATTTCAGAGCAGACAGCCAGGTGTAACCCCTGAACAACACTGGGTGTGGTCCAAAAACCAAAAAAAAAAAAAAAAAAAAGATATGCGGCAAATGCCGCATACTACAATCTTATTATCAAGGTTTAATTGACGTGCTGGCAATTTTGAGGAAATTCTTTGGTTTTGTGCGTCAGTTTGGGCATGTGGGCTCAAAAAGGTTCACCATCACTGGAGTAGGGGGACATAAGGGAATCCAGAGATTGAACCCAGGTCAGCTGCATGTAAGGCAGAGAAGTCCTACCCACTGTGTTATCACTCCAGCCCCCTAAAATGTTTTCTCCAGCCCCTTCCTAAAATATTTATATTTAAGATTTTTAGGGGGCATGGGGCTGCGGAACCTTAAGGGGTTCCAGAGATCAAATTCCAAATGGCCCCATGCAAAGCAAACTATCCACTGTACTATCCATCTGGTCACCTTTAAAGAGACTTTTAATTTCTTCTCTACTTGTGAGTGCTTTGAAGTGTATTTCTTTCTTTTTTTTTTTTTTTGATTTTTGGGCCACACCCTGTAATGCTCAGGGGTTACTCCTGGCTATGTGCTCAGAAGTTGCTCCTGGCTTGGGGGACCATATGGGACACCGGGGGATCGAACCGAGGTCCGTCAAAAGCTAGCGCAGGTAAGGCAGGCACCTTACCTTTAGCGCCACCGCCCAGCCCCCTTTGAAGTGTATTTCATTCAAGAAAGTTGGAGCTAGAAAGCTCAATGAGTGGTTATAACATACTGAATCAGTGGCCAGAGAGATAGCATGGAGGTAGGGCATTTGCCTTCCATGCAGAAGGTATCCCATATGGTCCCCCAAGCCTGCAAGGAGCGGTTTCTGAGCGTAGAGCCAGGAGTAACCACTGAGCCGGGTGTGACCCAAAAACCAAAAACCAAAAACCAAACAAAATAAAAGAATAACAACATACTGAGTCAAGGTTCAGTTCCTGACACCAATAAGAGCCCCCAGACATTGCTGAGTATATGTATGGTACTAACAAACAGGGACACGCAACATGGTGTGTTTCCAGAATATGAGCTTCCCTACCTCCCATGTCTGTGGGCCCTCTGTGTGTTGTCTTTGGAGAGTGTCTGCTCTCTGGACATTTTTGGTTTGGTATTGGTGGGGCAACGCCCTGCAGTGCTCAGAGGCTATTCTTATTCTTTGGTTTTGTTTTGGGGCCATCACTGAGTAACCTCAGTGGTTACTTGCTCTGTAGTCAGAGAATTCCTCTTGGCGGTGCTTGCAGGGGAAGACCATATGGATGCAAGGAATCAAATGTGTTGGCAGTAAGGGCTTGCTCAGGCCTCCAAATTTTGTGGTTTTAAAAGTTGTGTTCAGGGCCGGAGAGATAGCATGGAAGTAAGGCATTTGCCTTGCATGCAGAAGGTCGGTGGTTCGAATCCCGCCATCCCATATGGTCCTCCGAGCCTCCCAGGAGCGGTTTCTGAGCATAGAGTCAGGAGTAATTCCTGAGCGCTGCCAGATGTGACCCCAAAAGAAAACAAAAAAAGTTTTGTTCAATATATGAGGTAAAAATCCTCCCATTTGGGGGCCTGAGCAATATCACAGAGGTAGGGCGTTTTGCCTTGCGCATGGCTGACCCCAGCATCCCATATGGTCCCCAAGCCTGCCAGGAGTGGTTTCTAAGCACAGAGCCAGGAGTAACCCCTAAGTGCCTCCGGGTGTGGCCCCCTCCTCCCCCCCAAAAAAAAAAACTCAGTAGAATTGATTGGGGTTGCTGTGTAAAAATGTTTAGTGTGGACTAGAGCAGTAGTACAGCAGTAGGGTGCTTGTCTTGTACATGGTCAGCCAGAGTTTGTTTCCCAGCACCCTATCTGCTCCCCCAAGTTTTCAGGAGTGACCCCTGAGTGCAGAGCCAGAATTAACCCCTAATCAAGAAAAACACTCACTTTTATGAAGTCCTTATTATTAGCCATCTGGTTTTCCTTGCTTTTGTGTCTCTAACATAAGATTTGATTTTAAATATGTCTCAGGTTGAGGTCCAAGAACATATCACCTGTTTTATTCTGTAGTTTTTGTTTGTTTTTGTTTTGGTGCCATACCTGGTGATGCTCAGGGGTTACTCCTGGTATGCGCTCAGAAATTGCTCATGGGGGCCTGAGAGATAGCACAGCAGTAGGGCATTTGCCTTGCATGTAGGCGATCCAGGACAGACTGTGGTTTGAATCCCGGCATCCCATATGATCCCCCGTGCCTGCCAGAGCGATTTCTGAGCACAGAGCCAGGAGTAATCGCTGAACATGCCAGGTGTGACCCAAAAACCAAAAAGAAGGAAAATTGCTCCTGGCTTGGGGAACCATATGGGATGCCGAGGGGATCGAACCAAGGTCTGTCCTCCGTCAGACACATGCAAGGCAAACACCTTACCACTGTACCACCGCTCCAGCCCCTTCTTCTGTGATTTTTTTGTTTGTTTTAGATCTTAAGCCCCTAATCTATTCTGAGTGAATTTTTATCTGTTCACTTCGATACCATACTATTTTGATTCTCGTGGGTTATGGCATAGTTGGAAATCTAGTACATGATGTCTCAAAGCCCCCTATTTTGTGGGGCTTAGGAAATGCCGGCCATTTTGTGTTTTAGGGATTGCTGGGTGTCCCTGCCATGTTGAGGATCGAGCCTGGGCCTCACCCTGCTGAAATGCCACTAGTTTTCCGGTTCATTCCCTCTTGTTGAGTCTTCCCAACTCCATCAAATTTTCGGATTCTCTTTTCTTGGAAAATGCTGTTGAAATTTTGATAGCTATTTCTTTCACTCTACAAATTATGTAATGCAGGGTGTTTTATTGGGGGGGGGGCTGTTTGTTTTGGCTCTGCTCAGCACTGATTTCTGACAGTGCTCAGAGAACCAATATAGATATTTTAGCAATTCCACCTCTTGCATTCAGTGGGTATGGACTATGTTTTCGTGCTTTCTGTCTTAATTCTTATAATAGTGTCTTACAATTTTCAGGTATGCAGGTGTCTCATCTCCTTTGTTGAATATGCTCATAGTATTTTATCCTTTTTGGTGCAATTGTAAATTGATTTTCTTGATTTTCTTGTTTTTCTACTTATGCACATAAAATGCAATAAAATTTTGTATATTGATTTTGTATTTTTGTATTTGTATGTCTAAGTATAGGCTGATGTTTTCTATGTGTATCATTCATTCCTTCACAAATACATTTTTTCTTCAGTCCCACTTTGAATTCCTCTTCTTTCTTGCCTCACTGCCTGGCTTATAGTTCTCTCTCTCTCTCTCTCCTCTCTCTCTTTCACTCTCTCTCTCTTTCTCTTCCTCTTTCTCTTAACTGAGAAAGAGAGGGGGAGAAAAAGAGGGAGAGACAGAGAAGAGAGAGCTGCTTGGCTTGTAGTTCTTAGAGTAGATAGACATCCTTGTCTTTAGAGGGAAGGGGGAAAGTTCAAATTTTTCAAAGTTGCTAATGACAGTAGTGGGGTTATCTTATATAGGTTTTATTATGCTGAACTGTGTTTTTCTATTACCAATTTATTTATTTGGTTTTTGGGCCACACCCAAAAGGGTCTGGCTATGCGCTCAGAAATCGCTCCTGGCTTGGGGGTCCCATATGGGACGTTGGGGGATCGAACTGTGGTCTGTCCTAGGTCAGCGCATGCAAGGCAAATGCCCTACCACTTGCCCCACTGCTCTGGCCCCCAATTCATTTAATTTAATTATTTTTATTCACCAATGATTTTCAAAGCTGTTCGTAACAATTTTAGGTGCTCAGTGTTCTAACCCCTACATCCACCACCACCAGAGTCAGTGTCTCTCCATCAGTGACCAGATTTCCTGCCCTCTCCCCCATCCCACCTCCTAGCTGTTTATTGACTTTTTAGAGTAAATGGATGTTGAATCGTGGGGTAAGAGGGGTGCACCTACTGGTGGTGCCCATGGCTTACTCCTGATTTTGTGCTCAGGATTCACTCCTGGCATGCTTGGGGCCCCCTCTGGAGTACTAGGGATCAAATCCAGGTTAGCATGGCAAGCTCTCTGCCTGCTCTTTTATCTTTTTCCTATTTTATATGGTATATTTATTGATATACATATTTTGAACAATCTTTGCTTTCCTGCAATTAAACCATTTGATCTTAACAAATGATTCTTTTGCTGTATTTCTAGATTCAGTTTGCCAAGACCTTGTTGAGTAAACGCCCTAAGTCTTATGGTTGAGGACCATTGGATGGTGCTCTACTCATACTCCTTTCTATGTTCTCTTCATAGAAATGGGTATTACATTTCATCTAACATTGATAGATCCTAACCTATTCTTACTCACCATGCTTTCTACCCACACACTTCCACCCTCAAATTGAGTTAGTTTTGGTTTATTAGTCTGACTCAAATAACTTACAGGCATGGTTTGCTTAATTTAGTGAATAGTCAAAAAGATTTGACAATATGTTCCTACCAATTTTTAATTGCCTCGGTTTTGTGTGTGTTTTGGTTTTTGTTTTATTTGGGGGGGGGGGCCCACACCCCGTCGATGCTCAGAGGTTAGTTACTCCTGGCTCTAAGCTCAGAAATCACTCCTGACAGGCTCGGGGGAACCATATGGGATGCTGGGGATCTGTCCCAGGTCAGCCACATGTAAAGTTAACGCCCTACCACTGTGCTTTCACTTTGACCCTGCTTTTTGGATCATACCCAGCAGTGCTCAGGAACCTACTCCTGGCAAGTTAGGGGTGCATTATGCAGGGATTGAACTTGGACCTCCCACCTGCAAAGCCAGTGCTTAGTTCATTGAGCTACCTCTCTGGCCCTCTTGGTACCATTCTTTCTTTTAAAATACTGAAGGTTAAACGGCAGCTAAATCCCATGTATTTCACCAGCTATCTCTAAAAAATGTGGGGCCAGAGATAGTATAGTAGGTAAAGGGGCTTGCTTGCCTTGGTAATGCAGCCAACCCAGTTTCAATTCCTGGCACTGAATATAGCACCTGTCCCCCACAGGAGTGATCTCCAAGCACAGTCTGGTATGGCCACAAAACAAAACAAACATACAAACAAAAAAATAGGTTCTTCAGTAGTATTTAACCTACCCAGAAATCTTTGGAACTGAAATACAGTGGATTTGCATGGAACTGAACCATGATAAGCACAGCAAGCCCCCTGACATAGTTAATTTTTATTTCTTGTTTATTTTAGAATTGCTGGGTAGTACATTGCTCAGGGCTGCAGGATACAGCAGAGAGCAGTCCTGGCTTGCTTGCTCACAGATGCTCATAACTTATCTCCCCTTTTCTTTTGGCAGTGCACGATCTGATTTTCTGGCGAGATGTGAAGAAGACAGGGTTTGTCTTTGGCACCACGCTGATCGTGCTGCTCTCCTTGGCAGCTTTCAGCGTCATCAGTGTGGTTTCTTACCTCATCCTGGCTCTTCTCTCTGTCACCATCAGCTTCAGGGTCTACAAGTCTGTCATCCAAGCTGTGCAGAAGTCAGAAGAAGGCCATCCATTCAAGTGAGTCAAAGCATCACAGATACTATTTTAGTTTAGTACAGGGCTTCTTGTTTGGGAGCCACACCCAGCTGTGTTCAGGGCTTAGTCCTGGGTCTGCACTCTTTGTGGACCTTTTTTTTGGGGGGTGGGGGTGGCATACCCAGCAGCACTAGGGTTACTCCTGGCTTTGTGCTCAGAAATCGCTTCTGGCAGGCTCGGGGGACCATATGGGATGCCAGGAATCAAACCAGAGTCCATCCTGGGTTGACTGCATGCAAGGCAAACGCCCTACTGCTGTTCTGTCACTCTGGCCCCACTTATTCTTGAGAAACCAGAGGGGATGCCGAAGATCGAGCCTGTTTAGGGGGTGGGCACACACATGCAAGGCAAGTTATGTTAAATCATTTGGGGAAATGGCATGTCTTTATGTTTTGGACTCTTGATGATAATCACCTTCAAGAGTAACCTCAGGGACTGGGTGAGGTACATAGGGCATAAAACAGTTCTTTCTTGAGTGTTTTGTTTTTTTTGTTTGGTTTGGTTTGGTTTGGTTTTTGGGCCACACCCGGTGTTGCTCAGGGGTAACTCCTGGCTGTCTGCTCAGAAATAGCTCCTGGCAGGCACGGGGGACCATATGGGACACCGGGATTCGAACCAACCACCTTTGGTCCTGGATCGGCTGCTTGCAAGGCAAACACCGCTGTGCTATTTCTCCGGGCCCTGTTGAGTGTTCTTTACAGTCCACACTTTGCAGACATCTGTCATCTTTACCTTTGGCCATTGGATGAAATAATCCCCCCCCCCCCCCCGATCCTCCATCCCATGATAGCTTAAAAAAATGCTTATGTCTAAAATAGACCTTTGGGGGACTGTCATATTCTAAGATGTTGCCATACTAACAATAAAACTCTTTTTAAGGCCAGAGCAATAGTACAGTGGGTTGAGTTTTTGCCTTGCATACAACCAACTAGGTTTGATCCCTAGCATTCCATATGGTTTCCTGAGGACTGCCAGGACTGATTGCTGAGTGCAGCAGAGCCAGGAGTAACTCTGGAGCATCACTGGGTGTGGTTCAAAAAAAAAAGAAAGAATGAAATTATTTTCTTTGCAAACCTGTCTGACTGTGATTTTCTTTTGGAAGAGCATACCTGGATGTGGACATCACTCTTTCCTCAGAAGCCTTCCATAATTATATGAATGCCGCCATGGTTCACATCAACAAGGCCCTGAAACTTGTCATTCGGCTCTTTCTGGTGGAAGATCTGGTGGACTCCTTGAAGGTTAGTTGCTTTTATAACTTTTGGTGATGAACCCAAGAAAAGCTGGGGCATAGGTTATAATTCAGAGGAAAACAGTTAATAGGGTTTAGTCCAAAATAAATATACTTGTCTCAATCAGTTGAGTGTAGTCACTAGAGAACTGGTGTTTCTTGCAGCGGACAACTAACATCAAGAATTATAGGGGCCGGGCGGTGGCGCTGGAGGTAAGGTGCCTGCCTTACCTGCGCTAGCCTAGGAGATGGACTGCGGTTCGATCCCCCCCGGCGTCCCATATGGTCCCCCAAGCCAGGAGCGACTTCTGAGCGCATAGCCAGGAGTAACCCCTGAGCGTTACCGGGTGTGGCCCAAAAACCAAAAAAAAAAAAAAAAAAAGAATTATAATGTGGGCCCGGAGAGATAGCACAGTGGCTTTTGCCTTGCAAGCAGCCGATCCAGGACCAAAGGTGGTTGGTTCGAATCCCGGTGTCCCATATGGTCCCCCGTGCCTGCCAGGAGCTATTTCTGAGCAGACAGCCAGGAGTAACCCATGAGCACTGCCGGGTGTGACCTAAAAACCAAAGAAAAAGACAAACAAAAAAAGAATTATAGGGGCTGGAGAGATAGCATGGAGGTAAGGCGTTTGCCTTTCATGCAGGAGGTTATCAGTTCTAATCCCAGCGTCCCATATGGTCCCCTGTGCCTGCCAGGAGCAATTTCTGAGCATGGAGCCAGGAGTAACCCCTGAGCACTGCCGGGTGTGACCCAAAAACCACACACACAAAAAAAATAATAATTATTATAATGCTATAGAAGTGCAACTGCCACTTGTCTTGGGGCTGAGAGAGTGACAAATTCCTCAGGCACCCTCGCCTGTGCCAGTGGTGGGCTAAGCTAATCTTCATTCTGAATGATTTGGGGGCAGTTATCACTGTATTGGTGCTGATTTATTAGCTAGTGGAGAAAGATATCAGTTACCCATCCTCATTCCTCCTTAACTTTCCCTGGTATTGGCTTACAGCTGGCTGTCTTCATGTGGCTGATGACCTACGTGGGTGCCGTTTTCAATGGAATCACTCTTCTGATTCTTGGTAAGGACATTTGCTCCATGATCTTGGAGATGGTTGGTATGAATTCAGAGATGGCTTAACTTGCCTCTGCTCCTTCCACCATGTAATAATCCATTAACATGCACAGAATACTCAAGGTAGAAAATTGAGGAGCCTGTTTGTAGCCATGGGTTTATTGCTTGGTTTTACCTATAAGGAATGACCAGAACACCTAAAAATAAAGGAGAGATGCCTAGAGGCATTAAACACAGGACCTAATTGTTTTTGTTTGGGCCCCATGCCCAGCAGTATCAGTCATGTGCAAGGCATGCATTTTAACCTCTGTATCATCTCTTGGGTCTTACAGGATCTTGATTTATGAAAGTTGGGGGTTTTTTTTGGGTGGGGGGAGGGAGTTATTTTTGGCTTTTGGGTCACACCTGGCTGTGCTCAGGGGGTTATTCTTGGCTCTACGCTCAGAAATCGCCCCTGGGAGGCACAGGGGATCATATGGGATGCCGGGATTCAAACCACTGTCCTTCTGCATGCAAGGCAAATGCCTTACCTTCATGCTATCTCTCCAGCCCCAAAAGTTATTTTTTTATCATTTTAAAATAGTTGTTACCGTGGCTGGAGTGGTGACCTTGCAAGCACTAGCCTAGGACAGACCCAGCATCCCATATGGTTGCCCCAAGCTAGGAACGATTTCTGAGCTCATAGCCAGGAGTAACCCCTGAGCATCAATGGGTGTGGGCCAAAAATAAAAAAATAGTCGTTGCACCAAAAAAGGGCAGCCTACTTACCTGTATTTAACTGTCCTATGATTTTTTTTTATGTTTTTGTGGCTCAGTACTTGGGGTTGTTCCCAGTTGTGCTCAGAAATATGTGCTATCAGGGTTCAAACCCCTACAGGCCTTTCACAGTGAAACAGGGCCTCAATAAAAAAAAAAAAAAAAAGCTTTAGCTTATTGAGCTCTTGCCACCCCTAATTGAAAAGTCTAACCAGGATTTCTCTTACTAAAGATTTGTGTTTCCTAAGTTTCTTACTCAGGAGACTATGTGGGGTGCCAGGAATCAAACCTGGGTTGGCCACATCCTAACTATACTATTTTACCAAACCTGATGTTTTTCCTGTATTTCACGAGGAAAACTGTTCTTTGTCTTTAGGCTTTGTGAGTTCTTACATTTACACTCACTACATATCCATGATTTTTTTTTCAGCTGATCTGCTCGTTTTCAGTGTTCCAATTGTCTATGAGAAGTACAAGGTAAGCATTAGTCTAGTTCATATCAGACATGCCAGTTGTTTGACTAGTCAGATTTCTAAATGTTTTAATAAATAAAAGCTACTCTAATAAAAGAAATTAAAACATTTTTTAAGTTGATACAGGAATCCATCAGTGTGAACAGATGTTTCGATTGTGGAATGGTGTTTAAGAGTATATTAGGTGCTGTGTAATTTTTTTCTTGATAGATTAATTTTTCTACACTTTACTATGGCTTCTTAATACTTCTTAATACTAAATAATTAATATTCCATTTGTGATGACAGAATATAGATTAGAGGCCAGAGTGATAGCATAGAGGTAGGGCATTTGCCTTGCCCGTGGATGATCCGGGACAGACCCGGTTTCAATCCCTGGCATCTCATATTGTCCCCCAAGCCTGCCAGGATTGATTTCTGAGCACAAAGCCAGAAGTAAATAAGCCCCTATGCACTGCTGGGTGTGGCCAAAAAAATAAAAAATATATATAGTTTTGAGTGTTCAGAAAAGCTCTTACTTAGAGCTAGTCTGATAATATAGCAATTGTATGTGACTGACCTGAGTTTAATTTCTGGCATCCCATGTGATTTCCCTGAGCATCAGGAGTAACCCTTGTGCATCTGCTGTGTGTGGTCAAAATGTTGCAAAAGCAAATACCTAGTAAAAAAGATATACCTGGGGGAGAGAAGTGGCTTTATTTAATAGATTATGTGGCAGTTTTGGCATACTTTGAGATCTGAAACCCAAAATTATTTAACAAAACACTTTATTTTTCAGGATATTCAGTAGTATATTTTTTAAGTGGTTGGGAACATTATGTTCAGAAAAATTACTGATCTGTGTTTGTTACACTTTCTTCCTTAAAGACCCAGATTGATCACTATGTTGGCATTATCCGTGATCAGACCAAGTCGATTGTTGAAAAGTAAGTGTACACTTGAACCTATTTTATCATAATATGCATTTCCCTAATTATTTTTATGTTTCCTATGGGGCTGGAGAGATAGTGTGGAGGTAGGGCGTTTGCCTTGCATGCAGAAGGCCGGTGGTGAGAATCCAGGCATCCCACATGGTCCCCCTGAGCTTGCCAGGAGCGATTTCTGAGCATAGAGCCAGGAGTAACCTCGGAGCGCTGCCGGGTGTGACCCAAAAACCCCAAACAAAACAAAACAAAAACTACTATTCTTTATCACTAGAAATTATTTTATATAGTTCTTTGAAATATACATTCTTTGTGGGGACCGGAGGACAGTGGTTCGCATCCCAGTATCCCACAGGATAGCCTGAGCCTACCAGGAGAGATTTCTGAGCGCTGCCAAGTGTGACCCAAAAGAAAAAACTTTATTTGTGATAGACAACAGGGATGGGCATTTGCATTGCATTGTACCCAACCTGGGTTCGATCACCATTACCCCTATGGTCACCCGATCCTGCCTGGAACAGTCCTGAACACTGCTGGATGTGGCCCAAAAACAAAAAGTAAAAACCTTGACGTATTGTCTATGTATTTGTTTGTTTGTTTGTTTTTTGGCTTTTTGGGTCACACCCGTTTGATGCTCAGGGGTTACTTCTGGCTAAGTGCTCAGAAATTGCCCCTGGCTTGGGGGGACTATATGGGACGCAGGGGGATCGAACCGTGGTCCTTCCTTGGCTAGCGCTTGCAAGGCAGACACCTTACCTCTAGCACCACCTCACCGGCCCCTTTTTTTGTTTTTCTTAATAGGATCCAAGCAAAACTCCCTGGAATTGCCAAAAAGAAGGCAGAATAAGTCCACGGAAAACAGAAATGCAACAGTTACTAAAACACCATTTAATAGTTTTAATGTTGTTACTTGTACTCTGAAGGAAGTGCTCAGTGTCAGCTTGAGCCTGTGTTCTACGCTTTCTATTTTAATTTGGTGTTTCTCCCCTCTTTCCCCTTTACTCCCACTATCAAGCACAAGAATTGCTGGACTAAAAACAAACAAAAAAAAAGAAGTGATACCTTAGAACTAAAAAGAATAAAGAGAAAATCAAGTTGATAGAATAAATCAATACCCTAATGGTGGTGGAGCTTTGACCTGGTAGCTTGAAAGGGGGAAGATTGGAGGCCAGGGAGAAAACGCGAGGTAAGAACTTGAGAGACTGGGTTCTTCTATTCAGTTCTCAAAATGACTAGTCTTATAAAGCTTCCCTTCAGTTTTTTTCTTATTTTTTTATGCTTAAGAATAATTATTAATTTATGAAGAAATTGGGGACAAGAATGAGGGTCCTTCCATGGGTTTTATTTGTTGGGTTTTTTTTTTTTTTTTTTTGGTGCGGCCCTTTTGATCTCCTTCCTGTCCCGCAATGTGAGCAGCTACTCCTCAAGTTCCCCTTCTCGAGATAACTCTGAATAATCGTAGGTGATAGTGATGATTCCTGGTTCCCTAGTGGGGCTGGACAGGGAGTCGGGCCCAGGCTCCCTCCTGCAGGACAGGCTCCACCACGGGCAAGGTGGCAGCTGGGCGATCCTCTCGGGCACTAGTTCTGAGCTTTAGTTTGCCGACTGGCTCCTGAATGTGCTTTCCTCCCTCCTCCCTCCCCACTTCGCCTCACGTCCAGGTTAATAATATGGTTATCCTTTTCGCATTATGAACTAAATGTCTGTAACTGCTGTAACTTGTTAGAGAACAAAATAATAATCTGCATGTGGACTCCTCAGTTATTGAGTTCTTGTGATCCTATCTCAGTCTGGGGGGTGAGCTCCAGAAACTCAACAAAGGCCGCTTCCCTTTTCCTGCTTCCTTCCCCTAGCTTCCTCCTGGGCCCAGGCCACCCTAACCTGCGCTCCTCCTTGGCCCCGACACCGCTCCCGCAGAGCAGCTGCCTTGAGATTGTGTGTCTGTGGTAGTGTCGGGAAATGTATTTTGGGATTTTGGCTTCGAGGCTAACGAACTCCTAGTTGTCTTTTTCACGGTGCCTTTCCTTTCCAGACGCACCCTTGGAGAGTGTTACTCCAAGTCTTAGATGAAGGTACCAGGCAGGGCCCCGTTACATTGTTGGGCTCCAAGCACTTAAAAGACAGCAGAACAGCTCCCACTGACATGAAGAGACCGCCTGAAACCTGTGAGACCCTTGTATGTGTCTTCCTCCCCTTCCTACTGGAAGGAGCCTCAGTAAACTTCAAAGAAAAAGGTGCAGTTGGTTCCTTCTGCTCTTAACTCCTCACCCCTAGAAGGGATCCAAGGGCTCAGGTGACTCAACAGGCTTGGAAGTGGACAAGGACATGCGACCTTTCTGGGGGAATTTCTTAGGAATTTAGATGGGCGGAAGGTGGTCTCACTCAAAATTTTCTCTTTGCTGCTCTCCCCTCTTTTTTTAATTCAAAGCTGACTTATTGTCTGCGTAGGACCCACATCCTGTACCCGCTTCCTCTGCTCTCCCGGGAAGCCAGGGCTCGGCCTTTCCCTCCAAGGACTTTTCTGCACCAATGCCTCCTCACCTCGTTCTCTTGTTTTGTTTCTGCTGTGTTTAGATAATTCGACAAATCTGTGCCACACAAGGAAAAAAATTTTTTTAAAGAAAAGCCTATAGACGAAAAATTGCTAATGAAACTCGTGTGCGTGTGTGTGTGCAACATAAAATACAGTAGCGCCTATGGAGCTTGAATCTTGGTTCCTGTAAAACTGAAAATTGATGTATTAATAAAAACCAGGAAAAATATCATTCTGCTAACTTTATTCTTTATACACAGTTTGGGTAAAGTAATAACCAAACAAGGCTTCCACTGGCCCCTAACCCATTCCACTTCTCCACTTTTGAGGCTTTCCGAAAGCAGCTGATAGTCGGTACAGATAATGATTCCCAAGATCGGAAGAGTTTGAGCAAAGCTGTGCATTGGATGTGAGGGGAAAAGTAAGAAAGAGGAAGGGTGGGCGCTGGGCGAAAGGCGAGGAGTGGGTCAGTGTCCGGTTCAGCCTCATAGCCTGGATGGAGGCTGCTGCCTGCGAGATGCGGCCCGAGGGACGGAAGGTCAGTCACCCTGGAAAGGTCCTGGCTGAACTCATCACCTCACGTTCACTCTTCCCAAAACTAAAGCTGCCATCGCCCTTAAGCTGGATGCAAAAGATTTATTCAACACCATTCTTATAAAACTTAGACTGAATTAAAAAAAATAACTGATGCAAACAACTTCACAAATACACATACAAATGTCTGGATAATGTCACTAACATGATATATAAATATGTATTTAGAGTAACACTTACATATTGGCCGTAAGAGCAAGCATATCGTTAACAAAGAAATGCATGGAGAAGCGTCGGTTCCAATCTCCCAGGCAAGGAGAGGCACCCTCTGAGATGGCCTCCGAACCTTTGACCGAAAGGCCATAGCTGCGAAGTAGGATTCACTAAGATGGCACCTCTAGATCGCTGGCACTCAGACCTCGGGAGGGTGAAGCCCGGGCCTATTGGCACCTGTAGTACCACAGGAAGCCTCTGGTCTGGTAGCCGCACTGTGAACCAGGAGTGCTTGAGGCTAACTCCTCGAGACATCGCCTTCTTGGGGCGTCTCCAGGCCTGTGGGGGCTCCTGACCTCCTCTGCCCTGGCTCACCTGAACTTCAGGCTGCCCATCTTGCCCAAACTGATTTCTAACAGGCAGAGCAGCGTAAGTAGCAATACTTGTTCTGAAAACGAACTATGTGGAGGGGGGTAGCAAGAGAATGGCAGTGGCCAGCCTGGTGCCATCCAGAATCCGTTCCCAAGCATTTAATACTGTCTCAAACGCGAGTGAGGACTCACTTGAATCAACTGACAGCCTGCACGGCATTTCCCACAAGGCCAAAATGCCAGGGGGGGGGGGGGGAGGAGCTCTAGCCAGGGAGGGTTGGGTTGGAGCCAGGCAGCTGGCCCCCATCCCTGCTATCTGCACTCCCTGGCCCAGTTGGTGTCATGGGCCGCCCTGCAGAGCACCCAACTTATGGGGAGGATGCAATGCTGTCTACTGCTCCTGGAAGGTCCTACCGGCTAAGTGGATCTGCAGCACCCGGCAGGGGCCCCCCTGCACTGGCCTAGCAGGCAGAGGAAATGAGGGAGGGAAGGAGGGAGGCAGTGCGGTGTAGTGCAAAGAACACTGGAAGGGGAGTCGATATATATTTTTTTAAGTCTAGTTGCATTTTCTTACCTAGCTGTGATCGTGGCCTAACTGTGAAGGGGGAGAGGGCGGGTATCACTAATTCATCTCCGGGGTCTTTCCAGCTCTGACAGTCTTGAATTATATAAAAATGCTATAAAATCCGTGGTACAAAATCCTATTCCAATCAGGAAGAGTCAAGGCGGGGGAGCTGGGCCTGAGGCACTTGAGCCTGGGGTTACAGGTGGGGGGCCTGGGATGAAAGAAAGGGCTTGCGCTGTTCTCCTTCCCACCCATCCTGGCAGCCAGGGCCCTCCCTCACCCCCAAGTCCCGCCCAGCAGGGTCTCCCCACTCTTTAAGGTCAGACACTGGGGACCAGAGATGAGGAGATGGGGGTGCACGAAGGGGTCCCTCTCAGCCCCCTCTGCACTTTCCCTTCCCCTCGGTCCTTCCTCCACCACCTCACAGCTTATCTCTGATACACGCATAATAAATAAAGACATTTTGCACGTTGGGGTGACTGGGGTCAGCGCTCCCCGACCCCCATCATAGGAAAAAGAAGCATTAAATACAAGTTTCAAAAATAAAAGACAAAAAAGCAAAAATAAGGGGGGCTGATATGGGGGGGCCGCCTGTTCTCCATGGGAGAACGAATGGACACATCCCTCTGGGACCTGCCTGGGAGATCGTGGTAGTGGTGGTGGGTGAAGTGGGGGACCACCACCCTCTCTGGGCCCCTCGGTGGGGAGAAAGGAAAGGAGGCAGGCCGGCAGGCGGGAGGCCGGGCCCTGGGCCCCAGGATGCTGAGAACCAGAAGCGCAAACGAAGGGGGACAGGGAGGAAGAAGGAGGGGCCGCCAGCTTGCCGGGACCACCAGTGCCCCGGGTTGGGCCCGAGAGACAGGAGCCCTAGAGCAGGAAATAATAGAAACGCCCGGGCTGAGTTTAGGGGTGAACTCAGGCCCTGGAGCGGGAGGGATGCGAAACAAACAAAAAAGTGCTGATCCCTTTAGAAAGCGTGGGCTCGGAGATGGGCGTGGCCGTCATGAGACCACGCCCACGACCTCTAAGCCACGCCTCGATGATGACCATATGTCTCGGTCACGCCCCTAGACCCTAAGCCACGCCCCGGCCGCGCCGTCCTGTCATCCCGAGAGCCGCTGACTTGACCGAAGACCGAGACCGACCAAGCTGCAACGCAATGCAGAGCTTGCGCCGGGTGACGAGTTCGGGTGGCGAGTTCGGGGCCCAGTCCCGCACCCGCGTCGTGCCTCGGGGGCCCTAATACTGCCTCGGCGGCCCCAGGTGCAAACGAACGAGTCTTCTGTGAGGGCGGAGGAACCAGCAGGCCCGGCCAGCGGGAACGGGGTGGCCCCAGGAGGACGGGGCTGTCCGGCTAGGCCCGGCACACGGCCTTGAGGTCCACGGGCCCGTGGGCGTCGCGCGGGGCGGCGGGCGCGGGGGCCCCGAAGCCCTCGTGGCCGTAGCAGCGCAGCGCCGCCTCCTCGTAGGCCTCCAGGATGGTCTGGCGCTCCTCGGGCGTGAAGTCCATGGAGAAGGGGTGCACCTGCAGGATGTGGCGCTTGATGGTGCTCACCTTGAGCGTGGCCAGCGCGCCGCCGCACACCATGCACACCAGGCCGCGCCGGCTGCCGTCGTAGTCCATCAGGTACTCGCCCCGCCAGCGCGGCTGGTAGTTGCGCCGCTGCTCCCGGCGGGCCGGCGCCTGGGGCGGCTGCGGGGTTGCGGGCGGCGGGGGCGGCGGCGGCGGCGGTGGAGGCGGAGGGGGCGCGGGCAGGTGGTGCTGCGGGAAGGCCAGGACGGTGGGGTGCTGCTCCGAGTCCTCCTCCTCCTCCTCTTCCTCCTCTGCAGGCCTCTCCGACGACGAGGGCTCCCGGGGGGACAGCGGGCCTTGACCTGGGAAGGGACAAAAAAAGGCCGCCTTGGAGAGGGGTGGAGGGCCGCATGGGGAGGACTAGGGTCAGGGGGATTTGGGGGGTGCTCCGACGTGGCAGCCCCCTGGCCCCACCCCCTCGAGGCCCGGGGGTCCCCCTCTGCAGATGCTCTGTGGAAGATGCCTCCTGGGGGGATAGCAGGCCTTGGCTTGGGAAGGGACAAAAAAGGCCCCTTTGGGGGCTGGAGAGATAGCATGGAGATTGGCATTTGCCTTGCATGCAGAAGGACAGTGGTTCCAATCCCACATGGCATCCCATATGGTCTTCCCCCTCCCCCTTGAGACTGCCAGGAGCAATTTCTGAGAGCAGAGCCAGGAGGAACCCCAAAACATTGGGTTTGGGGGCCCAAAACCCAAAAATAAACTAGTTGGTTATTTTCCTTTATACAGTTCAAATAATTGGCCCTCCAAAAGTGGGCTTTGTTTTGTTTGGTTTGGGTTTGGGGGCCACAACCAGAGTGTTCTGAGTGCTCAGGGGTTATTCTTATCTCTGTGCTCAGAAATCACTTCTGGTTGGGCCGGCGAGATAGCATGGAGGTAAGGCATTTATTTGCCTTGCATGCAGAAGGACAGTGGTTCGAATCCTGGCATCCCATATGGTCCCCCGAGTCTGCCAAGAGCAATTTCTGAGCATAGGCCACCTTGGAGCGGGGTGGAGGACCGGCATGGGGAGGACGGAGATCAGGGGTATTTTGGGTACGGGGTGCTCCTACATAGCAGCTCCTTGGCCCCACCCCCTCGAGCCCCAAGGGGGCCTTCCTCTGCAGGCTGCTCTGAGGAAGGCGGCTCTGGGGGATCAGGGACAAAACCCTTTTGCCTTGGAGAGAGGTGGAGGACCACATGGGGAGGGCGGCCATCAGGGGGGTTTGGGAGGAGTGCTCCTACATTGCAACTCCCCACCCCCCCTCGAGCCCCAGGGGACCCAACCCTTCCCTTCCACCTGCTCTGCCCCCCACCAGCTCACCCCACTCCTCCTCCTCCTCCTCAGCCTCTTCCTCTGCCTCCTCCTCCTCTTCCTCTGGCCCTCCTCCCCCCTGCTCGGAGGCTGCAGCAGCGACGGGCACGGTGGCAGCGGCCGAGGTGGCAGCGGCGGTGCAGGGCAGCCCCAGGGCCAGCAGGTGCGCGGCCTTCTGGCTCCACTCCTGGGCGATGAGGGCCTTGACAGGCCCGCTGAGGCGCGTGGAGCCCGGGTGGCGCTGGCGGATGTGGCGCTTGATGCTGCTGGTCTTGAGCGAGGCCAGCGCGCCCCCGCACACCATGCACACCAGGCCGCGCCGGCCGCCGTCCAGTTCCATCAGGTACTGCAGCCGCCAGCGCTCCTGGTAGTGGGGACCGGGCCCGCGGGGGCGCGGCGGCCGGCCCTGGCCCTCCACCCTCTCGCCCGCCTTGTCCTCCTCCTGCTCCTGCTTCTCCTCCTGCTCCTGCTCCTCCTCCTCCTCCTCCTCTGCAGGCTCAGGCCTCTGGGGGCCCCAACCCGCCTCTTCCTTTACGTGTGGGGGGCTGCAGTCCTGAGGGGAGGGGGCGGCAGCAGCAGGGGCCGGCTCCCGGCTCTTTCTGGTCAGGTCCTGGGGGACGAGGTCATCGTCTGTTGGGGAAGGGGTGAGGGGAGAGGGGCTCAGCCTGCTGGCCGGCTTTGCCCTGACCCAGGCGGAGCAGGGAGTGGGGGGGACCCCTGCACCTCACCCCAACCCCAAGCTAGAAGCCCCGTGTCCCCCCTGGGCAGCTAGAACCCACACTTGGCAGCCCTAAAACCAGGGGTGGGCTCGTGCCTGGTGGGGGCTGAGTGAACACAGACAGTGCCTGGGACTGGTCCCCCCAGGAGGCTGAAGCGTACCTCCAACTCATGGGCACATATGTGCCACCCAGGTGCCCAGCACAGGCCATGCATGCCTGGAAGTCACATGATCCATGAGACACTCGGCCCCCACCAGTTCTGCATAGCCTCCTTTTCTTCCAGGCCTGGGGCCCCCCAGCTGACCCCAGATCCAACGGAGGGGCCAGAGGCTCTGATAAGCTCGGGGTGCCACAGGACCCCCGCACCATGTGCCAGCTACCCCCTCCAGCTGGCTTGGAAGGGGGGGGAATGAACAGAAATGCTGCCCTCTGAGGAGCCCCCACAAACCTCTTCTCACCCCGCTGCTCAGCTCCAGATCCATGACTTAACCGCTACCCTTCAGCTTCTAACTCTGGGACACACACACACACACACACACACACACACACACACACACACACACACACACTCCAGGCCTCCCCCTGATTCTCTCCAACACACCTTCCCAGCACCCCTACTCCAGCCCTCCTCTGCCTAAACCTCCCCTCGATCCTTCTAGAATCCCTCATATCAATCAAGCTGCCTCCTGTCCCCCCTTTTCTATCATCGGGAAACCCCCCAAGTCCCCCCCCCCAAAAAAAGCCTCCAGAAAAATCAGTGAGGTGGCCGAGAAGCTGGTGCCCAGGTGCCCCAAAACCCAGGCCACTGCCAGCTGCCCCCCCCCCCATGTCCTGCTCTAGTTACCTGGCCCCTTGGGCGGGCAAGCTTGAAAGTTCACCCCCTCCTCCTCCTCTTCCTCCTCTTCCTCTTCCTCCTCCTCGGGGCCCTGGGCTGCCAGGCCCTCAGCCTCTCCGCAGGCGCCCAGGCCCAGGTGGGCATCCCAGCTGTTACTGATGACCTCCTTCTCCCGGGGGCTCCAGTGCAGGGAGTAGGGGTGCTTCTGCCGAATGTGGCGCTTGATGGTGCTGAGTTTGAGCGTGGCCAGGGAGCTGCCGCACACCATGCACACCATGCCGTGCCGGGCCGGGTTAAAGTCCATTAGGTACTCCAGCCGCCAGTGGTCGTGGTAGTAGCGCCGGTGGTCTCGGCCCGGGATGCGGCTCTTGCCAGGCCTGGAGGCGCGGGCCTCACAGTGGTCCGAGTACTTCCTGCCCGAAGATGCTGGGCCCCTGACCCTGGAGGAGGGCAACGGGGTACTCCCCCAGGACCCGAAAGCACCCCCTTCCAGTTGAAGATCTGGCCCTAAGGAAGGGAGGGGAGAAGGAGAGAGCTGTTCAGTCGCCAAAGGATTCCAAGACGTGGGGCGCTGCACCAGGGGAAAAATGGGTCCCACACACACAGAGCCGGGGCCCTTTAAGAGGAGCGAGAGTCCAGCAGGGAGGGCACTTGCCTTGCACAATCCCAGGCTTCCCATCTGGTCCCCAGAGCACCTTCAGGATTGATTCCTAAGTGCAGAGCCCTGAATAAGCCCAGAGCACCATGAGGTGTGGTCCAGAAAAAAGGAGGGAGCCCCCCTGGAACACAGCGGTAGGGCCTTGCACAAGGATGTCCTGTGACAGACAAGGGTTCGATTCCCCATCATCCCATATGGTCCCCCAAGCCTGCCAGGAGTGATTCCTGAGCCAGGAATAACTGGAGCACTGCTGCTGCCGGGTGTGGCCCAAAAACCAAAAAGAGAGAGAGAAAGAGAGAGAGGTGCAAGAACAAAGGACTCCAGCCCTTGGAAGGCATCCTGCTGACTTTCCATTTGTTTGTTTGGGGCCACACCCAACAGTGCTCAGGGTTTACTCAAGCAAGAATCTGGCTCTATTCACTTCTGGCAGGTTCAGGGTACCATCTAGGATGCTGGGGACCAAATCCAGACTGACTGTGTTTTTTTTTTTTTTTTTTTTTTTTTTTGGTTTTTTTTTTTTTTTTTGGGCCACACCCGTTGACGCTCAGGGGTTACTCCTGGCTATGCGCTCAGAAGTTGCTCCTGGCTTGGGGGACCATATGGGACGCCGGGGGATCGAACTGTGGTCCTTCCAAGGCTAGCGCAGGCAAGGCAGGCACCTTACCTCTTGCGCCACCGCCCGGCCCCTGACTGTGTTTAAGGCAAGCTCCCTACCTACTCGCTGTACCCTCCCACTGACATTGGTTTTGTTTGTTCAATTGATTTTGGGGCCACAGCTGGTGGTGCTCAGAAGTTACTCCAGGCTCTGAACTCAGAAATCACTTGGGGCAGGCTCGGGAGCAATATGGCATGCCAGGTCAGGTGCATTATGACACCCTTCCTACCCGCTGTGTTATCCCTCTGGCTTTTTTTTTTTTTTTTTAATCATGTGAGGGAACCAGAGAAATAGAATAGAGGGGAGGACACTGCCAGGTAGAAATCTCTGAGCATACCTGGGTGAGGCCCCAAAACTAAGAAAAATGAAAACCATGTGGGCCAGAGAGACATTCCCCAGGTTAAGACATTTTTGCTTAGTGAAGCTGAGGCAACTACCCTGGTTCCATTCCAGACACCCCCTACAGTCTCCTGACCATCACCAAGAGTGAGTCCCAGAGCATAAAGCTAGGTGTGGCCCCTAAGAACAGACCAAAGTCTACACACAGACACAAAAAATGACAGTTGAGACACAATTCAATGGGCTGAATAACCAAATACATACTTCTGCGTGCAGGAACCTGGCACTCTATGGTCCCCTGAGCACAAGGAGCAACCTATGAGCTCAAAGCCAGGAATAACCCAGGAACACCACCAGGTATGAACCCCCTCCCCCAATAAAAAGACAAGAATAGAAATCAGAATACCACCTGCAGCAATCCATGCTGCCACATGGTCGCCCAGGGTGTGGCCCCAAAACCAAACCAAAAAAAAAAAAAAAAAAAAAAAGAATAAAACAAGAGGTGAATCCAAGGGGGGGCGCACTAGGCTGGGGAAGCTACCCACCCACTCCCCTTTCTGGATGCAAACTCCATGGAGTAAAGCCAGGGGAGCGCCCAGATCCAGCCAGAGCAGAGAGGCTAGTGGGACAAAAAGAACAAAGGGGGCGCCTGTCTGCAGCCACCAGGACCCACCCGCCAGGGCCCCGGGGGCCAGCCAGGAGGGCCCCACCCGAAAAAACAAAATCTCCCTTTTGCCAGCGATGTTTCAATTCCAGCCCTCTCTGGAGAATCAATCCCATCTGGGGGTGCCCGGGGTGCTAAGCACAGTCAGCCCCCCAGCTCCCACCCCCCCCTTTATGGCAGAGAGCCCCAAAAGAGCTGTCACCACCTCCGGGGAAAGGAAGTTCTGGGAGAGACGGAGGCGACGGCCACCAACGTGGCGAGAAAGCTGCAGCCAGGGAGCGGCCACCCAGGAGCCCTTCCCGGGATCCACTAGTTTTCTGCTCTGCAAAGAGCTGGTTCCCCTTTGGCATTCAGCAGAGGGGCCCCGAAACCCACAACAGCCCAGCCAGGCTCCCTGTGGCCAAAGACAGGACCCCAGCCACCCTACCCACCCATTCACCCCCCCCACACACACACACACACACACACACACAGACACAGACAGACACGCGATTTTATCCGGAGAAAACTCTCCGGGCTCTAGGACCGAATGGACAGTTCTGGTCATTCCCCAGGGCCCCAGGAAACAAAAGACGGTGGATCCCAGATCACCGCTGCGACTGGAGTGGGATTTTTTTTGTTGTTGTTGGTTTGTTTATTTTCCTTGGAGAAAATCATAGGAAAAATCTTGAGTCACCGGGTTCTAGTCCTCCCCGGCTTCCCCGACAACTTGCCCCGTGACCTTTCCTAGGTCGCGTCGCTCTCCGGGGCCTTAAGCCTCTTTGTCTGCAATAACGCGCAGGCCAGCTGCACGGGTCGGCGGCATCTACTACACTCAGCATCCTTCCTTCCTTCCAGCTCCGGGGCTGGCTGGGCTGGGGCCCCCGAGTTTAGGCGGCCTGGGCCCCTTTAAGAGTGGAAAAAAAGGGGAGGAGCTGAGATTCTTTAAAAACAAAAGGGGAAGGCTGAGTTTTCTTGGGTGGGGGGGAAATGCGTGGAGCTCAGGGAAGCGCCTTTCCCCTAGCCTTCCCGGGGGTCTCGGGTACCCCAACACCCTGCGGCAAGGGAGAAGAGCCAGGAGCAATGTATTTGCAGAGCTAACTAACAGTGGTTGGTCACAGGCTGGTCGTGCCAAAGCTGAGAAATGCCAGCCAAATTTTCTCCCCATCTTAAAAGAATAAAAAAGACCAGATAACACGCGGGCGTGTGTTTTTGCACGGGGTGTGCGTGTTTGAGTTGGGTTGAGGTGGGTGGGTGTTGCCTGCCTTTGGGGGACGGGCACCCCCTTTTAAAAAAGAAAAACCCGGGCCCGGAGAGATAGCCCAGCGGCATTTGCCTTGCAGGCAGCCGATCCAGGACCAAAGGTGGTTGGTTCGAATCCCGGTGTCCCATATGGTCCCCCGTGCCTGCCAGGAGCTATTTCTGAGCAGACAGCCAGGAGTATCCCCTGAGCACCGCCGGGTGTGGCCCAAAAACCAAAAAAAAAAAAAAAAAGAAAAACCCACCCACCCAAGAGAGAAAGAAAGCAAGCGGTGGAGGGTCCCTCGGGGCGGGCGCTAGCCAGCTCTCCTCTCTCTCTCTCTCTCTCTCTCTCTCTCTCTCTCTCTCTCTCTCTCTCTCTCTCTCTCTCTCTCTCTCTCTCTCTCACTCTCTCTCTCTCTCTCTCCTCCTCTCTCTCTCTCTCTCTCTCTCTCCTCTCTCTCTCTCTCTCTCTCTCTCTCTCTCTCTCTCTCTCTCTCTCTCTCTCTCTCTCTCTCTCTCTCTCTCTCTCTCTCTCCTCGGTCCCGGGAAGAAAAGGGGCTCCTGGCCTTGCACAAGAAGCACCCCCACTTTTAGTCCGCCGAGGGGTGGGGGCGTTCCGCGACTGCACACACAGATGTTTCGCAGCTGCCCAGGGAGGAACAATTCGGGCTCCTGGGGGCCGCCGGTGCGGTGGGTGGCCCAGAGCGCGCGCCGCAAAGGGCCCCTGGGGACCCCCACTTTCGGACTCCGGGGAGCCGAGGCTGCAAAGGTTGTTACCCCGAGATCCGAGCGTCCGGGGGAGGGGTCCCCTACGGCCGCCGGCCCCTCGGTTCAGTCCCCACCGGCGCCCGCCAGATGGCGCCCCCGGCCGCCGGGCCCGCATCCCCCCCTTTGTTCGGCGGCCGAGAGGGGCCCGAGCGCCGCAGCCTCCCTTCCCCCTTCCCTTCCCTTCCCCGCGGCGGGGCCCCCCACTCACCGCCCTCGTCGTCCTCGGGCTCCGGCCCGGCGCTCGACCCCGCGGCGGGCGGCAGCCGTCGGCCCCGAGCCGAGCCGGCCACGGGCCCGGGGCCGCCCCGGCCGCCGCCGCCTCCGCCGCTCCGGCTCCGGTGGTCCCCGCCGGGCTCCATGCGCGCGGAGCGGGGCCCCGGGATCGGCGGGGCGCGGGGCCAGCGGCGGCGGCCGGGGCGCTCGGGGCGCGGGGCGCATGCACGGGCGCACGGACGGCTGCGCGGCGGGCTCGGCCCCTCGGTCGCTCGCTGCTGGCTCGCTCGCTCGCTCGCGGCTCGGCGGCGCGGGCTGGGCCGGGGTGGGGATTCCGATTCCTGCCTTGGGGCCCCTGGGGCTCCTTTCGGGGCTCCTGGGTAAATTTAAAGGCGCCGCGCGCTATTTCCTCCTGCCAGCTCGCGGGGGGCTGCGGGGAGCGGCGGGGAGACCGACGCCCGGGCGCGGGTGCAATCGGGTGCGAGTCCTCCCCAGGTCCCCGAAAGGAAAGGCGTCGCCGCGGCGGCCAGAGGAGCGCCCGCGCCCCGCCGAGACGCCCGGACGCGCCCGATCGCACCCCGCTGGCTCGCACCCCGCCGGCTCTTCGGCGCGAGGCCCCGGGGCATCGGGGAGCCCGCCCGCCCGCCGCTCGCCCGCCCGCCCGGTGCGCCCCGCGCTGCAGCCGCCGCCGCCGCCGCCGCCTCCTGAGCGCGGGCCCCGGAGCCGACGCGACTGGCAGGGGCCCCAGATGGCTGCGGCCCCGCCGAGAGGGTGGAGCCGCGGGGCGGCCGCGCCCCCTCCCGCGGGAGCCGCCCGCACGCCCAGCACCGGGACTTGGGGCTCCTCCGGCGGCGCACGGGCGAGGGGGCGCGCACCCCCAGCCCCGGGCACGGCTCGGGGCGCAGGGGCCCCCCGGGTGGACGTTGGGCACGGCAGGCTCCCCGGGGACACCGGCTCCACAGCCACAGCCCCCGCAGGCCTGAAGGGGGAACCGGCCCGACAGACGAGGCCCCTGACGCCGCCCCCCCAAGACCCCCAAGACCTAGCCGGCCTGGGGCGGCGCAGAACGGAACGGGGCGGCCGGGCGGCCGGGTGGGGTCCCTCTTCCCGGGCACTTGGGGACGCAGCGAGCGCCGGAGCCAAGTCGGGTGGATTCTGATTGCGCGTCCCCCCCTTTGGCGGCCCCGGTGGCCCCCCGGGTTCCGGGCAAGCGGACCGGAGGGACCCCGGGAAGCGAAGCCGCGGGGCGAGGCCGCCCGCGCTCCTGCTGCGGGGAGCAGGTGCCGCCGCCGCGCCCGTGGGCCGCTCGCTGGCCCACAACAAAGGCGATTCCTGGAGATCCAAATTATGGGGTGCGGGAGGCCATGCAGGCGCTTATTATTGTTGTTATTAATTATTATCCGGATGGGGGAGTTGTTCTCATTGGTCCTGGAAGGAGGCCCCCCACCACCCCACCACGGGCCTCCTAGAGGGTGTTTCTCCCCCATCCCACCCCGCACCTACTGGGCGCCCCGCAGCGAACGCAACTGACTTAACCGGACTTAACAGAGCCCCCCAACCCCGGCCGGCCCTCGCAGCTTTGAGAAGGAGACAGGGCCTCATGGTTTTCCCGGTACCCAGTTTCTGAAAGGAGGGGTTCAGCCTGGAAAAAGAAATGGTCTAAATTGCCTCAGCGGTGCGTCCCATCTCCTCTGGCCACGTCCCCCTTTTCCAACTACTTCGCCCTGGGGAAACTGAGGCTCCGCCCCACGCCCTCTGCTCCCTCCTGCAGAGCAGCCAAGGCTCCTCTTTCATTCACCCACTTAGGGCTAGGGGCTCCTGGTTGTGGGGGGACTGGTGAAATGAGGGGTTCGTTCACGGCAGCCTTCACCTGCGCCAGGCCGCGCGCGAAAATCAGAGCCAGGTTGGATGGACCTTGGCTGGCGCGCAGCGCTGCGTTAAGGAGGTGGAGGAAGACAAATCGCGAAGGTGATGGGTGATCGCTCAGCGATCCCGATTTTCCGGGAACATTTCAGGTGGGCCCAGATGGGGCGGCAGATGGAGAGCGGGACCCTGGCTCCGCCTTCACCCACCTGGTGTCCCCCACAACCTCCCTGTAGCACTGGAGGTGTGTCGCTGTCTCTCTCCCAAATAGTCTCACCCGCCGAGGCCATCGGTTCACTCACTGACATCGCTACCAATTCAGAGAGAGAGAGAGAGCTGGCCGGGCCCCAGCAAGAAGACAAAGAGCTAAAATGCACATGGGTGGTCTGGGGGTTCCCCCTCACCCGCTTACACAGCCCCTCGGGTCTGCTGGGAGGAGGGGGTGTGGCTATGGGGAACTCAGTCATTTGCTGGAAACTCCCTTGGGATGTAGCTGGCCGCCCTGGGACCTGGGTGTCCGTCCCCACCTGGCTTTGAATCCTGGCACCACTCAGCAGCGACCATCTAGCACCACTAGGCCTGGCCCCTGAGCCAGGGATCCCATTAAGTTTTGATCTGAAACACAGCAGGGAGGGCATTGGCCTTACACGTGGCCGACGCAGGTTCCACCCCTGGCATCCCATACTGTCCCTCGAGCACTGCCAGGACTGATTCCTGAGTACAGAGACAGGAGTAACCCCTAAACACTGCCAGTTACGACCCCCCCCCCAAAATAAAAGATTTATGGCTCGAGTGCTAGAGCAGACAGGAGACTCCAGGTTCTGTGCCCTCTAGAACTTGAGCCCAGTGTGCATGCCCCATGCCCCGGGCATTGCAGTCAGGGATGGCTAACCGCTGGGCACCCCAAGTTTAGAACCCACAATACTCCTAGCAACACATTAAAACATTTTATTTAGGGGGGCCGGTGAGGTGGCGCTAGAGGTAAGGTGCCTGCCTTGCAAGTGCTAGCCAAGGAAGGACCTCGGTTCGATCCCCCGGCGTCCCATATGGTCCCCCCAAGCCAAGGGCAACTTCTGAGCGCTTAGCCAGGAGTAACCTCTGAGCATCAAACGGGTGTAGCCAAAAATAAATAAATAAACCCAAAAATAAAAAAGTAGCATTTTATTTTGGGACCAGAGACAGTTCAGTGATTTAGAAAAATGCTGGAGGCCTAGATTCAACCCCTGGGATCACCTGAATATTACTGGAAATGACCCCCAGGCACAGTGCTGAGCACTCTTGGGTGTAGCTGCATCCCCTAGAGTCCCCTAAGCCAGGGGTGATTTCTGAGCGCATAGCCAGGAGTAACCCCTGAGTTTCACCAGTGTGCCCCATCCCCCAAAAAAAAGACCCACAAAGCATTCTAAGGGCTAAAGAGATAGTACAGGCACTTTCTTTGCATGCAGCCCACCCTAGTTCAATCCCTGGCACCACATATGGTCTCCCGAGAACTGTGGGGAGTGAACCTGGAGCATAGAGCAATGCTAAATGCAGCCCCCAAACCAAGTCCTAAAAACAAGAACTTGAAAGCATTGATGATGATTTTCTTTCGGGGACTGCTCCTGGTGGTACTCAGGGCTAATTCCTGGCTCTGTGTTCAGGGATCACTCCTGGCAGTGTCCAGAGGGGACCATATGGGGTTCTGGGGATCAAAACTGGATCAGTCCACACAAAGCCCCATATCCTGCCTGCTGTATAGATATTCTGGCACCCTTAATTTTGGGGTGAGGCTTGAGAACCCCACCCTGCTGTGTTGGGACCACTGCTTGCTTGTTTGGAGGTTATTCCTTGTTTTTGTTTTTTTTTTTTGGGGTTTTTTTTTTTTTTTTTGGTTTTTGGGCCACACCCTGTGACGCTCAGGGGTTACTCCTGGCTATGTGCTCAGAAGTTGCTCCTGGCTTCTTGGGGGACCATATGGGACGCCGGGGGATCGAACCTCGGTCCGTCCTAGGCTAGCGCAGGCAAGGCAGGCACCTTACCTCCAGCGCCACCGCCCGGCCCTATTCCTTGTTATATATGAAGCCATCCAAGAAATAAATCAGTTAAACTAGAGAGTTGATGTCTGTGGGTGGAGAGTAGCAAAAAGAGATGAGTTAAAGACTCTTCATTTGAATTATCTGAATGCAGTCATCAGCATATGGGGTCCTAGATTCACACTTTTGACTGCTTTTGCTCCTGAATCCACAGAGACTTAATCCAAGCTTCCTCTTCCCTGCACATACCCCTTTTGAGATGTAAAGACCCACTCAAGCTTGCTTAGCATTAGATCCGTAACTGCCCTTCCTCCCATGTGGATCTACACTGAACAATAAATATCATACAGGGCTGGAGCAATAACTCAGCAGTAGGGCATTTGCCTTGCAAGTTGCCTACCAGACAGATCTGGGTTCAATCCCCAGCACCTCATATAGTCCCCTGAACTTGCCAGGAGTGATCTCTGAATGCAGAGCCAGGAATAACGCCTGAGCACCAAACTATTTGGGTATGGCCCAAAACCAAAACCCAAAATATATCATATTTGGAAGACTGTCAGGGTACTCAGTCCACAAGGCTGGAAGCCCCCTAACCCTAACCCTGTCCCTATGCTTTTTTCTATTACGTTTTGTATACCAGAATAAAAGAATTCACCTGAGCATTTGCCTGAGTTGTTGTCCCTTCAATTCTCCTCGTCGGAGCAGAATTTGGAAACCCTCGAGCCTTACACTGTCTTGTTTTTTTCTCTTTTGTTTTTGGATTTTGACATTCAGGAGTTACTCCTGGCTCTGTGTTCAGAAATCACTCCTGACTCAGGGGACTATATGGGATGCTGGGGATCAAATTGCGGTCTCTCCTGGGTCAGCCACGTGCAAGGCAAACACCTTACCACTATGCTATCGCTCCAGCCCCTTTGTCTTGTTTTCTTACTCCTTGAAGCACCCCTGCTCCAGGTCCATTCCCCTGGGGGAACTGGATTTTGGCAGTTCCTCATAGTGTCTAAGTGACTGTTCAATTTTTGGGGTTAAATGAATGCCCCAGCCTACAAGCTATCTCTCTGGCTCCGGGAATAATTATTATATTTTTCCAGTTCAAAGTCAGGACTTTACATACAATGGAAGTGAGTGCCCTGGACTATTGTCCTTGCCAAATATTTGAACTGTGTGCAGGGGCCATATGAGGTTTTCCAAGACTTGATTATTGCGAATTAAAAACTTTCACCAAACATTTTATTTTTAAATATAAAAAAATAAGATTTGGGACCGGCGAGGTGGCGCTAGAGGTAAGGTGTCTGCCCTGCAAGCGCTAGCCAAGGAAGGACCACGGTTAGATTCCCCAGTGTCCCATATGGTCCCCCCAAGCCAGGGGCGATTTCTGAGCGCATAGCCAGGAGTAACCCCTGAGCGTCAAACGGGTGTGGCCCAAAAACCAAAACCAAACAAACAAACAAAAAATTGAAAATGGGGTTGGAAAGAGAAACAAGCAGATAGGGTGCTTGCTTTGCACACAGATTTGATCCCCAGCACCCCTATGGTCTCCAGGGTCTCAGGAGAGATTATTCCTGAGTGCAAAGATAGGAGTGTCTGAGCTTCACAAGATGTGACAGAAAGAAAGGAAGGAAGGAAGGAAGGAAGGAAGGAAGGAAGGAAGGAAGGAAGGAAGGAAGGAAGGAAGGAAGGAAGGAAGGAAGGAAGGAAGGAAGGAGAAGGAAGGAAGGAAGGAAAGGAAGGAAGGAAGGAAGGAAGGAAGGAAGGAAGGAAGAGGGGCCGGGAAGGTGGCGCTAGAGGTAAGGTGTCTGCCTTACAAGCGCTAGCCAAGGAACGGACTGCTGTTCGATCCCCCGGTGTCCCATATGGTCCCCCAAGCCAGGGGCGATTTCTGAGCACATAGCCAGGAGTAACCCCTGAGCGTCAAATGGGTGTGGCCCAAAAACCAAAAAAAAAAAAAACAAAAACAAAAAAACAAAAAAAAAAGAAAGAAGGAAGGAAGGAAGGAAGGAAGGAGGGAGGGAGGGAGGGAGGAGGAGGGAAGGAAGGGAAGGAAGGAAGGAAGGAAGGAGGGAGGGAGGGAGGGAGGGAGGGAGGGAGGGAGGGAGGAAGGAAGGAAGGAAGGAAGGAAGGAAGGAAAAAAGGAAGGAAGGAAAAAAGAAAAGAAAAAAAGCAGAATAATAAAGCAAAAGTTATCTTCAGATGGTTGTGTGTAAAATAAGTGGTGAGACCACCCCAGATGCTGTGTTTCTAAACCCTTAGGTGGATGGGTCTGAAGAAGCAGGGTAGTGAAGGAGAAATAATGCCAAGCCAGTCATGAAAAGATTCAATGAAGTCAGGCTGCTTTTTGCCTCAAGGCCCATATGGTCCCTGAGCCTGCCAGGAGCAATCTGAGTACAGAGCCAGGAGTAACCCCTGAGCACAGCGGGATGTGACCCAAAAACCAAAACAAAAATAAATCAAAATAATAATAGTAATAATAATGACATAGATCTCTAGATTTGTGGGAAGGACTCAATTAAACTGGGTAAATGGGGGCCAGAGAGATAGTACATGGAACTGCTTGCCCTACATGTGGTCAACCCTGGTTGAACCTCTAGCATCCCATATCATCCTCAAAGCACTGCTAGGAATGATCCCAGAGCAGAGCCAGGAGTAAACCCTGAGCCCCACCAAGTGTAGTTTAGCCCCATCTACTCCCCAATCTGAGTAATCACCAAAATGACTTAAGTCAGCCCTAAACTCATTCCAGCAAAAGTCAAAAGGTTGGCCAGAGAGACAACACATCGGTAGGGCATTTGCCTTAGAGGCAAAGGACAGTGGTTCAAATCCTGGCATCCCATATGGTCCCCCAAGCCTGCCATGAGGGATTTCTGAGCATAGAGCCAGGAGTGACCCCTGAACGCTGCCGGGTGTGACCCAAAAACCAAAAAAATGAAAGACAAAAGATTTCAGGGGTGGAAGGAAGAGGAAGTCTTTTGATTGAAAGCAGCGGAAATGAACAGTGGACAAGCCAGACCACACGCAGATTTTAGTCAAAGAAATGTGATTTCCTTCCTCAGCCAGAAGATTCCTTTCTTTCTCTTTTCCTCAAACTCAGGAGGGCTGCGTGTAAGGCAAAGGCCCATCCCACTGACCTGTAGCTCTGGCTCATGCAGATTCATTTCAATTGGAAATTTGGATGGTGGGGATTTTATGGGCCACACCTAGGGGCACTCAGGGCTTATTCCTGGCTCTTCACTCAGAAATCACACCTGGCAGTTTCGGGGAATTATTTGGGATGCCAAGGATCAAACCCAGGCCCCTGTCCAGGGTCAGCCGTGTGCAAGGCCTTACCTGCTGTGCTATCACTCTGGCCCTCAACAAGAGGTTTTTTTTTGGGGGGAGGGGTCACACCTGGTGGCACTCAGGGGTTATTCCTGGCTCTGTGCTCAAAAGTCACTCCTGGCAGGCTCAGGGAACCATATGGGCTTTCGAACCAGGTTCCATCCTGTATTGGCCGCATGCAAGGCAAACGCCTTATTGCTGTGCTATCACTCCAGTCCCTCATCTCTCTCTCTCTCTTCCTCTCTCTCTCTCTCTCTCTTCCTCTCTCTCTCTCTCTCTCTCTCTTCCTCTCTCTCTCTCTCTCTCTCTCTCTCTCTCTCTCTCTCTCTCTCTCTCTCCTCATTCTGCTCTCTATACTCTGCTCTCTCTCACTCGCTCTGTCTTTTTTCTTTTGGGTCACAACCAACAGTGCTCAGGGCTTACTTCTGGTGGTGCTCCATTCCAAGGATATCTGGTGTCAAGGATCAAACTCAGGTTGGCAGTGTGCAAGGCAAATGCCTTCCCTTCTGTACTATCTATCCAGTCCCTAGTTTGGGGTTTTGGTTTAGGAGCTACACTCAGTAGTGCTCAGGGCTATGTGCTTAGTACTGGGGAGTCCCCACCACTCCTCAGAGAAACTTGCAGAGCCTGGGCCTCAGCCCAGACCCCCAGCATGCAAAGCCTGCATGCCTAGTCTACTGAGTTTCTCACAGGCTGTGGTCAAGGCAGTTTCCTGAACAAAATCCGAATTGTAAAGGGGAAGGGAGGCTGGAGCGATAGCACAGCAGAGAGGACGTTTGCCTTGCATGCAGCTGACCCAGTTCAATCTCCAGCATCCCATATGATCCCTGTAGCAACACCTGGAGTAATTCTTGAATGCAGAGCCAGGAGTAACCCCTGAGCACCACCAGGTGTGATCCTAAAACCAAAATAAATAAATAAATATGTTCTTAAAAATGAAGCCAAGTCAGGAAGTGGAGAGAAAACTAGCAAAGACCCACAGTATTTAGGTCAGACACTCCTCCCGCCAAAACACTCAGCAGAACTTGATAGCCTTATTTGTATGTTAAAATAATCTACAGAGGGCTCAGAGAGCAGCCAATCCAGGACCAAAGGTGGTTGGTTCGAATCCCCGTGTCCCATATTGTCCCCCGTGCCAGCCAGGAGCTATTTCTGAGCAGACAGCCAAGAGTAACCCCTGAGCACCGCCGGGTGTGGCCCAAAAACCAAAAATAAATAAATAAATAATAATAATAATAATAATAATAATAATAATAATAATAATCTACAGAAATGTGAATTTGTCATTTGTTCTCACTGCCCAGTGAGAAGTGGCAGGCCATTCATTTCTAAGCCTGGGGTAGCATTGGCAAAGAGCACACTCACACCTACCTTCACACCTCACCTCATCCCTGGGTTCAACCTGGCACCACCAATAAACAACTAAATAAATGGGAAAGCAACAAAGAGCAGGATTGTTGGGGCCGGAGAGATAGCATGGAGGTAAGGTGTTTGCCTTGCATGCAGAAGGTTGGTGGTTCAAATCCCAGCATCCTATATGGTCCCCTGAGCCTGCCAGGAGCGATTTCTGAGCCTAGAGCCAGGAGTAACCCCTGAGTGCTGCCTGGTGTGACCCAAAAAACAAAAGAATAAAAGAAAGTAAAGAGACGGAGAGATAGCACAGCGGCGTTTGCCTTGCAAGCAGCCGATCCAGGACCAAAGGTGGTTGGTTTGAATCCCGGTGTCCCATATGGTCCCCCGTGCCTGCCAGGAGCTATTTCTGAGCAGACAGCCAGGAGTAACCCCTGAGCAACGCTGGGTGTGGCCCAAAAACAAAAACAAAAACAAAAAAAACAAACAAAAAAGAAAGTAAAGAGAGAGATCAGAGAGAGGATGGTAGCAACGAAGGAAGGAAGGAAGGAAGGAAGGAAGGCACGAAGGAAGGAAGGAAGGAAGGAAGGAAGGAAGGAGGGAGAGAGGGAGGGAGGGAGGGAAGGAGAGAGGGAGGGAAGGAAGGGAGGGAGGGAAGGAGAAAGGGAGGGATGGAGGGAGGGAGGGAAGGAGGGAGGGAGAGAGAGAGAAAGAAAGAAAGAAAGAAAGAAAGAAAGAAAAGAAAGAAAGAAAGAAAGAAAGAAGAAAGAAAGAAAGAAAGAAGAAAGAGAAGAAAGAGAAAGAAAGAAAGAAAGAAAGAAAGAAAGAAAGAAAGAAAGAAAGAAAGAAAGAAAGAAAGAAAGAAAGAAAGAAAGAAGAAAGAAAGAAAAGACAGGTGCAGAGGGAGGAGGTCAGGGGGTGCTAGGAGAATACATCTGATGACTGGAGTGGGAGAGATACTTCCTTGCTCCCCAGTGTTTGCAGAGCCCCAGGATGGAAGGGAGCATTCTTCTTATGCAGAAGGTCTGTCTAAAACGGATTTCTAACACAGAACCAAAGCCCTGGAAATAGAATTCAGGACACAATAAAGGCCGGAGGGCTGGAGAGGAGGGGCCTTGGGCAGAGGACAGCAAGGGGGGTGACCTTGTGAGGTCTGGGAAGGGGGCAGATGTCAGCATTCTCAAGGAAGTAAGGGGGGACTTTAGGATGTCCGTGAAATCGTTTGGGGTTGTGGGTTCACTGAGCTGGGACAGTAGGAGGAAGCAGGCTTAAGGGAAGGGTGATAAAAGGCAGACTAGGGGGGCCGGAGTGATAGCACAGCGGTAGGGTGTTTGCCTCACATTCTGAACAGACTCGGGTTCGATCCCTGGCATCCCATATGATCTCCCAAGCCTGCCAGGAGGGATTTCTGAGTGCAGAGCTAGAAGTAAGCCCTGAGTGTGGTCCAAAAAGAAAAAAAAAAAAAAGGCAGACTAGGGAAAGCTGATAAAAGCTGACTAATGAACATATATTGAAGCTAGTGACAAGTTTTTTGGGGGGAGTTGGGCCATACCCAAGGGTACTCAGGGAATTACTCCTGGCTCTGTACTCAGGAATCACCATCCTGACAGACTTAGGGAACCATAGGAGGTGCCAGAGATGGAACCCAGGCTGGCCATTTTCAAGGCAAGTGCCTTAACTGCTGTACTATCGCTCCAGCCCCTGAAGACAACCTTAAAAATTTAAATTTTATTTTATTTTATTTTATTTTATTTTTTTGTGGTTTTTGGATCACACCCGGCAGTGCTCAGGGGTTATTCCTGGCTCCATGCTCAGAAATTGCTCCTGGCAGGCACGGGGGACCATATGGGACACCGGGATTCGAACTGATGACCTTCTGCATGAAAGGCAAATGCCTTACCTCCATGCTATCTCTCCGGGCCCCAAAATTTAAATTTTATTTTATATATTCATTTCATAGGAGAGCCTTGGTCACACATAGCCATGCTCGAGAGTTTCTCCCAGTTCTGTATTCCTGGAGTCTCTCCTGACTCTTGGAGGACCATACAGTGCTGGGAATCAAACCAAAGTCTGCAACATGCAAGGGAAGTGCCTTCACCCCAAACCATCTCTCTGGTCCCAGGGGACAGATTTTTATAGGACGATGCAAGCAAGGTCATGATGAAGCAGTGAGTGACAAGAACTCAAATATCTCTTGGGCTATTTATGTGACTTTGGTTTGGTCACGCCCATAGTGCTCACGGCTTATTCCTCACTGTGCTCAGTGCTCACAGAACCAAATGTGCTAGGGATGGAACTGGGGTCAGTCAGGTGCAAGGCAAGGGCCTTCCCCTATCTCCCCAGTCCCTAGTCAGTGCTTTCTCTCTCTCACTCTCTCCCCTCCATCTCTCCCTCCTCCATCTCTTTCTTTCTTTCCCTTTCTCTTTTTCTCTCTCCTCCATCTCTCCCTCCTCCATCTCTCTCTCTTTCTCTCTGTCCCTCTCTCTCTTTTATTCTCTCTCCCTCTCTCTCTCCTCCATCTCCCCCTCTCTCTCTTCCCTCCTGACTATGTCTCTCTTTTATTTATATTTGTTTTGGAGTCAAGCTCAGCAGTAGTCAGGGCTAGCTCCTGGCTTTGTGCTCAAGGATTACTCTTGGCTGGGTTAAGGGGACCATATAGGATGCCAGGGATTGAACTCTGGTCAGCTATGTGCAAGGCAAATGCCCTGCTGACTCTACCATCTCTCCAGTAGAAGGAAGCAGGCTCAAGGAAAGGACAAAAGGCAGACTAGGGGGGCTAAAAAGATAGCAAAAATGGTAGGGCATTTGCCTTGCACACAGCCGATCCAGGACAGATGATGGTTCAAATCCTGGCATCCCATATGGATGTCAGGAGCGATTTCTGAGTGCATAGCCAGGAGTAACCCCTGAGTACCATCTGATGTGTCCCAAACCCCCAGAAAATGTTCTCTATGGGCCGCATATGGCCCATAGTTAGTAGTTTGAGGACCACTGGAATAAGCATTTGGTGTCAGCTCCACTCCCTTCCCCATCAGAGTCAATTGCTCACATCTGTCTCATCATGAAACTGGATCTGTGGCAGAATTGATTTTGCTCTTTCTCCTGTGGTGCGTCTTATTCAGGGGTGGCGAACAGGATTTTGACCCTCACTCAAAATGGCAAAATGCAATATATGTGAAAGGTTCGAAAGTCCTAATTTTAGCTGCCCGGCGCAAAGAAATGAAGAGGCGTATGAGTTCCAGCAGATGCTTTAAAAAGTGCTTTTAATACTGACCATTATGAATGGTCAGGGTCTATGAATTCCCACCAGAATCAAAGACCTCGTGGGTCCCTCGTTACCCCCTTATATAGGATGGGAAGTGGGAGGGGAAGAAGAGTCCTTGAGGGCTGGACTTCCGCTACGATAACACCAATGATTCGTGAGGTAGGGGTAGAGGTGGGGCCGAGGCAGTGACGACTTCCTTAAGGGGCAGGGCACCCACCAAGGTTGGTGGGGGGGGGGGCTGATTTCCCTTTTCAATCCCCACTTCTTGTACTGGAGGCTTCTAATCCTAGAAGCCAATGTGATTTTGGGGCCTTTACTTTCTGATATTACTGGTCATAATTATTTGCATGAGCTAACCCTGCATGGGCCAATGGCTACCAGAAGTAAAAAGGCTTAGGAGGGGCCCCAGTAGGAGTATTAGATAGGGGAGAATTCCATGCCATAAAGACCATAAGGGACCATTTAATAGCTTTGTATCTTGGCCAGCTACTCTTGATGGTGCTTGATTTTGTTTTACACATTTGAAATTAACTTTTGTGAGAGTTTGTTATTTTTGTTTAGCCCTGCTAGTTTTGCTTTTCCAGTTACCAATTTTCCTGCAACTTCTGAGCCCTACCAGTAGAGTGCTCAGACCTAGGAGTGCCTAAGAAATGTATGCTAGGCAGAGGGATGGGCTCTGTTCCTGGGATGATGTTAATGTTGGGGAGCACTAATGCTGGGATGCATAAGCCAAATTTTTACCACATATTTATATCCGTTTCGGAGGTAAATACCCTGGGCTAGAGGGATCAGGCAGGACTTTTGAGCACTGAGTACCTTCTACCTGACCCAGGTTTACAGATTTGGTGCTGTTATGAATAGCAAACAGAAGATTTAAAGCTAAACGGGATTACCTTTTGACATAAGTACAGCTAGAAGAAGCAAAGGTTAGATTACCTAGTGAGACAGGGACAGCCAGAGGCCAATTCCCCCCACCCCCAAGAGGGAGTTAAAGGCTGAGGTTTTGCTTTACACACCCATTTCGGCTCCCCCAAACACACACATGGGAAGTAGAGGACCGGAGGTAAGCAGTTCGAGCCCTTCCTTAGCAAGTGCCAGGGAGAGCATTTTCAGAGTTAGTGAGTGCATTAGGGCTGAAGTGTGCCCGCCGGACCCGTATCTTGAGAGGATTCTCAGTGTGCTTCACTTTTCAGGTTTTAGATGGAAGGCGTGAACCCAGGAAGCATGCAGTTCACCTTGACAGCAGTTCTTCTCACATAGGCTGTGAATTCCACAACGAAAATAAGGAGGTTTCTGCTTTCTTTTCTTCATTTTTGCAACTTAAACAGCTGTTGGGGTAGAGAGCCCTAAACTCCAGTTGCCTTTCCTGCACTGGGTTAGACAGAGATGAAGAAATTTTATTTTTATTAATGACTGTTTTACTTTTTAACATTACCAAGAGAAGCATAATTTTTGCTACCTGCTTTAACCTCTGGGATAGATAGGCATAATGTAGTGGGGCCGAGGCAGTGACGACTTCCTTAAGGGGCAGGGCACCCACCAAGGTTGGTGGGGGGGGGGGCTGATTTCCCTTTTCATATGTTTAATATATTATTGTTAAAAATTATATGCTTTTGTGTGTTTGTCTGTTTTAGCAGGTCACTGCGTGGTGTGGCTCTCTGAATCTCACAGTTTAAAATTTTTTTTTTTTTTTTTGTGTGTGTGGTTTTTGGGTCACACCCGGCAGTGCTCAGGGATTATTCCTGGCTCCAGGCTCAGAAATTGCTCCTGGCAGGCACGGGGGACCATATGGGACGCCGGGATTCGAACCGATGACCTCCTGCATGAAAGGCAAACGCCCTACCTCCCATGCTATCTCTCCGGCCCCATAGTTTAAAATTTTGGCTCTTTGTGTCGAACTTGTTCACCACCCCTGGACTTATTTCTGTGTCTCTGAGCCCAGAGAGAGCGTCTGATGGGCTCCTGGGCCTGATGACCGCAAGCCTGAATTTAGGATTCTTGCTTGAATTCAGCACAGAGCACTGCAACTCCCCAGGAAGATGGTCCACTGTCATAGAGCTGATGCCTGGGGAGGACCTCAGAGGAAAGATTCATGTAAATACACCAGAGAGGCAGCCTGTAAGGACCATCCAACTCCATACTCCAACATGGTCCTCAGTACTCTTCAAGGATGTCTACAGGATTGAGACAGAACTGACTCCAAATTTAGGACAAATCAATTTCACTGTTGTGACAGGCCACAGGGAGATGGGGAGAGAGAAAGACTGAGTTGGATGTTGACTCTCAGCATAGTAAGTGCCAAGGGTGTCAGCTGCCTGCTGCAGTCCCGCTGCTGGCACAGAAGGCTGAGTGGGCTACCCCAAAGATTTGGACTGGGGGGCGGGTAGAGAGATAGCACAGCAGTAGAGCATTTGCTTTGCACACGGGCAATCCAGGATAGAACTTGGTTCGAATCCTGGCATCCCATAAGATCCCCCTGACCCTGCCAGGAGGGATTTCTGAATGCAGAGTCAGGAATAACCCCTGAGCAGGGGAAACAAAACAAAACAAAACAAACAAACAAAAAACCCACAAAGATTGGGACTTGGGGCCGGAGAGATAGCACTGAGGTAAGACGTTTGCCTTTCATGCAGAAGGTCATTGGTTTGAATCCCGTTGTCCCATCTGGTCCCCCAGGCCTGCCAGGAGTGATTTCTGAGCATGGAGCCAGGAGTAACCCCTGAGCACTGCCGGGTGTGACCCAAAAAGAAAAAAAAAAAAAAAGATTGGGACTTGGGCCACATAAGGTGATACTAGCTAAAACCCTAAACAAAGGTATTCCCCCAATTTCCTTTCTCCTCCAATCTCTTCCTTTGATATGTAAAAGCCCACTGGAGGGGCCAGAGAGATAGCATGGAGCTAAGGCATTTGCCTTGCATGCAGAAGGGCAAGGGCGGTGGTTCAAATCCCAGCATCCCATGTGGTCCCCAGAGTCTGCCAGAAGCGATTTCTGAGCATAGAGCCAGGAGTAACCCCTGAGCGCTGCTGGGTGTGACCCAAAAACCAAAAACAAATAGTAAATAGACTTGGGGGTTAGAGAGATACTACAAAAGGTAGAGCACTTACTTTGCTTGCACTCAGCTAACTTAGGTTTGAAATCTGGTACCCCATATATTCCCCTGAGGACCTCCAGGAGTGATCCTGAAGCTCAGAGCTCTAAGGATCACTATATGTGGCCCCAAAACCAAAAAAAGTAAAGAAAAGAAAAATGGTCCCAGCGTCCTCAGCCCTGGAACAGACTTGGAGGCCCTTTGGTTTGGTTCAAAATTCCCACAGGCCAGAGAGACGGCAGAGAGAGCTGAGCACATGCTTTGATTCTTCCCAGCTTCAATTTCTGGCACCAGATGGTCTCCTCAGCACAGCTGGGTTCCCCCACCCCCCAGCCCTGCCTTGAGTTGAGTTGGGAGTTACCCCAAAACACCATGAGCTTGGCCAAGCAAAATAAGCCAAGCCCCACTCTGGAAATAGTTTTTTTTTTTTTTTTTTTGCTGTTGTTTTTGTTTTAGGGCCACACCTGGTGACGCTCAAGGCTGACTCCTGACTCTGCACTCAGGGACCACTCCTGGCAGCCCTAAGGGGACTCTATGGGGTGCTGGAGATCAAATCTGGGTTCATCACCTACAAGACAAGAACCCTATCCTCTGTATTATCACTCCAGCCAGGCATTTACTGTGTTAGGAACTTGAAATTTCATATATAGATAAAATGGTTCCAATAGACACTAATACTTTGTTCTATTTTTTTTTTTTTTTTTTTTTTTTTTTTTTTTGGTTTTTGGGCCACACCCGGCGGTGCTCAGGGGTTACTCCTGGCTGTCTGCTCAGAAATAGCTCCTGGCAGGCACGGGGGACCATATGGAACACCGGGATTCGAACCAACCACCTTAGGTCCTGCATCGGCTGCTTGCAAGGCAAATGCCGCTGGTTATCTCTCTGGGCCCCTTTGTTCTTTTTTTGTTTTGTTTTGTTTTGCTTGTTTTGGGGGTCTCACCCACAGTGCTCAAGGGCTACTAATGGTTGTGTGTTCAGGGTCTATCCTGGAAGTACTTGGGTAATGCCTGAGATCAAACCTGGGTCTTTCATATGCAAAACATGTACTCAAACCCTGTGAGCTGCTCACCAGTCCCTCTGCTTTTCAAATAAATTTTTTTTTTTTTTTTTGGTTTTTGGGTCACACCCGGCAGCACTCAGGAGTTACTCCTGGCTCTCAATGCTCAGAAATTGTTTGGGGGACCATATGGGATGCCGGGATTTGAACCACCGTTGCTCTGCGTCTAAGGCAAAGGCCTTACTGCTGTGCTATCTCTCCAGCCCCTTTTTAAAAATTTTTTTAAATTTTTGTTTGTTTTTAGGTCAAGCCCAGCCATTCTTGACCAGTGGCTCTGCACTCCGGAATCTCTCCTAGAAGGGCTCAAGGGACCGCATGGGGTGCTGGGTATTGAGTTTGAGCCAACAGTGTGCAAGGTAAGCATTCTCCCCGCTGTACTATTGCCCCAGCCCCTTCTCTATTAATTTTTGTCTTTTTACCGTAGCTCATTTTGAGCTATCTTGGAGAGCAAATTATGGGAAGAGCCCTCTGAGTCCCATCAGTGCTTATGATGATTTCACTGATCAGAAATGTCAGCCTCTCTCTAACAGTGAAAGCATCAGACTACTAAGTACAGCAGGTAGGGGATTTGCCTCGAGCACGGCCAATCCGGGTTCGATGCCCAGTATCCCATATGATTCCCCTGTTAGGAGTAATTTCTGAGCACAGAACCAGAAGTAACCCCTGAGTACCACTGAGTGTGGCAAAAAAATTAAAAAATAATAAAATAGGGGCTGGAGAGATTGCATGGAGGTAGGACGTTTGCCTTGCAGAAAAAGTGGTTGGAATCCCGGCTTCCCATATGGTCCCCCAAGCCTGCCAGGAGCGATTTCTGAATGTAGAGCCAGGAGGAACCCATGAGTGTTGCAAGGTGTGACGCAAAAACCAAAATTAATTAATTAATTACATAAAGAGGGACCAGAGTGATAGCACAGCAGTAGAGCTTTCGCTTGCATGCGGCCAACCCAGGACAGACCCGGGTTTGATTCTTGGCATCCCGTATGGTCGCCAGAGCCTACCAGGAGCGATTTCTGACCACAGAGCCAGGAGTAACCCCTGAGTGTCACCGGGTGTGGCCCAAAATAACCAAAAAATAAATAAAAATTAAAACAAAACAGAGAGAGACAGGTCCAGGGACAGGAGAACTGCTACAGTGGGGAGGGCACCACTGACCCTACTTCAATCCCTGGCACTGGCGTGGGGTCCGCTGAGCATCTGTGCTCTGCCTAGAGTGACCCTGAATGCAGAAGCAGGGTAAGCCCTGAGCTCTACCACTATGGCTCCAAACCACAAATAGAAACAGAGGCAAACCTCTGGGGTGAGCCCTTTTGAGCAGAGTGATTCAGGCAGGAAGTGTGGGTGAGGGGATTCGTGGAGGACACCACAATTGTGAAATGTGGTGTCAAGCCTACAACAATTATGAGACCTCAATAAAAAGAAAAAATATTCGGTCTGTGTGACAGTACAGCTGGGAAGGTGTTTACCTGCAGTGTAGATGACTTAAGCTTGAGCCCCAGCATCCCATTTGGTTCCCTGAGCACTGTCAGAAGTCATTCCTGAGTGCAGAGTCAGGAGTAAACCCTGCGTATTGCTGGATGTGGCATCATGACAAAACAAAATAAAACAAAAACTGGAACTGGTACTGTATGTAAGATAAGTGCCTTAACCCTGACCTTACTGCACTATCTCTCTGGCCCCCCAACTAGGTACATTTTAAGGTCAACAAAGTGTCATCCAGAACTGTGGGTGAAAACACACCCTAAAAAAATAAATCAGTCACTTTAGGCTCTAGAGATTCCATGTAATTCCTATTAAAAATGTAATGGTTTTTTATTGGGGGGGATTGGCCATACCTGGTGGTTCTCAGGGGTTACTTCTGGCTCTGCACTCAGAAATCTCTCCTGGCAGGCTCGGAGGACTTTTGGGATGCTGGAAATTGAACCCAGATCTATCTCGAGTCGGCTGCATGCAAGGTAAACGCCCTACCACTCTGCTATTGCTCCAGCCACAATAATGTTTTTTTTCTTTTAGGTATTTTTTTTTTGCAAAAATTAAAAAATATGTATGTTGCGGGAGCTAAATCAATAGCATAGCAGGTACAGCATTTGCCTTGCACATGGCCGACTCGGGTTCCATCCCCAGCATCTCATATGATCCCCCCAAACATGCCAAGAATGATTCCTGAGTGCAGAACCAGGAGTAACCCCTGAGCACCACCAGGCATGACCTCCAAACCATAAAAATAAAAAGTAAATAAATAAAATGATGATGATGATGATGATGATGATGATGAAGAAGAATAGGCCTAAAGTACTGCCAGGGGCACCCTATTACCCCCACAAGACTTGATGGTCTCCAAAGAAGATTTACAATTGAGAAGAGGGTCTGCATAGCTGAGCAGTAGAACAATTGTCCTGTATGTTTGAGACTCTGGCTCAATTCTTGGTATCACACCTACCCAAATATAAATAGGGGGGTTAAAGAGACAGTACATACAGTAAGTAAGGCACTTACTTTGCATGCAGTCAGCTGATCTGGGTTCAATCCCTGGCACTATATAATGCCCAGCCCTCCCCTTTAGCACAACCAGGAATGATCCCCAAGCCCAGAACAAGGACTGATTCCCTGAGCACTGCCAGAAGTGGCCAAATCCACACAGCAGCAACAAAAAAAGATATACAAATGGCCAGTCAGCACATGAAAATAAAACAATTGCTCATTTCACTGATCACCGGGGCAATACAACTAAAAACCACAATGAGCTACCACTTCCCCTGCCTCAGGATGATGGCTCGCAGGAAAATAAATCCTATTTGCTTTGGCCAGGATGTGGAGAATGTGCAGGGAGGCCTTGAGCACTGATTCTGGGAATGGAAATGGTACAGCTGTTGTGGAAAACTCTGGCATTTCCTCAAAAACTTAAAAATAGAATTAGCATATGACCCAGCAACTCCACTGCTCCTGGGACAAGATGCAGAAGGACTGAAGGCTGGGTTTGTACCCCCAAGCTCGCAGCCGCATTTCTTGTGGCTCCCACACAGAAGCAGCCTAAGTATTTTGCAGCAAAGGAAGGACGTGATAAGTCAAGCATGGCCCAGCCACACAGCAGGCAGACCCTGAGTCCAACTTTTTGTTTGTCTTTTTGTTTTGGGAAGCCTTATTGGAGGGGCTCAGGGCTTACTCCTGGCTCTGTGCTCAGGGAACTATAGGGGGTGCTGGGAGATCAAAGTTGGGTAGACTGTATGAAAGGCAAGCGACCTCCCCATTGAACTAGATTCTTTCTCTGGCCAGAGTCTCTCTCTAAAAGGAAAGCAATTCTGGTATGTACAGCCAATCACAAAACAAACAAATTAAAAAAAACCCAAATAGGGGCCGGGCGGTGGCGCTGGAGGTAAGGTGCCTGCCTTGCCTGCGCTAGCCTAGGACGGACCTCGGTTCGATCCCCTGGCGTCCCATATGGTCCCCCAAGAAGCCAGGAGCAACTTCTGAGCACATAGCCAGGAGTAACCCCTGAGCGTCACAGGGTGTGGCCCAAAAAAACAAAACAAACAAAAAAAACCCAAATAAATAAAAACACCAAATTCTGGTACTGGAGGGATAGTACAGTGGGTAGGATACGTGCTTTTCAGGTAGTTGACCTGGTTTCCATCCCTAACACCCCATATTCTCTCAAACACAGGGATCAAGAGTGATCCTTGAGGGGCCGGGCGGTGGCGCTGGAGGTAAGGTGCCTGCCTTGCCTGCGCTAGCCTAGGACGGACCGCGGTTCGATCCCCCGGCGTCCCATATGGTCCCCCAAGAAGCCAGGAGCAACTTCTGAGCGCATAGCCAGGAGTAACCCCTGAGCGTCACAGGGTGTGGCCCAAAAACCAAAAAAAAAAAAAAAAAAAAAAAAAGAGTGATCCTTGAACACAGAGCCAGGATTCAGCTCTGAGCAATGCCACGTATGATCAAAACAAAGCAAAGCAAAACAACAAATGAAAGAGTCAGGGGCCGGGTAGGTGGCGCTGGAGGTAAGGTGTCTGCCTTGCAAGCACTAGCCAAGGAAGGACCGCGGTTCGATCCCCCGGCGTCCCATATGGTCCCCCCAAGCCAGGGGCGATTTCTGAGCACATAGCCAGGAGTAACCCCTGAGCGTCAAACGGGTGTGGCCCAAAAACCAAAAAAAAAAAAAAAAAAAAAAGAGTCAAGGGGCCTGAGCCATAGTACGACATATATGGCGCTTGTCTTGCATGGAACTGACCAGTCTTGATCGACATCCCACAGGGTTCCCCTGAGCACCACCAAGAGGGAGTACTTCCTGAGTGCAGAGTGAGGAGTAACCCCTAAACATTTCCAGGTGTGACCCCAAACCAAAAACAAAGAGCATTTGCCTTGTTCACCACCAATCAGGGTTTAATCCTGGGCATTCCATATGGTCTCCTGAAACTGCCAGGAGTAATTCCTGAGCACAGAGGCAGAAGTAACCCCTGAGTGCCAGTGGGTGTGCCCCCCTCCCCCCCAAAAAATAGCTATGACTCCAGATGTCATGGAAAACTGTGGAGATACTGTCCATGCAGGGGTGTTGGAACAAACTCTGCTCCTTTGTTCTTCTTGAAGCCCCAGGTCTGCTCTGTGTCGCTTCCACCCAGCATTGGGCTTCCCTGAGGTGCAGAATTCACTCCTGCACACGCACAGATATGCTCCCACTTTCTTTGGGGTTCAGGGCCTTTCACCCATTCAAGGTCTCACACACTCACACATTCGAGGCAGGGACTCAGCCATGAAGCCCCAGTCCCAGCCAGCCCTCCTGGACAGATCAGAACCCACAGGATTTGCCTCCAGGGTGTGAGCCTTTCAGGACTTGGCAGGGGGAGAGGGGACTCCCAAACAGAGCTCCCAAACATGGGTGCCTGGGGTCCTCTCCTGGTAATACTTGGACAACTGATAATTCATGTTCAGGGCTAGTGATAAGAAGCTACCCTGGCCCAATGGTTTGGCTTCCAAGGTGATACTGGACATTTTTCACTGTCAGTGCCATTCTGAACCTGGCTGAACCTGGATCCTGGCACATCCAAGATTTGACCCTTGACTCCAAAGCTGAATTGTCTTTGAGGTTCTCAGAGCTTGAGCTATTTTGAGGGGCATAAGTGTGTCAGGGCTAGAATCCAGGGCCTCATCCATGCAAATCGAGTAACCCTTGGCCCATATCCCTGGCCCCAGAGTTTAGATTATTTGTGGGGATAGGTATGTGTGTGGGGTGAGCCACACCTAGCAGTGCTCAGGGCTTACTCCTGACACTGTGCTCAAGGATCATTCATGGCAGTGCTTAGTTCGCAATGTCAGAAATTCGACCCAGTCAGTCACATTGCAAGACAAGTATCCTAATTCCGGGCTACTTTTCAGGGTCCAGAGCTTGGATTTCTTGGTGGGGATCCACACCTAGTAGTGCTTAGGGCTTACTCCTGGTTCTGTGCCCAGGGATTACTCCTGGCAGGTTCAGAGGACCATGAACCTGGGTGGACTATGTGCAAGGCAAGTTCCCTCGTCACTGTGCTATTGATCTGGTCCCCGGAGCTTGGATTTTTAACTGCTCCAAATGCCTACAACAGAGCATAAAGAAAATTTTAAGGGGCCAGAGAGATAGTACAGTGGATAGGGCATTTACCTTGCATGTAGTCACATCAGGGTTTGATTCCTGGTATTCCATATGGCCCCATGAGCACTGCCAGGAATGACCCACTGAGTGTTGCCCAAAGACCAAAAAAATAAAGAAAAGTTCAAATTGATGAGAGGAAAGTCCCAGCCCTGCTCAATAATGTCTCCCATGAACAGAGGCTCCAAAGTACCAGTAGAGCCCAGGAGATGGTAGGACATCCAGGTTTGACCCGATAAAGGGACCACATGGTCTCTAAGTGTTGCTTAGAATGACCCCCTGCAAGTAGTACCTTGGGTATAGCACATCACAGGGGTAAACTCAAAATAACAACCAAAAAAGTAAAAGGTCAGAAAAGTAGGTCAACTGATGGCATCAAGACTTAAGACTCTTGGTCTGGAGAGATAGCACAGCGGTGTTTGCCTTGCAAGTAGCCGTTCCAGGACTTAAGGCGGTCGGTTCGAATCCCGGCGTCCCACATGGTCCCCGATGCCTGCCAGGAGCTATTTCTCAGCAGATAGCCAGGAGTAACCCCTGAGAGTAGCCGGGTGTGGCGGGCAGACATCTGGCTTCCGGTTTCCTCCTTGATTCTGGAGACCAGCTCTTGCCAGGTATGGGGTTTGGGGAGGCCCCATACCGGAGCCCTTCTCCCTGGCCTGGGGAGTGCTGGGAGGCTTGGCAGGCCCCAGCCATCCTTGTCTTTTTCCCCTGACTCCAGGCCTTCCCTGGGTGCCAGCTCAGATGGCCAGAAGTGGGTTCAGGTGGACTCTTAGTGGTCCTCAGGCTTCCCCCTACCTCTCCCTACACTAATGGGAATGCGCTTTGTGAGGAGGGTGGGTCGTTCTAGCACTGGTTTATGTTGGGATAGTCACTGGAATTTTTTTCTCCTTGTTTTCCTATTGATAGTATTGTATGCATATATTTTATATATCCATAACATCCATCTTGTATTGTGACCTTGATACTGTCCTACAAATCTCATTTCTAATATTTTACTGCCTCAGTCCCAACCCTTATTTCCCCCCATCTTCCCATGTAGGTGCAGCTTATGATATAAAGCTCACCACATAGAGTGATGAGTGCAGTTAGAGAAATAACTACACTGAAAACTATCATAACAATTTGAATGAATGAGGAAAATAAAAAGCCTGTCTTGAGTACAGGTGTGGGTGGGGTGGGGAGGAGGGAGATCCGGGAAATTGGTGGTGGGAATCCTGCACTGGTGAAGGGGGGTGTTCTTTACATGACTGTAATCATACAACTACAATTATATTTGTAATCACGGTGTTTAAATAAGATAATTTATTTAAAAAAAAAAGACTCTTGGGCCCGGAGAGATAGCACAGCAGCGTTTGCCTTGCAAGCAGCCGATCCAGGACCAAAGGTGGTTGATTTGAATCCCGATGTCCCATATGGTCCCCTGTGCCTGCCAGGAGCTATTTCTGAGCAGACAGCCAGGAGTAACCCCTGAGCACCGCTGGGTGTGGGCCCAAAAACCAAAAAAAAAAAAAAAAAAGACTCTTGGGGATGGGGTATGGAGACATGTTTTGCAGGGTTACTTGTTATTTATTTATTTATTTATTTATTTATTTATTTATTTATTTATTTATTTATTATTGATTTTTTTTCCTCCTTTTTTAGGGATGGGCACACCCAGGAATACTTAGGGCTTACTCCTGGCTTTGCTCTCAGGAAAGACTCCGGGAGGGAGGGAGGGAGGGAGGGAGGGAGGGAGGGAGGGAGGAAGGAAGGAAGGAAGGAAGGAAGGAAGGAAGGAAGGAAGGAAGGAAGGAAGGAAGGAAGGAAGGAAGGAAGGAAGGAAGGAAGGAAGGAGGGAGGGAGGGAGGGAGGGAGGGAGGGAAGGAGGGAGGGAGGGAAGGAAGGAAGGAGGGAGGGAGGGAGGGAGGGAGGGAGGGAGGGAGGGAGGAAGGAGGGAGGGAGGAAGGAAGGAGAGAGGAAAGAAAAAAGAGACTAGGGAAGAAGGGAGGGAGGGAGGGTGGGAGGGAGAGAGAAGTGGAAAGAAAGAACCAGAAAAATAGTACTGGGATTCAGGAGTTTGCATATGGCCAATACCTGTTTGATTCCTGGCATCCTATGTGGCCCCCTAAGCCCCAGCATGAGTGATCCCTGAGCACTGATGTGGTCCACAAACTCCTCCCGCCAAAAAAATAGAAATAAATATAAGGGTAAAAAAGAGCACCTGGAAAGTTGGTCAGCCTCCTGAGTGACTAGGAGCGCTCATCAAACTTCCTCTGAGATGAGACTGATGAGCATCCTTTGGGGGGTAGCTGCAGAGTATGAAGGAGCAGATGGGCAACAGTGGGCCCCAGAAATGCTTCCACGGCAAGGCACACAAGCTTCACATATGCATGTGACTAACCCCAGTTCCATCCCTGACATCCCTTCTGAGCACCACCAGAAGTGACCTGAGGGGCCAGAGAAATAGCACAGAGGTAGGGCATCTGCCTTGTATTTGGCCAACCCAGGAGGGACCCGGTCAATCCCCAGCATTCCATATGGGCCCCCAGCCTGCCAGGGGCTATTTCTGGATGCAAAGCCAGGAGTAACCTCTGAATGCCACTGGGTGTGGCCCAAGAACCAATCAATCAATTAATCAATAAATAAAGTTTTTTTTTGTTGTTGTTTTTGGGCCACACCCAGCGGTGCTCAGGGGTGACTCCTGGCTGTCTGCTCAGAAATAGCTCCTGGCAGGCACGGGGGACCATATGGGACACGGGGATTTGAACCAACCACCTTTGGTCCTGGATTGGCTGCTTGCAAGGCAAACACCACTGTGCTATCTCTCTAAGCCCCTAAAGTTTTTCTTTCTTTTTTTTTTTTTTGTTTTTTTTTTTGGGGGGGGGGCCACACCCGGCATTGCTCAGGGGTTACTCCTGGCTGTCTGCTCAGAAATAGCTCCTGGCAGGCACGGGGGGACCTTATGGGACACCTGGATTCGAAGCAATCACCTTTGGTCCTGGATCGGCTGCTTGCAAGGCAAACGCCGCTGTGCTATCTCTCCGGGCCCAAGTTTTGTTTGTTTTTGTTTGTTTGTTTGTTTGTTTTGGTTTTTGGTTTTTGGGCCACACCCGGTGACGCTCAGGGGTTACTCCTGGCTATGCGCTCAGAAGTCGCTCCTGGCTTGGGGGACCATATGGGATGCCGGGGGATCGAACCACGGTCCGTCCTAGGCTAGCGCAGGTAAGGCAGGCACCTTACCTTTAGCGCCACCGCCCGGCCCCCAAGTTTTTATTTTTTAAGTGACCTGAGCACAGAGCTAGGAGTAAGCCCTGAGTACATATGGTGTGCCCTTCCTCCTCTCAAAAAAAAAAAAAATGATGAAAAGAAAAGAAAGAAAAGGAAAAAAAAAAAAAAAAGATGGACAATAACAAGTGTTGGCAAGGATGTGGCCGAAATTGGATCTCTGACACGACTGGTGGCTGGCGCGGTTGAGGGTAGCAGCTGTGGAAACCAGTTTGGCTATTCCACAATAAACTCAGCACAGAATTACACTATCACTCAGCAATTCCACTCGTAGGCTTAGAACAGAAGAATTGCAAGCAGATGTTCAAACAAAGCCTGGACTAAGCGTTCAGAGCAGCATTATTCACCGTCAAACAGTGGGGAGTGGGGGACCCCACCTCACCCCCTGATGAATGGCTAAATAAAAGGTTATAAATCAAACAGCTGAGGATTGGCCAGCAAGGAGGAAAAATGAAATAGAGCAGCTCTGGTATGGCAGGGTTGAACCGAGGTTGAACCTTCTGGCTCATTTCTTTTTGTTTTGTTTTCGCTTTTTTTTTTTTTCTTTCGGTTTTTGGTTTTTAGGTCACACCTGGTAGTGCTCAGGGCTTATTCCTAGCTTTGTGGGGTGGGATCACTTGTGGAGGGCTCAGGGGACCATACAGGATGTCAGGGTTCAAATTGGGTCTGGTATGTGCAAGGCAAGTGTTCTAACCACTGTACTATTTTATGTATTATTTGCTTGATTTTTTTTTTGTTTTTTTTTTTGTTTTTTTTTTTGGTTTTTGGGCCACACCTGATGACAATCAGGGGTTACTCCTGGCTTTGTGCTCAGAAATCACTCCTGGCTTGGGGGATCATATGGGACGCCAGGGGATGGAACTGGGGTCCATCCTAGGTTAGCTGTGTGCAAGGCAAACACCCTACCACTTGTGCCACTGCTCTGGTCCCTTGTTTGCTTGTTTTGTAGGCCACACCTATTGGTGCTCAGAGGTTATTCCTGGCTCTGCACTCAGGAATCACTCTTGGCCAACTGGAGGACCGCTTGGGATGCTGGAGATTGAAACCAGGTCGGCTGCATACAAGGTAAATACTCTCCCCTCTGTACTACCACTTTAACCCACCACAGTACTATTGCTCTGTCATCAGTTATGGTTATATTTAAGACTTATGTAGGTTTTAGCTATATATTTTTGGGTTCTGGGTCACATCCAATGGTACAGGCTTTCCTCCTGACTCAGCACTTAGGGATCAATCCTGGCAGGACTTGGGGGACCATATGGGATGTCAAGGGTGGAACCCAGATCAGCCACATGCAAGGCAAGCGCCCTACCTCTCTATTATCACTCTGGCCCACTTTCTGTGAAATAACTCATATTTATTTATTGTATATTTTTTGGTTTTTGGGCCACACCCGGTAGTGTTCAGGGGTTCCTCCTGCCTCTATGCTCAGAAATCACTCCTGGCAGGCTCGGGGGACTATACAGGATGCTAGGTAACGAACCTGAGTCCCTCCTGGGTCATCTGCATGCAAGGAAATCTCCCTACCTCTGTGCTATCACTGGCCCCTCACATTTATATTTTGAGTGTGTTTACAAATGTTTTTTCCCACCAATAATGCTAATACATAGTCATGACAGGGTTTTTTTTTTTTCTTTTCCAGTTTTCATGTTTACATCAACTTAAATCCTCAGCATCACATGTTTCTCCCCCACTGAAGTGAGAAGGCTGGGAAAGAGGCAGAAACACTTAGAAACAAGCACTCTCGGACAAATCCTGGGACTCTTGCCTTCCTTCATGGTATGGCCCCCAAGTCATCAGTCATTTTCTAAATGTTTGGTTCGACCTAATCCTACTTTAAAGTATTTTCTGGGTTTACACACTTAACATTACTTTAAATATGTGTCTCCATGTTCTTTTTTTTTTTATTTATTTTTATTTATTTATTTATTTTTGGTTTTTGGGCCACACCTGTTTGACGCTCAGGGGTTACTCCTGGCTAGCGCTCAGAAATCGCCCCTGGCTTGGGGGAACCATATGGGACGCCGGGGGATCGAACCACTGTCTGTCCTACACTAGCACTTGCAAGGCAGGCACCTTACCTCTAGCACCACCTTCCCGGCACCATCCATGTTCTTACAGTCTGGATACTATTATTATTCTTAGTATGTCACTATTATAATGATAGTTTTTTTCCTCCAAATTATTATTTTTTGGGGGGGGTTTGTTTTGCTTTTGGGCCACACCTGGTGGTGGTCAGGGTTACTCTTGGCTCTGCACTCAGAAATCACTCCTGGGGTAGAGCTAGGAGTAACCCCTAAGTGCTGCCGGGTGTGACCTAAAAAAAGAAATTACTCCTGGCAGGATTCGGGGACTATGTGGGATGCTGGGGATCAAACCAGGTCGGTCGCATGCAAGACAAACGCTCTACCTGCTGTGTTATCGCTCCTGCTCCTTTCCTCTAACTTAATGTGGCTTTGTTGTTGTTATTGTTTTGGGAATGGGAAGGGGGCTTGAGCCACATCTGGCAATGCTCAGGGCTTACCCCTAATTCTGTATTCAGGAATCACTACTCTCACTGCTCTGGGTACCATATGTGGTGCTTAGGATCAAAGCTTGGTTGGTGCCAGCAAAGAAATGTCTTTTTTTTTTTTTTTTGTACTTTTGGGTCACATTCAGAGGCACTCAGGAGTTACTACTGGCTCTGCGCTCAGAAATCGCTCCTGGCAGCACAGTGAGTATCGCGTTTGCCTTGCACAGGTGATGTGCAAGAGATGTGTTCCAGCTCCTCAAGAGTCAAGAGAGGGCTGGAGCTCAGATTTGATCCCCCAAATTACATTCTCTCCCAATCCTGGAGTAATTCGCAGTCACCCCCGACCTACTCCCAGTAAACCCCGAGGCATCCCTGAACACTGAGCCGGAAACCCAACACAACTAGGAATCTTCACTCCTCTTCGTACTCCCCCCAAATAAAAAGCCAAGAGAAGGCCCTCTGAATACTGAGGGGGTGACATTTGACTCTCTTCTAAGAGCAAGCAAGGCTGCATGGTAGAGAAGGTCCAGAGGCTGAGCAGTTTCACGACACCCCACTTTCCTTCCTCACTTTCTTTTATCGGGTAACATCAGAGTAACTTTCGGTAATAGGATGATTATTCATTCTAACATGTATAAGGCTTTGTACTTTTGGATTTGTGGGGGGGCCCCACACCCGACAGTGCTCAAGAGTTACTCCTGGCTCTGCGCTCAGAAATCACACCTGACAGGCTTAGGGGACCGTATGGGATGTCGGAGATCAAACCCTGGTCAGTCCCTGGTCAGCCACATGTAAGGCAAATGCCCTACCACTGTGCTATTGCTCCAGCCCCAGGCTTTGTACTTTTTGTTTTTTTTTTTTTTTTTTTTTTTTTTTGGTTTTTTGGGCCACACCCTGTGACGCTCAGGGGTTACTCCTGGCTATGCGCTCAGAAGTTGCTCCTGGCTTCTTGGGGGACCATATGGGACGCCGGGGGATCGAACCGCGGTCTGTCCTAGGCTAGCGCAGGCAAGGCAGGCACCTTACCTCCAGCGCCACCGCCCGGCCCCTTGTTTGTTTTTTTTTGAGGTCACACCCAGCAGTGCTCAGGAGTTACTCCTGGCTCAAAGCTCAGAAATCACTCCTGGCAGGCTCCGGGGACCATATGGGCTGTGGGGATTCGAACCACTGTTCCTCATGCAAGGCAAATGCCCTACCTCCATGTTATCTCTCCAGCGCCTGTACTTTTATCAATGACCATAGCAAATGGCCAAGCAATGAAGGAAGACATAGAGGCCGCCAATGGTCGTCTCGCCCAAAGGTTGGCTGACACCATTTCTTTTCTTTGATTTTGGTGCCACACTTGGAAAGTCAGGGCTTACTCCTGGCTCTGCATTCAGGAATCACACCTGGTGGTGTTCAGGGGTCCCTATGGGATGCCAGGGATCGAACCTGGGTCAGCTGCATGCAAGGCAGACACCCTCCTCACTGTACTATCTCTCCAACCCCATTGCGTAAGCTGCTGGTTCCCAGGAATCTGGCTGGGCACTGAAGCCCAGAGTTGCCCCGCTTGTAAAAGCTATTGTAGAAATGATTTAGCTGGCTGAGGGACTTTCTGGGGAAGTGGAGCAGCTGAGTGATCACCACCTCTCTTATCTCCTGTCTGTCCTTCACACTTTAGGAATCTCAGACTCCAAGGCCAAGTTCACTAGTGGGAAAGACAAATCACAGACATACTCGCAGAGTGAGTGTCTTTCCTTTCCTCCCCTGCGTCTATCTCAGATTTTACAAATCCAGGCCTGGGAAGATGGGGAGAGCTCCCAGAGGTCAAATGCAGGATTTTGCATTGGAGCCCTGCCTGGCATGGTCCCCCCAGCATTGCTGTGAGTAGCTCTGAGCACCACACTCTGTAAAGCATACTCTAACCCAACAAAGCAAAACTCAGAGGTAAGGCCAGCAATAGTAAAGCACTTGTGTTATATTACATGTGGTTAACTCAGGTTTTTGATTTTTAGTTTTTTGTTCCACACCTGGCGGTGCACAGGGGTTACTTCTGACTCTGTAGTAAGTGAAATCACTCCTGGCAGGCTTGGGGGACCAGGTTGGCCTAATGCAAGGCAAATGCGCTATCACTCTGCCCCTTTGACCCACGTTGGAGTCCCAGCACCACAACTGTTCCCTGAGCACAAAGCTAATAGTAAAATCTGAGCACTGCCAGATTTGTTTTTCTTTTATGCTTCCACCCCCTCAAAAAGAAAAAATCAATGCCTGGGACTCAGGGGTTGAGCAAATGCCAGGTAAGAGGGAGCTCTAGGTTTATCCTGGACAAGAACAATAGATTAGGCATTGGAGAGCTAGCATGGTGGGGAGGGTGTTTGCTTTACAAGCTGCAGGCCTGGCTTTGATTCCTGGCATCCCATATGATCATCTAAACCTGCCAGGATTAATTTCTTTTCTTTTCTTTTTTCTTTCTTTCCTTTTTTTTTTTTTTTTTTTTTAGCTTCTGTGCCACAATGGGGTAGTACTCTGGAGTTATGCTTGGCTCTGCTCTCAGAAATTACTCCTGGCAGGACCAGAGTGATAGCACAGTGGTAGGGCATTTGCCTTGCATGCAGTTGATCCAGGACAGGCTTGGGTTTGATCCCTGGCATCCCATATGGTCCCTGAGCCTGCCAGGAGCGATTTATGAGCACAGAGCCAGAAGTAACCCCTGAGCACCGTCAGGTGTGTCCTCCTCCCCCCAAAAAAGAAAAGAAACTACTCCTGGCATACACAGAAAACTGTAAGGGATGCCAAAGATGGAACCTAGGTTGGCTACGTGCAAGGCAAACACCCTACCTACTGGGCTTTTGCTCCAGCCCCAGGATTGATTTCTGAGCACAAAGTTAGGAGTAACAGAAATAGATAAACTCCTTGAGCAAACACTCCTTTGGGACAGACCGGGTAACCAGCAGAGAACATTTTGCAATGACTATTTAAGCCATCTCGAGTTTTGCAGGTGATGAATTTGCTCTGTGCCTGATGAAGTGTTTTATCTCAAATGACTTATTTCTCCTGGGTTCATTTTTTTCTTTTTCACGTATGTATTGATGCTATTGAGAACTTCTGACTTATCCTTTCTTTTATTTTATTCTGACTTATCTTTTTCTTCAGTATGCAACTATATATTGCTATTTATGTAATTTATTACTTTAGGGCTACCCCTCTGTGGATAATTCAGGGCTAACTCCTAGAGCAGTGCTGGGGGACACCCCAGGCAGAATACTAGGGACAGGGTGGTATCTGAGATTGCTTCAGAGACCTTCCTGCCCCAGAAGCAGCTATTTAATTATTTAATGTTCACGAAGAGGCAGCTGATGGAAAGGGCATGGACAGGACAGATTAGGGTGGGCCACGGTGTATCACCGTTTTTATTTGGGGGGGGGGTCATACCCAGCAGCACTCAGGGGTTACTTCTGGCTCTATGCTCAGAAATTGCTCCTGGCAGGCTTGGGGGACCATATGGGATGAACCTGCGTCCATCGTAGGTTGGTTGTGTGCAAGGCAAATGCCCTACTGCTGTGCTATCTCTCCAGAACTGCACCACCGTTTCTTTTCTTTTCTTTTCTTTTCTTTTTTTTTTTTTTTTTTTGGTTTTTGGGCCACACCCGGCGGTGCTCTGGGGTTACTCCTGGCTGTCTGCTCAGAAATAGCTCCTGGCAGGCATGGGGGACCATATGGGACACCGGGATTCGAACCAACCACCTTTGGTCCTGGATCGGCTGCTTGCAAGGCAAACGCTGCTGTGCTATCTCTCCGGGCCAACACCACCGTTTCTTATCTCTTATGTTTTATAATTTCTTTTTTTTTTTTTTTTTGGTTTTTGGTTTTTGGGTCACACCTGGCAGCGCTCAGGGGTTACTTCTGGCTCTATGTTGAGAAATCGCCCCTGGCAGGCACGGGGGACCATATGGGATGCCGGAATTCGAACCACAGTCCTTCTGCATGAAAGGCAAACGCCTTGGGGCCGGGAAGGTGGCGCTAGAGGTAAGGTGTCTGCCTTGCAAGCGCTAGCGTAGGACGGACTGGACCGAGGTTTGATCCCCTGATGTCCCATATGGTCCCCCCAAGCCAGGGGCGACTTCTGAATGCATAGCCAGGAGTAACCCCTGAGCGTCAAACGGGTGTGGCCCAAAAACCAAAAAAAAAAAAAAGAAAAAGAAAGGCAAACGCCTTACCTCCATGCTATCTCTCCGGTCCCATGTTTTATAATTTCTAAAGGAACTTTTAGACTTGCTGCTGTTTTGACATGGACTTTTGTTAGGGTTCACTCTCTACCAACATGAAAGTAAAAACAAAGTAAAATGGATTGGTTACGCTTGTCCAAGTCCTCCGCTCAGACCTCTAGAAACTCAAGTGGCTCGTCAAGGAGAATTGGCTTCATTTCACTCGCTTCAGACAGGAGCAACATGCCTGGGGAAGCTTCCAGATCTTTTTCCATCTGGGCTTTAAATCTTCTCCAATTCATGGGTCTACAGAGTTGAGGGAAAGGGGGGCTGGTTTGGGATTGACTTACTTTTTTGGGGGGGCATACCCAGCAGCCTTCAGGGGTTATTCCTGGCTTTGTGCTCCGAAATCACTCCTGGCAGGCTCGAGGACCTTACGAGATTCCTGGGATTGAACCTGGATCAGCTGTGTGCATGGCTAATACCCTCCACCCCCACACACTGTGCTTTTGCTCTGTCCCTGGACTGACTGGATGTGGTGGGAACCACATCCAAAAGTGCTCAGGGCTTACACCTGTCCTTGCAAGTCAGGGATCACTCCTGGAGGGCTTGGGGGACCCTATGGGATGCCGGAGATTGAATCCAGGTTTGCCACGTGCAAAGTAAATATTCTACTTGCTGTACCAGCTAGCCTTCAATAGATTTCTGCCAAGAAACGGCCAGTTCAGAGACTGATGCCTTCTATTTTTGGGGGTGGGGTAGGGACTCCAAAATAACACTCAGGTGTCCCAGGGGGTTACTCTCAAGGGAGGTGGTCATTGAACTCAGGCACTGAGGTGTTTTAAGCATACACACTGGCTGTTGAAACTACCCCTCCAGCTCTCCAAATACCACTTCCCCAGCCCCCCCAAATACTATCTACCAGTCCTCAAAAATCATCTTTAAGCCTCCCAGATACTATTTGCCCAGCACCCCAGACTTCATGTCCCCAAACATCTTGTTTGTTTGTTTGGGGGCCATACTTGGCGACATTCAGGGGCTACTCCTGGCTCTGCACTCAGAAATTGCCTCTGGCAGGCTCGAGGGAACCATAGGTGATGCCAGAGGTCACACCCGGGCCTGTCCAGGGTCAGCCGCTTGCAAGGCAAATGCCCTACCGCTGTGCTACCTCTCAGACCCTGTATCTGGGCATCTTAGTCCTTTTTAGTGTGTGTATGGTTTGGGGGTTAAACCTTATGGTGCTCAGGGGTTACTTTTGGCTCTGCACTCAGGAATCAGGCCTGGTGGGCTCAGGGAACCATATGGGACAGCAAGGATCAAACGTGGATCGGCTGTGTGCAAGGCAAGCATCCTACCCTCTGTACTGTCACTATAGCCCTGGGCATCATAGCATAAACAAGCAAGCAGGAGGAGTTGAGCCAAGCTGGCATGGCTTTGGGCAAAGCACTAGCAAAGCGGTACTGCTGAGGGAGATTGCTCCAAGAGCTGGGACATGAACTTTGCCTGTGGGATCCCCTGTCCTGCATAGTCCTCCACCTGCATTGGGGACGGGGTTCCCCTGGCCACAGCACCATTGGATGTAGTGAAGAGCAAGCTCTTCTGAGCAGGGACAGATATCCTACTCTTGTCCTTCAAAATACTGAAATAAGGACTGGTTGAACTTTCACTCACAAACCTTTGGCTTTATTTTATTTTATTTTTGGTTTTTGGGTCATATCTGGCGGCGGCGCTCAGGAGTTACTCCTGGCTCTGAGCTCAGATGTCGCTCCTGGCAGGCTCCGGCACCATATGGGATGCTGGGATTCAAACCGGGTCTTTCCTGTGTTGGCTGTGTGCAAAGCAAACGTCTTACTGCTGTGCTATTGCTCTAGTCCCATTGTTTTATTTTTTGGGGTCATACCCAGCAGGGTATGTACATAGGGGACCTAAGTGATGCCACGAATTGAATACAGGTTGGCTGTGTGCAGGGCAAGTGCACTACCTGCTGTACTATAGAATTCCAGGGCCATGATTGGCTTAGAATGTGTCTCAGGGGAGGAGCCCTCAGAATTTATTGTTCTTCTGGTACCCACTAGTCTGCAATGCACCCTTTTAGAAACTTTTTGGGGCCGGAGAGATAGTGCAGCGGTAGGGCATTTTGCCTTGCATGCAGCAGACCCGAGAGGGACTCAATTCTATTCCCAGCATCTCATATGGTCCCCCAGCCTGCCAGGGGCGATTTCTGAGTACAGAGCCAGGAGTAACCGGAGCACTGCTGGGTGTGGCCCAGAAACCAAGCATCAATAAAGTACTGTATTTATTTATTTATTTATTTATTTTGGAGGGGCACATCTGGTGACGCTCAGGGGTTCCTCCTGGCTATGTGCTCAGAAATCGCCCCTGGCTTGGGGGACCATATGGGACACTGGGGGATAAAGTCACAGTCCGTCCTAGGCTAGCACGCAAGGCAGAACCTTACTGACTGTGTCACTGCTCGGGCCCTGTAGGCCCATCTTGGGCCAGAGATTATGGGGATTAAGGCACTAGCCTTGCAGACAGCCCACCTAGGTTCAATTCCTGACACTATGTATTGTTCCCTGAGCACAGAGCCAGGAGCTGCCCTTGAACACCCCAGGGCATAGCAACTCCTCCCCAAAACAGAACAAAACAAGCCAACCTGCAAGGGTCACCTTGCACTTTCTTTTACAATCCTGAAACTGCAGAGAGATCCCATAGATAGGAAGTCCCCCAATTTCAAGGATGTTAAATATGGGGTTGGTGGAAGAAAATATTCACTCTAGCTCTCGGGATGTAGGATTCTAGTGTGAGTTTGCCCAAGATACCAAGTTTGTTTGAAGCTCAGCACTTTACAGCAAGGCCAGCACAGGACACAACAATCCACTCGGGGCCAGAGCCATAAGACAGCCAGTAGGGCGCTTGCCTGGTACAAGATGGTTCAGACCCCAGCATCCCATATGGTCCCCTGAGCCTACCAAGAGTAACCCTTGAGCACTGCAGGTATGATCCCCAAACCAAGAACCGAAAAGAAACAAATCCACACTGTCCTCCATATCCTTATCTCCCCCCTAACCTGCTAACTACACTACTGGCCGGCCCTGTGGCCTAGGAAGGTGGGCTTTCTGTGTGAGCTGGAGGGCCTGGAGAGGGATTAAGGGTCCAACTGTCCGTGCAGCACCTATGGCACCCACAAATGGGGAGAGGGAGAGACGGCCAGATAGAAGAGACAAAGAGAGACACACAGAGATTTTTTTTCTTTTTTGAGGGCGCTCAGGGGCTGCTTCTGACTCTGCACTCAGAAATCGCTCCTGGCAGGCTCAGGGAACCCTATGGGATGCTGGGAATCGAACTCGGGTCCAACCCAGGTCGGCCACAGGCAAGGCAAGGCAAACGCCCTTTCGCTGTGCTATCTCTCCGGGCCCGGCTCAGGGAGGTTCCTGAAGAAGAAAACCCGGAGGAGCGCGCCCAACCGAGCTCGCTCCCCCAGGCAGGGCCTTGAACGAGCACCTAGGAAAGAGCCCTTCCTTTTCCTCCACCACCTCCTGGCAGCCTCCGAGATTTTTCCCGCGCCCTGAGGAGAGGAAGGAAACTCCTCAGGGGGAGGCGCCTCGGTCGAGCCAAGCCAGGGAAGAGGCGATCCAAAGCGGGGGAGCCCTTCCACCTTCGCGGGGCTCCACCCCTCCCACACTCAGAGAGCGCCCGTCGCCCTTCCTCCTCTCACTCCCTCAGGGACGCTCGTCAGCGCGCGGCCTTTCCCGCCAGCAGAGCGACTCCCGGGACTGCCCTGGGGGAGAGGCGGGGCAGCCGGAACGCGTGCTGGGGCGTGGCCTCACAGAAAGATGGTGGGCGGGGCCACACGCGATTGGCTGAACCACGGCGGAGGGGCGGGACTGCCGCGGGGAGGAGGCGCGTTTTGGGGGCGTGGCCTCGCGGCAAGCTGGTGGGCGGAGCCACACGCAATTGTCTGAGTTGCGGCGTGCCGGGTGCTCCAGGCACTGCCGCGGGGAGGGGCGGGGCCTTGTGGCGAGCTGGTGGGCGGAACCACACGCGACTGGATGAGCCGAGGCAGGGGGCGGGTCGGCAGGGAACTGCCTTGGGGGAGGGCGATGTGCCGGGGGCGTGGCCTCGCGGGGAGCTGGTGGGCGGAGCCACACGCTATTGGCTGAGCCGCAATAGGGGCGGGGCAATTGGTACTGCCGCGGAGGGGCGGCACACCGGGGGCGTGGCGTTACGAGGAGTTAATGGGCGGGTCCACACGCGATTGGCTGATCCGCGGTGAGGGGCGGGGCAAGCGGGGCGCGCCGACAAAGAGGCTCCTTAAAAGGCCGCGCGGCGGCGCGGCGGCGGCGGCGGCGGGATCCCGGAGTCCCGGATGAGCGCGCCCCGCCCGGCGGCCCGGCGCGCGCGGGTCTGTCAGGGCTGGCCGGGCCGGGCGCGGGGGGCGGCGCCTCGCCTTGCCTCGCCGCGCTGAGGTGAGGCGAGGGGGCGTCGGGACGGGCGTCCGGAGGCGCGCTCGGGGCCGCGCGTGAGGCGTGAGGCGCGAGGCGAGAAGCGAGAGGCGCGTTCTGCCGGGCTTCCTCCCCGCAGCCCGCCATGGCCCTGAAGGCCGAGGGCGCCGCGCCGCTCGACTGCTTCGAGGTGACGCTCAAGTGCGAGGACGACGACGACGACGACGACGACGAGGCCGTGGTGGTGGCCGTGGTCCCGCGGCCCGGGCCGGCGCGCAGCGGTGGGTGAGGAAAAGAAAGGGCCTGCGGGCTCCACGCACCCACCCACACACACACCCCGGACACCCCCACGCGCAGCGCCCGCCGTCGCGCTCGCCCGCTCGGACCCCGCAGCGCACCTCGCTCCACCTCAGCTCCCCTTCCCGCCGGCTCCTCCATCCGGGTCCTCCGGCTTGGCTCCTCCATCCGGGTCCTCCAGCCTGACTCCTTCATCCGGGTCCTCCGGCCTGGCTCCTCCATCCGGGTCTTCCAGCTGGAACCTTCCAGCCCCCCTGAGGTCCCCCCCCCCAAGGCCGCGTGCTAGGCGCCCGCCCAGCACCGTCCACCCCCCGGGGTGAGGGGTGTCAGCGGGGGGGTGTCTGTCTGCATCTGCATGCAGATGCTGTCTGGAGAAGTGTTTGCATGGGGGGCCCCTGCATGCACCCCACTCCGCTCCCATCCTGCTCTGCAGCCCTGCAAGACTTGGCCCACCTCTGCAAATAGGATTTAGACCTAGAGCCCCGACATTGGGGGGATATTCGCGCTCTTCTGCCCTGCACCCCAAGGTTTGGGTTTTTTTTTAATCCCGAGACCAACAGGACAGATATACAAAGGGGCCTGGAGAACTGTTTGCACCCCAGCCCACCCCCCCCATCCTGCTCCTGCAGCCTTGAAACTGGGGGATATTCGCCCTCTTCTGCCCCGCCCCCCTCTGCACCCCACGTTTTGGGTTTTCTCTCCCTATGGAAGATTTTGCATTCATAGACAAAAACACTTCTATTCCCTTTGGAGAAGGCGGTGGAGAGAGGATTTCCCACCCACCCCCAAGCCCCCCCACCCCAAATGGTTGTGCCCATGATAGGATGGATGGGAGAGCTAGAAATCCAGAGGGGAAGTCGGGGCCACCACCCCCACCCCAGCTTTCTAGCAGGTCTTGGAGGTCTCCACAACCTTTGTGTGGCTGCCACCTTTCCCCACCTTTCGGGAGCCCAGAGAACTTACTCATTCAACAGGTGTTGGCGTGCCTATTTTATTTATTTATCTATTTACTTATCTATTTATTTATTTTGGTTTTGGCGTCTCACCCAACAGCACTCAGAGGTTACTGCTGGCTCTGGGCTCAGAAATCGCTCCTGGCAGGCTCAGGGACCTATGGGATGCTGGGAATCAAACCCCGGTCCATCCTGGGTCGGCTGTTTGCAAGACAACCGCCCTACCGCAGTGCTATTCAGCCTCTGGAGTGCCTATGCTAATAGGGCCATTGTTTTGTGTTTGGGGACCACACCTGGCCCTGTTCAGGGTTCACTGCAGGTGGGGCTCCAGGAGTGATGTGGTGGCGAGACCAAGCCAGGGTTTGCTGCTGAAAAGGCCAGCAGACTCCCGGGCCGCCAGCACTGTTTGAAGCTCTGCTAATGTCTGTTATACACCCTTTGGGGTTGTGTAATGACCAAAAGTGAGCTTTTTTTGCACATTCAGTAGTCTGTCGGGTTGGGAGAAGGGGTGCAGAAAAGGGGAAAGCGGGTTCCAGAGAAAGGAGCAGGGCTGAGAGTTTTATTTGGCCTATGAAGCATGGTCACGCGAGACTTCTCAAATAAAATGAATTATGAGTAGAGACCCATGGGAAGTGAGGGGTTAAACCTACTCAGTCACTAGAAGGCCAGCATTTCTAAGCAGAGAGAAGCAGAGCACAAGTCCAGAAAGCTTTCCAGAAGCTTCTGGAAAGATTGGGGGGGTGGAAAGGGATCTGGCCCAAGCAGATGCAGGTCCGGAAGGCCAGGCTTCTGGTGGATGAGGCTGGAAGGCTGGGATGTGCGCTGATGGAGACAGGGAGCTAAAAATCAAATGTGACCTAGCTTATGATGCTTATGACACAGCTGAGTGCAGGGGTCAAGGCCAGAAGTTAGCCTTGTGAGGTTCAGTTCCTGGGAGAGGCTGCTGGGAACTCTCAGCAGGAAGCCCATGGAGCGAGACCACCCAGAGCCAGGAGGTAGCTTGCATCGGACCCTCCAGGAAGACCCCTCTGGAAATTATCTGCCCTTCCTGCGTGCCCGTGTGCCAGGCACTGTTGTTGGCTCTGCAGATGCTGCCCTGAACTCTAGCACAGTAGGGAGACACAGGGCAGGAGGACGACCAAGGGGAAGTAGAGGAAGTTAAGAGGGAGAGGCATGGTGTTCTGGGGGTGGAGGGAAAGTGGCAGCCCTCTGCAGAGGGACCAAGACAGCCATGGGCACCAGATGCCAGAGGAAGGAGGTCAGGAAGGCCTCCTTAGGGTGAGGGTTTGTGCAAGGCCATGAAGGGACTGTGCAGTCAGCTAGGCTCCCAGTCTTTGTCTCCAGGCATGAGCCCAAACTGCAGACTGTGGAGGTCAGAGCTCAGGGTGCAAGGCTGTGGCTCTCAGTCTTGTGAGTGTGAGGCCATGAGTTCAATCCTTTAGCACTGATGCGCCAAGGTGTGGTCCTACAGCTATAGGAAGAGAAGGAACAAGGAAGTAAATGTGATGTAGTTTTAAGACACAAGGTCTGGAGTGATAGTATAGTTGGGAGGTCATTTGCCTTGCACGCATCCTACCTGTGGTCTGTCCTGAATATGCTAGGATTCCTGAGTACAGAACCAGGAGTAACTGAGCACCACCAAGTGTGGCTCAAAAATTTTAAAAAAAGGGCCTGGAGAGATAGCACAACGGCGTTTGCCTTGCAAGCAGCCGATCCAGGACCTAAGGTGGTTGGTTCGAATCCCGGTGCCCCATATGGTTCCCTGTGCCTGACAGGAGCTATTTCTGAGCAGACAGCCAGGAGTAACCCCAGAGCACTGCCGGGTGTGGCCCAAAAACCAAAAAAACGGAATGGTTGGTGGAGAAATGGAGAAATAGTGCACGGTTTAAGGTGTTTGCCTGGCATGTGGTCAACCTGGGTTCGATCCCTAGCATCCCAGATGATTCCCCATCCCACTGGATGTGATCCCTGAACTCAGAGCCAAGAGCACTGGCAGGTATGCCCCTTTCAAAATAAAGGGAGTCAGGGGCCAGAGCGATAGTACAGTGGTAGGGAGTTTATCTTGCATGTGGCCAAACCCTGATGGACCTCGGTTCAATTCCCGGCATCCCATATGCTCCCCTGAGCCTGCCAGGAGTAAACCCCAAGCGCTGCTGGGTGTGACCCTCCCCCCAAAAAATATGGAGCCAGAGAGAGCAGTGGATAAGGGGCCTGCCTCGCCTGCAGCTGACCCCAGTCACGTCCATATAGTCAGGTTGCATATGATTCCCCAAGTCCTGCCAGGAGTGACCCCTGAGCACTTCTGGGTATGACCCTAACCCCTGCTCCCCCAAAGGAAGGATGGGGGCTGCAGCAGTAGAACAGTGTGTTTGCCTTACAGGTGGCCAACTGGGTTGGATCCTTGTTATCCTATTATTCCATGTTCCCTGAGCTTGCCAGGAGTAACTCCTGAGCATCTCCAAAAAGGGGGGAAAAAAAAAGGACGTGGGGGCCTAGCATGAGATTAGAGAAGACTTGAGGGCTGGTGTAGTATAGACCAGTGATATTCAAAGTGGGTGATATCACCCCCTCTAGGCTGCTGGAGTGGCCTTGGGTGCAACTGGGTAGTGTTTTCTGCTTGTTCCCCTAAAACAGATGGATTTCCAGCTCAGGCGCTGAGTGATCTTTTTTTTTCTGTAAAGGGGCCTTATAGGCCTCATAAGTTGGGGAGTCTCTGGTGCCTAGAGAAACGTGCAGGATCCTGGGGTTGAGAGGTGGTTAACGGCACGTACACCATATAGCTGTGATGGCAAACCTTTTTTGAGCCCGAGTGCCCAAACTGCCGCACAATGCCCAGTCCTCCCAATGGCCAGTCCAGCCCTGTTGCCAGGTGAGCTGCAGAGCAAACACCGGCACACTCCCACCGAGCCGCATATCTTAATTGCGGACCTTCCCCTGTGCCAGGTGCAAGGCCTTCACATGCCACAGGTTTGCCATCGAGGCCATATAGGCTCCTGGGGTAGACCGGCTGGGGGACAGAGTCCTGGGAACTTCTCTCACTGTGCCCCTCTCCCACTGCAGTGGCCCTACAGGACAAGGCTCCGACGCCCAGGCCTGGCCCTCTGGAGGCAGCCAACAGCTATGAGGAGCCCAAAGAGCAGATGTCCTGGGAGCAGGAGTTCTTGGTGGGCAACAGTCCAGGAGGCAGCGGGCGGGCCCTGTGCATGGTCTGTGGGGCTGTGATCCGGGCCCCGTCCGCAGACACAGCACGGGCGCACATCATAGAGGAGCACCCTCACACTCTGGACTTGAGCCTGGCCGAGAAGAGCAACATCCTGGAGGCCTGGAGTGAGGGGGTGGCCCTCCTGCAAGATGCTGGAGCTGAGCAGCTGCAACCGACCTCCCCTAAGCCAGGTAGCAGGGCTCGGGAGGGGAGTGGGTGATGAGCCCACGGTGGCTTGTGGCTTATCCTTCCATTGGTACTTCTCCTCCAGACCTCAGCCCAGCCAGCAGCCCAGACTCCGGGCCCAGCCCTACCAAAATGCCAGCCGAGATCGTGGTTCTCCTGGATTCAGAGGACAATCCAACCCTGCCCAGACGGGTCCGGCCCAGGGGCCTCCGCCCTCTGGAGCTTCTGGGTCAGCAGTCATCCCGGAAGGGGGCGGCCTGGTCCTGTCCTGGGTAGAGAGAAGCCACTGGGCAGCCAAGGTGGCAGCCCAGATCTTGGTTGGGTCTTTCCACAGCGCCCCCTGCCCCGGAGCCTGGAGCCAAGAAGCCCCGGGGGCAGAGATGGAAGGAGTCCTCCGAGGAGGAGCCAGTTCGGAAAAAACGAAGCCAAACCACAAGCAAAATGCTGGACCTGAGCCCTGACTCAGGTGACTGAACCCTGTGAGGGCAGGCAACAGGCATCAGGGGCTCCTGCCAGGTTAGGGCACTTTCAAGCTTGGGTCAAGGGCATTAAAGACTGCCTGTCCCCTTGCAGACCTGTCCTCGCCAGACTCCTCCGAAGAGTCATTCGTGGCACCCATCGAGATCCGTCACTTCACTGAAGGCACCTTCCCCCAGAACTTTGCGCTCCGACTCTTCTCCCACTCACACATCTGGGCAGCCCACAACAGGGAGCAGCCCAAAGAGCAGGGTGTGCCTACACCAACAGGAGGCCCTGTACCAGGTGAGCTAGGGGATATGGGAGCTCCCCTGGGAGGGCCAGTTAAAGAGCAGGTGAGTCTGGGTGCTCCCTGGGCTCATCCCTACAGCCTGGCACTTGACCCCACACTAAGGTAGAGGCCCTACCTACCATGATGGAGCAGGGGGAGGGGAACACTCACCTTCTCTGCTGAAGTCACAGGTGGCAGTGACCCTCCAAGTCCTGCAGTTTAGCAGCTTAGAACAAGCTTTTTTATTGTGTGTTAGACCTGGAGGGAAGGAGTCTGAGTCAGAAAGGGTCTCTCTTGGGGCCGGAGAGATAGCATGGAGGTAAGGCGTTTGCCTTGCATGCAGAAGGTCACTGGTTGGAATCCCGGCATCCCATATGGTCCCCTTAGCCTGCCAGGAGCGATTTCTGAGTATGGAGCCAAGAGTAACCCCTGAGCACTGCCGGGTGTGACCCCCCCAAAAAAAAGAAAGGGTCTCTCTTGATAGCACAGCAGGTAGGGCACTTGCCTTGCATGCAGCTGACTTAGGTTCGATCCCTAGCATTCCATATGGTCCTCTGAGCTCACCAGGAGTGATTCCTGAGCACAGAGCCAGGAGTAACCCTGGAACACTTCCAGGTGTAGCCCAAAAACAAACTGAAAAAAAAAAGCTCTCTGGGCTGAAGTTGGGATTGTTCTCTGCTCTGCAGCCTGGGACTGTCAGGGCTGAGCCCACTTGTGGGAACCTGTCCTGGTTGCCCAGATAATCACTTTGTCAGTTGACAAGCCTCCCTTGCTTGTAGATTTATTTATTCACGTGTCCTGGGCGTTAGGATTTAGACATGGAATAGGGTGGTAGTAGAGTGTGTTCTGGCCCAGCATAGTCATGTGACCAAAGAATGGCAGAATTCTGAGTTGATGGGCACATCAAGCTCTCAAACCCAGTTTGACTTGCTGAAGAGCAAGTGAACAAGGCAGGGCCAGCCTTGAGGTGTGTGCTAGGAGCTAGGCACATTGAAGATGACAGGTGAGATAACAGCAGGCAGAAAGGACCTTGTGTGCCACCTGCCTGCAGCCCATCACTACCTAGCGGGGCCTGGTTATCAGTTTGCTGGTCCCCAGCAGGGCCTGCATGTATAAGCGTCCACGTTGTGAATTCTTTGTTGTGCTGCCAAAATGGGTTCTTTGCTGCTCTCCAGGCAGGGTTCACCCCTTCATGGGGATCACAGCATCTTTTAAGAGATTCTTACCTGGTAATATGCAGGACCATATGCGAGGGATTGAACCCCGGGTTCCTGCCTACAGGCCTGCTCCAGCCCTTTGCTATGGCCCTGGCAATCATGCTCATAACTTTTGGCTTGAGTCACAGGCCTGCCCAGAAGTGGTGCCTGGGCCCCAGAGCTCTGGAGCTGCTCATTTCTACCATCGCCTGGAGCTTAGCCTTCTGTCTGAGGGAGCTTTCCTGTGGATCCCTGGGGTGCCTGGGCCCACTCTCTACCTCTCTGATATGCACAGTAGCTGTAAGGGGATCCCTAAGTGCTCCAGTTCTGTTGGGTTAAACTGGCCAGACTTGACTTTACCTCACTGAGGGTCTCTCAAGGATTTGGGGACGAAGGGACGGTGACAGGGTGGGCAGAGTCTGGAACCTAGAAGTGGCTCAGAATCTAGGACTAAAGACCCCAAGTGATTCATTCACAGATGACCTAACTGGGGCCCCTCTGGAAATGCTACAAAGGAGGCTGTTTTTTACCCAAGAGACTGTTGGGTCTTTTGGAGTTTGGGGCCACATTCAGCAGTGTTCAGGGCTAACTTACTCCTGGCTCTGCACTTGGGTCACTCCTTCAGGGTGTACGTGGTGCCAGGGATAAATACAGTTCAGCACTGTATAAGGAAAGCCCCCCCCCTACCCACTGTACTTTCGCTCTGGCCCCCTCAGGACTGCTGTGCTCAAAGCAGAGGGTGTAGACCTGTGGTCTGACTGTCTCAGGAGGCTTCTGTCTGCCAGGTTGGAGCCAATTGCTTTGGTTTCTCTTTTCTTTTTTTTAACTTTTGAGACCATTCGTGGTGGTTTTCTTTGGGAGGGGGGGAAGAGTTCCTTCTAGTTGTGCCCAGGGGACCATGTGGGAGACCAGGATGAACCCATGTGGTTTTTTCTTTTTTGGTTTTTCAGTCACACCCGGTGACACTCAGGGGTTACTCCTAGCTCTCTGCTCAGAAATCGCTCCTGGCAAGCATTGGGGACTATATGGGATTCCGGGATTCAAACCACCATTGGTCCCGGGTTGGCCGCTTGCAAGGCAAACGCCACTATGCTATCTCTCTGAGCCTCTCTCAGCCCGTTTTTCCCACTCCTTGACTTGCTGTTCTTTATTTTTTCTGGTTTGTTTTCATAAGGGTCACACCCAGCAGTGCTTAGGGGAAACCCTCACAATGTCTGGAATTGAACTCAGAGCATTCTCCTGATTGTAGGGCATTTGCCTTGTATGCTAACCTAGGATGGACCTCGGTTCTATCGTCCCGGCATCCCATATGGTCTCCCAAGCCAGGAGCAGTTTCAGCCAGGAGTAACCCCTGAGTGTCACCGGGTGTGGCCCAAAAACCAAAAACACACACAAAAAAGATTCTACCTCCCCTCCCAAAAGTTGGCTGTTTTGAAAGTTGGGAAAGGTCACTATGTCAGGCCACTGAGCACTCGAATTTGTAAGCATGAGGCAGTGACCTTCCCCAAGAGCTTTGCAGGATGGGAGTTAGGGGGGAGGGTGCCTGGGCAGAGGATATGGTGAATCCCGAGCACCATTCACAACAGTGGGAAACCGAGGCTGGAGTTTTGGTGGTATCTACTGGGAGTAGGGCCTGCAGTCTTGGGGGAGGGATGTGCATGGGTGAACTCAGGCTCTTCGTCTTGCGTCACTGCTGCTGCGGCCCCCGAGTGTTGCCTGAGACGTGGTGCCCTGAATCAAAATGCTGCTGCATGCACTTGTCACTCTGCTATTGCTGTTTCCAGAACTGCTGCTCAAAGACAAGTCAAGGCCAAGAAGAAGTGAGGCAGACACAGCTGATCCCCAGAGAAGGTGTGTGCATGTGGAAGAAGGGGGCCATGATGCTGGGATTCAGCAGGGCCAGTCAGAAGAGAAGAGGGGAGGTCAGTTCTGGACTGGGATGGCTGAGGGCCCGGCTTTATAAGTCCATCCCCCGACGCTTCTCCTTTTCTAGTTGGGACTTTGAGTCTACTACTTGCCTGGGGGGATGTGACCCCACATCTCTTAGTCTAACACAATCCTCTCCTCGGAACATACACTGCCACCTTGTTATGGGGCTTGAGGGTTGTGCTGAATCCCCCTCCTGTTTTAAAATGGCCTGCTTGGGAACTTTTTTGTGGAGGGAGCCACACCTGGGGCACCCAAGGGTTTCTCCTGGCTCTCTGCTCAGAAATCACTCCTGGCAGGCATGGGGACCATATGGGATGCTGGGATTCGAACCATAATTGGTCCTGGGTCAGCTGCTTTCAAGGTAAACGCCGTACCACTGTGCTATCTCTCTGGTCCCTGCTTGGGAACATTTAATATGTTCACCCCCTTTCTTTGGTTTTGGATCTTGGTCACATCCAGGTGTGCTGAGGGATCACTCCTGGGGAGACTTGGAGGATCATATTTGATGAACGACTCTAACTTAGGCCATCCACAGGCAGGGCAAGTGCCTCACCTGTTTTCTGGCCAGCCCCTAAAAGTGCCTTATTTATTTGTTTATTTAGGCCCACACCCAGCCCTGCTCAGAACTTACTCCTAGCTCTTTTTTTTTTTTTTTGGTTTTTGGTTTTTGGTTTTTGGGCCACACCCGGCGGTGCTCAGGGGTTACTCCTGGCTGTCTGCTCAGATATAGCTCCTGGCAGGCACGGGGGACCATATGGGACACTGGGATTTGAACCAACCACCTTTGGTTCTGGATCGGCTGCTTGCAAGGCAAACACACGCCGTTGTGTTATCTCTCCGGGCCCTCCTAGCTCTATTCTTAGGGTTCACTTCAGCAGGGCTGGAAAGACTATACAGGCTTTTGAGAATTAAACCCAGGCCGGCTGCATGCCAGGCAAGCACCCCACCTACTATACTATTGCTCCAGTCCCTTATGTGCTTCTTTTTTTTTGGGGGGGGGGTTCCACACCTGGCAGCGCTCAGGGGTTACTCCTGGCTTTATGCTCAGAAATCGCTCCTGGCAGGCTCGGGGGACCTTAGAGGATGCTGGGATCCGAACCACCAACCTTCTGCATGAAAGGCAAACGCCTTTCCTCCATGCTATCTCTCTAGCCCCAATGTGCTTCTTAACCTACATGAACCCCTCAGGACATCCACAGATAAAGTTTAGGTTCGAAATGGGCAGAGGAAAGTGGGCCTTGGGCAGTCTAGTGGCATGTTAGGGCCAGCTACCTAGGCAGCAGCAGATGAGTGTGTTTCTGGGGAGTCCAGACCCCTCCTCTTTTCTCTCCTCCCGTCTTGGCCTTTGGCCCTCACCCAGCAGCTGACCATTCACTGCCTGTGTTTCTGGGGAGTCCAGACCCCTCCTCTTTTCTCTCCTCCCCTCTTGGCCTTTGGCCCTCACCCAGCAGCTGACCATTCGCTGCCTGCAGCAGAGCAGGAGACTGGCTTTCTCTGCTCACACCACACCAATTGGCTTTCAGGAACATCAGGGGACTCTGAGGTTAAGTCAGGTGGGCTGGAACCACACCCCTTCCCAGTTATTTTTGTTTGTTTGGGGGCCATACCTGGAGATGGTCAGGGCTTATTCCGAGCAGAGTTCAGGGGAGCATCTAGGGTGCCAGAGCTCAAGTGCCTTCCCAGCTCTGTACCACCTGCTCTTTCTTTTTTCTGGAGGCAGGGAGGGAAGACACCCAATGGTTCTTGAGGGTTACTCTGGACTCTACACTTAGAAATCACTCCTGGCAGACTCGTGGGACCATATGGATGCCTGGGATTGAAACTGAGTCGACCACATGCAAGGGAAATGCCCTCCCCACTGTGCTATCACTCTGGCCCCATTGTCTTTATTTCTTTTTTTTTTTTTTTTTTTTTTTTTTTTTTGTGGTTTTTGGGTCACACCCGGCAGTGCTCAGGGGTTATTCCTGGCTCCAGGCTCAGAAATTGCTCCTGGCAGGCACGGGAGGACCATATATGGGACGCCGGGATTCGAACCGATGACCTCCTGCATGAGAGGCAAACGCCTTACCTCCATGCTATCTCTCCGGCCCCTTGTCTTTATTTCTTGTGCATTCACAACCTCCCAAGTTGGATTCCTATGCTGTCTTTCACCCCTTTTTTTGGCTCATACCTAGTGGTGCTCAGGACTTACTTCTGCCTCTGTGCTCAGGATTCACTCCTGGTGAGTGCTTGGGGAACAAGCTGGGATACTGGGAATTAAACCCAGGTCAGCAACATGCAAAACCAATCCCCTCCGTGCTCCACTGTCGCTTTGGCTCCTCTCCCTCCCCACTCTTAGCTCCTTTGGGTCAGGCTGGATGTTTGTGTTGCGTTGACTGATCCCTGCAGTGTGGACACAGGAGTAGGTGTTATGGATGTTTGCTGATTGACTGTTGGATGAATGGTTGTCCAGGGCTACACTCACTCCCATTCAGGTGCTCATGACATTTAGTACTGTCTCCCTTCCTCTCCAGCCTTTCTTCCTTTTGCATCTATGAGCTCTCTGTATGGTTGTCTAAAATCATGCCTCACCCACCTCAGCCCCGCTCCTCTATTCTCCTCTCCCTTCACCTCCCGAGTTCGCCTGACTCCACCCTGGTAGTCCTCCTCTTTCTAAATGCCTCATCTTTGCAGACTCTACTTCAGAGAGTGCTCAGAATTCACATTCCATTCCTTTTTTTTTTTTGGGGGGGGGGTCCACACCCAGCAATGCTCAGAAGTTATTTCTGGCTCTGCACTCGGGAATCAATCACTCCTGGCAGGCTTAGGGGACCAGATGGGATGCCGGAGATTGAACCAAGTCAGCTGGACACCTCAGACACCCTCCTTGCTGTGCTATCGATCCAGCCCCTAATTCCACGTTCCTGTACCCCCTTCCCTGCTGTGGTCGTGATCCAAGATGTGTCTGCCTGTCCTCTAACAAATCTGTAATGGGTCTTTGGCTTTTGATCTTTGTCTCTGTGGCCTGGTCTCATCCGCCAGCCAGATGAGCATCCCTGTTGAAAACACCAGTCACAGGCTGGGCGTAGGTTTTGTATGCCGGCTTCTGGATTTGATCTCCATCATGGCTTGATCTCAAGCGTAGGAGCTGTGAGGGTGGAGTGAGCGGAAAACAAGAAAACACGTCTCCACTGCTCAGAATCCTGGGGGCTGGGGATCTCCTCCCGGGGATCACCTCTGTCCCCAGCCCAGAATGCTATCCCAGCTGTCCCTCTGGATCTTGGGCCTGTGTGTCCTTCCCTGAAAGCCCCAGCTCTCCCCCTTTCCACTCCACATGGAACACACCTCTCTGAACAATTCATCTCCTGAGCTCAGGGCTCCCGCTCCCACATCACATGGGCGAAAGCACCTCCAGGAACTGCCCATAGCGTGGCTCGGTGTGGCCTCCAAAACAGCATCATTTCTCCTGGCTGGGGCTTCTTGGCTGTGGAACTTGTCACAGTGGGACTGGGGGCTGTTTGCTAAGTGTTGGTTGAGTGGGGGCATCAGGGAGCAAGCATGTCAGCCTTTTCATGTGGGGAGGGAGACCTGTGAGCTTGGGAAGTCATGGGTGACTCAGTCAAACCCCAGGGCCTCACACACATGAGGCTTGTGCTCTGCTGCCTGGTCCCTGGCTGACTCAGTCATTTTATTTATTTCCTCTGGAAGATTCATGTCCAAATAAGTGAAAACCTAGTAGAAAGAGAGGGCAGCCTGGGCTCTGCTTTATGAGGGCGAAGCCTTGGCTGAATATGCAGATGAACCTCCAGGGTCCCATAGAAGGACTGCAGGGCGCTGAGGACCTTTGCTGAGTCATTTTAAATCCCAGCAAACCGGGGCCAGAGAGATAGCCCAGCGGTAGGGCATTTGCCTTGCATGTAGCCGATCCAAGATGGATGGTGGTTCGATTCCCGGTTTCCCATATGGTCCCCCGGGCCTGCCAGGTATGATTTCTGAGCATAGAGCAGAGCGAGCCAGGAGTAACTAACCCAAATGTGCCAGGTATGACCCAAAAACCAGGGCCGGAGAGATAGTATGGAGGTAAGGCATTTGCCTTTCATGCAAGAGGTCATCAGTTCGAATCCTGGCGCCCCATATGGTCCCCTGTGCTTGCCAGGAGCAATTTCTGAGCCTGGAGCCAGGAATAACCCCTGAGCACTGCTGGTTGTGACCCAAAAAACAAGAAAAAAACACCAAAAACCAAAAAAAAAAATTGAAACAAAACGAAAAAAAAACTTTCCTGTCTGGGAGCTCGGTGGGAATCAAACCTTAACCAATCTCCTAGAGAAAGTGACACTCACCCAGCAACCCACCTCCTGGCCCCCATTACAGTAATGCTGCCTGAACACAGCAGTGAGGTAGGGCTGCAGGTGGTAAAGCCCATGCCTCGCAGTGGTGAGATCCTGGGTTAGTTCCTCAGCATACAAATTCAAAATAGCGGGGCCAGGAAGGTGGCGCTAGAGGTAAGGTGTCTGCCTTGCAAGCGCTAGTGTAGGAGGACCACGGTTCTACCCCCTGGTGTCCCATATGGTCCCCCCAAGCCAGGGGTGATTTCTGAGCGCATAGCCAGGAGTAACCCCTGAGCGTCAAACGGGTGTGGCCCAAAAACAAAACAAAACAAAACAAAAACAAATTAAAAATAGCAACAGCCCTAGGAGAAAATCCAAGCAGGTCACTCACTCCAGTGTAGGCACTGCCCCAGTTACAGTCAGCACCTTTTTGGTTTGGGATTTGCAGGATCAAACCCAGGGCCTCAGGCCTGCCAGGTAACTAACCATTGAGCCATATTCCTGGCCTCCTAAGTGATCTCTTTTCCCTGGCTCTGGTTTGGGCACCTGTGCCTGGTCACACTGGCTTCAAGGTTTGCAGCCCATTTCCCTGCAGTAATGCTCTTATTTTGTTCACAATGGGTCACCTGTCAATCTGATCTTTGGGGGACGAGGGGCCCTGGACAAGCAGGGACTTCTCTCATGGTGTTTGTGTGTGTGTGATGTTAATCCAGGCCCCTGCCCAGCGCTCCTGCCCTTCTTGTGGGCAGAGCTACACCTCAGCCTGCCTGTGCCAGGCGATGCTTGAGGGGCCAACAAGCCTTAGTCTAGCATACCCACAACTGGTGGTTTGGGAAGTTGAGATGGAACTCAGCTTCCCTGGGGCACCCAAAACCCAGTAGCAGAAGCTTATAGGGCCTCCTTCCCTCCAGGACAGGCCACAGGAGTGTGGGCTGGTTGGCAGAACCCTTGGGGAACAGGGTGGCAGCTGGTTGCCAGGGAGGCCCTGACTCTACTTTCTGTTCCTGTCTCCCCTAGACCCTCTGCCAGCCCTTCGCGGGACACTAGATCTGCAACTTATCCGCGTGTGCCTGGAGAACCCCCCAGCCACCCACCTTCTGCCCGACTGGCCCAAACACCGGGCGAGTGCCAAGGCTGTGGGACCAGGTGACCCTGCCAACTGGCCTGTGATGCTGCCAGAGTCCAGCGCCTCTGCAGAGGGGCCACCGTAGGCGGGCAGAGGGATGTAGGCAGCTGCCTGGCAGGAGGGAGGAGGGCGGGCGGTGCCCCCTTGGGCTTTTAACTCAGAGCTGCCTGGTTGGCAGATTGGGACCAGGCACCTGGGCAGAGCAGGCTGGAGGAGAGAACCCAGGTTCCAGGTGGGTGGGGGCTGGAGCTGGCACCGGTAGGGCATTGGGCCTCTGGAGACCCCTGTACCCTTATCTTTTTGCCAACCCCCCTCTGTTCCCCTTAACCTCCTCTCTCTCTTGGCCCCCCCTTCTCCCTTGGCACAGTGCCTTACACAAGAGGTGTCAGAGGGTTGGAACTGAGCCCCACTACCTCGGGGGACACCTCTCTGCCCCCCTTTGTTAGGCTCCGCCCTGAGGCCTCCATTACCTCTTCCTGCCCCTTCCCTGCTGGAGGCTGCAGCCCCCCTCTGGGGGGCTCATTCATCCCACCCCTTCCCCAATTATCTGTTGTACATATGTCATTGTGGACAATAAATTATTTTTTTTATGGAGAGCTCCGTCTGGACCGTCACTGGGAAAGGGCTTTGGGAGCAGGGATGCGGCCCAACACTAGACGCAGAGGAAACGCCCCCTCTCCCCAAAGTGGAGGCGAAGCTTCTTTCTGGGACAGGTTTCCCGTCCTGTGAGGCCCGGGGCCTACATCTGTCCAGCTGCAGTCCTGAGGGAGCAGAGGGATGCTCAGCCTGGGAGCTGGTGTCTGGCCCTTCTGAGGTGACAGGACAAGGTCAGCCTGCAGGGGGTGCCCACAGCCTCACTCTGCTCCCGGATGCTTCCCCTCCTTGGCTTTGTGAACCTGCCTCAGGCCTGTCTACCAGATTCCATACCACATCCTCAACCAACCTGCACAGGCCAAATCCAAATGGTTCTCTCTCCCCTCCCGGATCCCCAACTCTCAGTCCAGTGAGAATCAGGGGGGCCACATACAACAGGACCATCCACTGTGGGATAAGGCCAACTCGCCTCACCACCTCCACCAGCTTCTGACTGGATGGAAAAAGCACAAGGATTTCTGGGAAGGTTATGGGTCCAGCTCTGAGGGGGAATAGCCCCGGGCCTGTGTAAACCCTGCAGTGACTCATGATCCCTAGCTGAAAAGCTTAGGAGGAGGATTTGGGGGGGGAGTGTTATCTAGGTGGGACAAGAGATCAAGGGCCAGAGTGATAGCACAGCGGGGAGGGCATGTGCCTTGCATGCAGCCAGCCTGGGTTCGATCCCTGGCATCCCATATGGTCTGCCAGGAGTGATTTTTTTTTTTTGAGCGCAGAGCCAGGAGTAACCCTTGAATTGCCACCATGTGTGGCCCCCCAGAAAAAAGATTTGTACACCATTTTGTCATGCAGAACCAACTCCCCAGGTCTCCAGCTTTGTTCCTTGGACCCTGCCCAGTAGGAAGGAACAAAAATCAGCCTGGCTCTGAGTTGTGCTGAGTTCCTATGGGTGTTTCCATTCGTTGCACTGCTCTGGCTGTTGACATTCATGCCATTGCTTTGTGAGCCCCTTGGCTATGGCCAGAAGCTCTGCTGCCCATGAACATGTGTCTACCAGCTGTCCCTTGTCCAGCCATAGTGCAGTTTTTGGTTTGCCCGCTAGACTGTGCTCCTGGGCACTGTAGTGTGCTGTGTCTCACCCAACCTGCAGTAGGTGCTCAGTAAACATCTCATAAGTGCCCTCCCGGTGTCTCTTCCTCTTTCACAAGCTGATCCCTGGAGTGCAGTTATCTGTGTGGTGCCTTGTGGTGGCATTAATGCCCTGCTGGGCTCTGCCGGGGTCTGGCAAACAAGCGGAGCAGAGATGATGTTACCTCTACCCTGCAAAGCCCATGTGTGCTTCAGCCTACAAGGTTTTTTTTTTTTTTTTTGTTTTTTTTTTTTGTTTTTTTTTTTTGTTTTTTGTTTTTGGTTTTTGAGCCACACCCTGTGACGCTCAGGGGTTACTCCTGGCTATGCGCTCAGAAGTTGCTCCTGGCTTCTTGGGGGACCATATGGGACGCCGGGGGATCGAACCGAGGTCCGTCCTAGGCTAGCGCAGGCAAGGCAGGCACCTTACCTCCAGCGCCACCGCCCGGCCCCAGGTTTTTTTTTTTTTTTTAATGTGTTTTGGGTTTTAGGGACACACCAGTGCTTAGAGCTTACCCCTGGTTCTTGCCTCAGGGATCCTCCTGACAGGGCTTGCTGGGACTATAACCCAGGTTGGCTGTGTGTAAGGCAAGCACCCTACCCACCCCCCATTGCTCCAGCCTCAAAGGAAATCCTTTAGCATGGATGACATTGCCTGGGGTACCTCAATGGGACCTGAGCTGCTGTCCTGGTACCCCATGACTGCCTGTCGCCCCAGGAAAGGCTCCCGCGTGAAAATCACGGACCCCAGAACTGGTGTCCAGAGTGATAGGGAGGCACTACCCTGATGAGTCCCATCTCGGAGATGATTTGGGGGGACATAAGTCAAGGCACGTGCCACCACAGTTGCATCACTGGCCTGGTCTCAGCTTGTGGCTCCCCAAGTCTAGCCACTTTCCTCTGTGTGTGCTGCAGTGGTCACCCCCCACCCCCCACTCCAGACCTGGGCGGCATTGGGGAGTCCTATGCTCAGAGTTTAATCCTGGCTCTGTGTCTGATCAGGGGACCATTTGGGGTGCTGGGGATCAAACCCAGGTCAGCAGCATGCAAGGCAAATGCCCTACTCAGTGTCCTATTCTCCGGCCCCTGATTTGGTTTGGGGCCACACCTGGCATTGCTGGGGGCTTCTCCCAGCTCTGAGCTTGGGAACTCATTCTTGGTGATGCTCAGGGAAGCTGGCAGTGCCAGGGATCAAACTGGGACAGCTACTATACACAGGGCCAGCACCTTAGAGCCTGTCCTGCCCCTTAACCCCTACCCTGGCCCCAAGGTGTTCCTTTATATAGGTACTAACAGGGCCCTTTGCTGACTCAAAGGGTTGGAGCAGAATGCATGTTTAATTCGCGGAACTCTAGCCAAGGAGTGGTACCAAGTTCCGCCTGTGAGCCCCTCTCAAATACATGTAAGCACACATATAAAGGTACTAAAACACTGACTCTGCCCTCATGCCTGGCATAGGCACCACCTAATAGCATCACTCATTGCAGGAGCTAGGACTTTAGCAGGTATCTTCGGGCATTGTCGAAGACCCCTTGGGAGCCTCTTTTTGCCATACAGACATTGAGCAGCAGCTCCTGAAGCCTGATGGGGGAAGGACCAAGCCTGACCTGGCTGTTCTTTCTCTAGTTCGACAAGTGACAGACTCATAGCGTGCCTGGTCCCGTGTCTGTGCATGCTTCATCCAGCGGGCCAGCACGTGGGCACCCCACTGTGCAGATGGGGGACCAAGTTGGGGAAAAGCACAGCAGCTTTCCAGCGTTTTTCCCACTGGTGGTGGCAGGAGTAAGGAACAAGGAAAGCTTTGGTTTCCTTTCTGGAAAACCAAGGTGAGCCTGGAAAGATAGCGGGGAGGCCTTTGCTTTGCGCACAGCCAACCAGATTGATCCTTTGCATCCCATCTAGTCCCCAAACCCTGCCTTATCCCTTGACTAATTCTCTGGTCTAAAGTTGCAGGTTTTTATGTTTGTTTGGGGGCCACACTCACTCACTCACGTTCAGGGGTTCCTCCTGGCTCTGCACTCAGGAACTTGGTGGTGGTCACAGGACCATATGGATGCCAGGGATTGAACTCGGAAAACCATGTACAATACAAGCTCCTTCCCCGCTGTGCTATCTCTTTGGCCCCAACTTGCAGTATTTTTTTTTTTTTTTTTTTTTTTTTTTTGTGGTTTTTGGGTCACACCCGGCAGTGCTCAGGGGTTATTCCTGGCTCAGAAATTGCTCCTGGCAGGCACGGGAGGACAATATATGGGACGCCGGGATTCGAACCGATGACCTCCTGCATGAGAGGCAAACGCCTTACCTCCATGCTATCTCTCCGGCCCCAACTTGCAGTATTTTTAAGAGGAGAGAAGATTCTCCATTCTCAAGTCAGCTCCCTCCTCCCTCCTCGGCTTCTTTGCTCCTTGCCTGCCCTGTGGGGACTAGTTGCCAGAGCTCCCGAAACCCACGCCCCTGACACCTGCCTTGCTGCCCTACATGTCTCCTGTGGTTTGTTTCCCACCTGGCCTGGCACTGGCAGCTGCAGCCAGGACTTCACTGCCGGTTTGGATTGCACTTGTTTGGATTAACCCCCCTGATAGTCTCAGAAGTCTTTTCTCAAATACCCTCCAAACCTATCGATCATGAAGTCTTGCTGGCTCCTCTGACCAAATGACGGATCCCAAGTCTAAGAATGTCACAGAAGGCAAACCAGCCCCAGCTCTTTCTGAAAACCTTTCCTCGTCTCAGGCTTTTCCGAGGTCCCTTTCCCTCCACTCCAGTCTCAGCCCTACAGCTGGTGGATGGGATCAGGTACTCCCCAACGTCTTTCTGCTCACTTCCACAGCTGCCAGTGCTGAGAATGCTGTGTGGCATTGGGAATCCCTCCCAGAACCCGGAGCGTGCCAGGCAGGTGCTCCAGTTCTTCAAGCCATTTCTGGTCCCTGTCTCCTTGTTTCCTCCATCCCGGCCTGCTCTGGATCTCAGGCCTCATAGCCTTTGCACTTCCTCCCAGAATGCTCTTTCTCAGCTAGTTAATGACCTCACTTGTACCCTGACAGTCAGTCTCAGGGGCACTGTCTTAGTGAGCCCTGGGTGAGGATGGCTTGCTCACGATGTTTCTGGGCCTGTGAGATAGCACAGTGGGTAAGGCATGTGCCTTGCATGCAACCAACCCAGGTTCGATCCCGGCATCCCATAGGGTCCCCCCGCCCAAGCCTGCCAGGAGTGATTCCTGAGTGCAGAGCCAGGAGTAAGCCCTGAGCATTGCCAGGTGTGGCACCAATATAAACATACAAAACAAACACAAAAAACCCACCCCTGATTCATTCCCAAGCACTTCATATTCTTGAGCACTGACAGAAGTGATCCCAATGTCAGGAGCTACCCCAAGCATGGTTAGGTATGGTCCTGAGACTAAGGAAGGGCTGGAGAGATAGGACAGTGGGCAGTGTGCTTGCCTTAGATGTAGCCAACCTGGGTTTCATTTTCACCATATATGGTCCCTTGTGTCCTGCTAGGAAGATCCCTGACTACAGTGTCAGTGGTAAGACCTAAGCACTGCTGGGTGTGGCCCCAAACCAACAACAACAAAGTAAAACTTAGAGGAAAGAAAGGTTCAAGGCCCTTTATATTTTAACTTAAAAAATATGGAGGGGAAAAAAAAATATATAGGGGGCCAAAATGATAGTACAGAGGTAGAACGTTTGCCTTGCACATGGCCAACCCTGGGCAGACACTGGTTTGACTCCTGGCATCCCATATGGTCCCCAAACCAGAAGTAACCCAAGTGCCGCCAGGTATGACCCAAAACCCAAAACCCAAAAAAAAAAAAAAAAAGTAGGGGCCTACAGTGATAGGATGCTTGCCTTGTAAGCAGCCAACCCAGGTTCAATCCCTAATATCCTTATTGTCCCCCAAGTCCAGTAGGAGTGAGAACAGAGACTGGAGCATACCCTAAGCACAACTGGACATGGCCCCCTCCAGAAAAAAAGTACTGGAGCTTAGGAAACATAATTACAGCTGCCTTAACTTTTGGAGTTTTTTTTGTTTTTGATTTTTGAACCTAGGATTTACTTACACTTGGCTCTGTGCTCAGAATTATGGAGATTATTCTATGGCTCTGGCCTCAAGTTCAAGGCCTGTTTAAGAGCAGAACCGAGGGGTTGGAGAGATAGCACAGCATAGGGCATATGCCTTGCAAGCATCCGTTTCAGGATGAACGGTGGTTTGAATCCCGGCACCCAATATGGTCCCCAGAAGCCTGCCAGGAGCGATTTCTGGTTGCAGAGCCAGGAGTAACCCCTGAGCGCTGCTGAGTGTGCCCCCCCCCCAAAAAAAAAAAAAGAGCAGGGCTGAGTCAGACCATGAGTCCAGCCAGTCCTACCAGGGAGTGAGCAAAGCCCTTAGCGGCGCAGAGAAGAGTCCAGGCAGGTTGAAGGGAGTTGAGGGAGTTGAACTGGAGATTGACCGATTAGGCAGCCTTGTACCAAGAGCAGAGAATGAAGGAGAAAAAAAGAACAAGTAGGGAGGAGGTAGGGACTAAGGGGTGAGAACTTGAGTAGCTTAGAGGAGGCAGCTGGGGACTCCCTAAAACTAACCTTCCTCTGGAGGGACTCGCTCGCTATAGTGTGTGTGCGCGGCTGTATGACCTCGAGGCCACCAGAGGGCGCATCATTCGCATGGATTTTCCTGGATGAAATTGGGGGCAAAGCCATAAAATCTATTTCTTTTTTCTCATCTCCTCTGTTCTGTCCCCCACTTGGTCCACAATGACTAGGGAGCCTGGTTAGAGTAGGGGTTGACGTTCTGGAATCCGGTGCATTTGCTCACATTGACAGATGCTGTCTGGGGAGGATTTTCAGATCTGGAGACTTTCAGATCTGGGCTGGAGCAGTGGCACAGGGGTAAGGCATCTATCTGCCTTGCCTGCACTAGCCTAGGATGGACCACGGTTCTAACTCCTGGCATCCCATATGGTCCTCCAAACCAGGAGCGATTTCTGAGCACATTGCGATTTCTGAGCACATTGCGATTTCTTTTTTTTTTTTTTTTTTTTTTTTTTTTTTTTTTTGTGGTTTTTGGGTCACACCCGGCAGTGCTCAGGGGTTATTCCTGGCTCCAGGCTCAGAAATTGCTCCTGGCAGGCACGGGAGGACCATATATGGGACGCCGGGATTCGAACCGATGACCTCCTGCATGAGAGGCAAACGCCTTACCTCCATGCTATCTCTCCGGCCCCCACATTGCGATTTCTGAGCACATTGCGAGGAGTAACCCCTGAGTGTTACCGGGTGTGGCCAAAAAAAACAAAAACAAAACAAACAACAACAACAAAAACAACAGATCTAGTTGCTACCATCGCTGGTTGATTGGCTCAAAGCTCAACTCAAGAAGTTGGTGCTGGGAGTTGTAGGTCAAAGGTGAGAGACAGGCCCTGCCAGTACTTTTCCCCCAGAATCCCCAAAGTTTCTCTGCTCCTGTACCCTTGGGAACTTTCTTGCTTGAGTCTGGTTTTCGGCTAGTGTTTCAGAACTCTGGGTTCTGCTTACCTTCAGTGGCTCTTGAGACCCAAGGGAGTGGGGGCCAAGTTCCAACATGTCCAGGGGAGGAAGGGCGGGGGCAGCTGGGAGCCTGAGGAACAGAACAGAACGAGACCAGACTGTTCTCTCTCCCTGTAGGGCCGTCTAGGAGGAAGTGAAGTGTCTTCTCAGGTAACCACACAACTTCCTGTTGGGGCTAGTGGTTCTTTAGAGATGGCTGGGACCTTAAAGTATTGAACACTTTGTTGATGGCAAAGGAAAGTGCCCATGCTTTTTTGGCTACACCCAACAGCACTCTGGGACTCAGGGTTTACTCCTGGCTCTGCACTTAGAAATCACTCCTGGCAGGCTTGTGGGACTCTATATGGGATGCCGGAGACTGAACCGGATTGGACATATGCAAGGCAAATGCCCTTCCTGCTGGGTTATTGCTCTGGTCCTTCATTTCTATGAGTTTCTTTTTATACCTGAAACATGAAGAAAGATAAAATGGTCTCTCCTGCCTTGCTCTGTAGGTGTATTTGAAATAGTAAGGGATAAAAAGGGGGGGACAGAGAGATAGCATGGATGTAGGGTGCTTGCCTTGCATGGTGGTTTGAATCTCGGCATCCCATATGGTCCCCGAGCCTTGCCAGAAGTGACTTCTGAGCGTAGAGCCAGGAATAACCCCTGAGCACTGCCGGGTGTAAACCCCCCCAAAAAATAGTAAGAGGGGGCTAGAACAATAGTACAGCTGGTAGGGCATTCGCCTTGTACATACTAACCCAGGTTTGAACTCCAGCATCCCATTATGGTCCCCCGTATTCTGCCAGGATTAATCCTTGAGCATAGAGCCAGGAGTAAGCCTTGGGCACCTCTGGGTGTGACCCCCCCAAAACCAAACCAAGACAAAATAATAAAACAGTAATGGGATTGGGGAGGTAGCTCAGAGGGCTGGTGTACATGCCTTGCAGACTGTAGGTCTGCTGAGCTCGGCATGGAGCAACCCCCAAGCAATTACTGGGAATGCCTCAGCATAGCTGGGTGTGACCAAAAAAAAAAAAAAAAGATGGGGGTCTGAGTGATGGCATGGAAGGAAGGGCAGGGTGTGTCTGCACGCGGCTGACCCGGGTTCAATCTCTGGCCAGAAATGATTTTATTTATTTATTTTTTTTTTAGGCCACACCTGGCAACGCTATGCGCTCAGAAGTTGCTCCTGGCTTGGGGTACCATATGGGACGCCGGGGGATCAAACCTCGGTCCATCCTAGGCTAGCGCTGGCAAGGCAGACACCTTAGCTCTAGTGCCACCATGCCTGCCCAAATTTTTTTTTTTTTTTTTTTTTTGGTTTTTGGGTCACACCCAGCAGCACTAGGGGTTCCTCCTGGTTCTACTCTCAGAAATCACTCCTGGCAGGCTCAGGGGACCATATGGGATGCCAGGATTTGAACCACCATCCTTTTGCATGCAAGGCAAACGTCTTACCCTCCCTGCTATCTCTCCGGTGCCAGAAATGATTTCTGAGCACAGAGCCAGGAGTAACCCTGAGCGCAGCAAATGTGGCCCAGCCTTCCCCAATCATAAAATGATAAATGGAATTCAAAGACTTTTTTTTAAAATATCTCTGCTGGACCAAAGATATGGATAATTTATACATAAGCAAGGAATCTAAGCTCAGAGATGTCATGTGATTTTTCCCAAGATTACACAACAATTATTTTTAGGGGGGCTACACCCAGCAGTGCTCAGGAACCATCCTGGTAGGCTTGGCTGGGCCGCTGCAAGGCAAACACCCTCAGATGCTATGCCATTGGCTCCGGCCCCAACACAGCATTTTCTGTCTACAGATCTGGCTCCTAGATCATGGCTGGGGGGGAACACATCTGCAGCCTTCCCCCACCCCAGATGGGAGCCAAGAATGCAGACTTGCACCCTGCCAGGTATCTTGGAGAACGCTCCCAAAGTAGACATGGAGATAAACGACAGCAGGTAATAGACTAAAGTGGCCTCTAACAGGTGTCGCAAGAGGGGCCGGAGAGATAGCATGGAGTTAGGGCATTTGCCTTTCATGCAGAAGGTCATTGGTTTGAATCCCTGCATTCTATATGGTCCCCCGCGCCTGCCAGGAGTGATTTCTGAGCATAGAGCCAGGAGTAACCCCTGAGCACTGCCGAGTGTGACCCAAAAAACAAAAAAACAATAAAAAAAGGAAAGATAAAAAGAAAAGATCGCAAGAGCTGACAGGCCAATGGTGGGTGAAGGAACTTTAAAACTACAGGCCATGGGCCCAGAGAGCCGATCCAGGACCAAAGGTGGTTGGTTCGAATCCCGGTTCCCATATGGTCCCCCATGTCTGCCAGGAGCTATTTCTGAGCAGACAGCCAGGAGTAACCCCTGAGCACCATCGGGTGTGGCCCAAAAACCAAACCAAACAAACAAACAAAACAAAAAAAACTACAGGGCAGGGACCAGAGAGAGGGCATGGAGGTAAAGTGTATGCCTTGCATACAGAAGGTTGGTGGTTTGAATCACGGCATTCCATATGGTCCCCTGAGCCTGCCAGGAGCGATTTCTGAGCGTAGAGCCAGGAGGAACCCCTGAGCACTGCTGGGTGTGACCCAAAAACCAAAAACCAAAACCCAGGAGGGCCTGAGTGATAGCACAGCAGTAGGGCGTTTGCTTTGCACGCAGCCAACTCCACCCTGAATGGACCCGGGTTTGATTCCCGGCATCCCATATGGGTCCCAGAGCCTGCTAGAAGCGATTTCTTTTTTCTTTTTCTTTTCTTTTTTTTTTTTTTTTGTTGTTGTTTGTTTGCTTGTTTTGGGGCCACACTTGATACTGCTCAGGGGTTACTCTTGGCTATGCGCTCAGAAATCACTCCTGGCTTGGGTAAACCATATGGAATGCTGGGTGGTTGAAACTAGATCTACCCTAGGTCAGCTGTGTGCAAGGCAAACGCCTTACCGCTTGCGTCACCGTTTCGGCCCCTAAGAGCATTTCTGAGCACAGAGCCAGGAGTAACACCTGAGCACTGCAGGGTGTGACCCCAAAATAAAAAAAGAAAACAAAAACAAAACACAAAACCAAAAGATGCTCGTTGCAGGGGCAGCTCACAGTTTTCCTATTTCCTTCCTTCTTTTCTCTTCTTTCTGTTTTCCTTCTTTGGTGGTTTTGGGTCACATCTGTCAATGCTCAGGGGTTACTCCTGGCTCTGCTCAGAAATCCCTCCTGGCAGACACGGGAGGCCCATATGGGATGTCAGGATTCGAACTACCGTCCGTCCTGGTTCGGTTGTGTGCAAGGCAAACGCCCTACCGCTGTGCTATCTCTCCGCCCCCAAGTTTTCCTATTTCCAAGTCCATCAACTAATGACACGCACGGATGTTCTGCGATTGCAGTCGGCGTCGTGGTCGTCTTCGAAGTGGTAGTCTCTCTCCCAGCGCCTCGGGTGTTGCCGGAAACGGCCGAAGAGAGCGCCGGCGAAGGGGCGTGGCTTATCAAGACTTGGGGGCGTGGCCCGCTCGCGGCACACGCGGAGCGGCTTCGTCTCTTTCCGGCAAGCGCCGAACCGCATCGGAAGTGGGCGTGCCCGAGCTTGCCTATGGGCGGGGCGTCGGGCCTTCGGGGCGCTCTTCGTGCGTTTCCGGAAAAAGTCCGCGGAGCCGCTTCGCTTCGGGCTGCGCTCGCCTCCTGGGGAAGTGTTTCCCTTCTTCGTGTATTTCCGGAACCCACTCGGCGCGTCCTCCTCCCCCCCCTCCCTCCGCGCGTTCCCGCGCGGCTTCGGCTGTTTCCGGCAAAGGGCCGAACCGCATCGGAAGTGGGCGTGCCCGAGCCTGTGGGCGGGGCGTCGGGCCTTCGGGCGCTCTTCGTGCGTTTCCGTCAAAGTCCGAGCGCTCGCCTCCTGGAGGGGGGGAAGGTTTCCCTCCTTCGGGTGTTTCCGGAACCCACTCGGCGCTCGGAGGCGCGCGTGCCCCCGTCCCTCGCGCGTTCCCGAGCGGCTTCGGCTGTTTCCGGAAGCGGCCGGCGGAAAGAGCCGAAGGCCGGCGGCGGCGGCGGCCATGTTGGGAGCTCCAGGGCCGGCGGCGGCGGCGGCGGCGGCGGCGGCAGCAGCGGCGGCAGCCAGTGCGGCGGGCGCGGAGCTGAGCCGCTGAGGGCAGGGGAGGAGCGAGGCGAGGCGGGCCGGGCCGGGCGGCGGCAGAGCGGGAGGCGGAGCGGCCGGGGCCGAGAGGAGGCGGCCCAGCGCAGCAGCCGAGCCGGGGGTCGGGGGGGGTGCGGTCCGGAGCCGGCGCGGCCTAGCCCGAGCGGCGCATCCCCGGGCTGGCGTAGCGGCGTGCCCGGCCTCCCCGCACCCCCGGCCGGCCGGGCCTGCAGCGCCCAGCCCCGCCCGGCCCTCCGCTCCCGGCTGCTGCCCTGCCCCTGCCCCTGCCCCGAGCCGGCGGCGCCATGTCCAGCGCCCGGACCCCCCTGCCCACGCTCAACGAGAGGGACACGGAGCAGGTGAGGGGCCCCGAAAGCGGCCAGGGCCGCGGCAGCTTCTCTTCCTCCTCCTCCTCCTCCTCCTCCTCCCACCCCCCCCCGGCCCCGCTTCCCGTTTTTTCATCTCTCGGGGGCCCCCCAAGAAAAAGAAAAAGCAAAAGGTCTTCCTCCTCCCACGCTCCCTGCAGCCGTCCTGCTCCAGCTCCTCCTCCTCCTCCTCCTCCTCCTCTTCTTGCCCGGGGGGCTTCCCACGATCTGTTCCCCCCCTCCTGCTGGGGGGCTCTCCTTCTCGCCCGCAGGACCCCCCCCCAAAAGCTGAGCACCCGCACAACAAGAGCACCCATCACCACCACTACCCAGGCTCTGTCCTGACTCCCTTGGTCGGTTTGTTGGTGTTTTCTTGATTTCTTTTTTTTTTTGCTCCCCACCAAGTGCTTTCTCTTTTTCTCTCCCCCTCAGCCCACCAGCTAGCTCGCCCACCTCCTCGCCCACTCCACTCTGCTTCGTCCCCCCCATCGCTGATCGCTTGCACCTCTCTTTCTCTCTCTCTCTCTCTCTCTCTCTCTCTCTCTCTCTCTCTCTCTCTCTCTCTCTCTCTCTCTCTCTCTCCTCTCTCCTCTCTCCTCCCCACCCCCCAGCTGCTTGGTGGTGGTTGGTGGTGGTGGTGCCCGGTGCCTGCCAGGGCATTTGTTGCTTCCGTGTTTCTCCCCTTTCCAGCTGTCATACGCAGGGTTTTCTTTCCCCCACAGGTTGTAAATGGGGGTGCTCTCTTCAGCCTCTCCACCCACTCACTCACTCCCCACCCTCATTGCTTCTTGCCTGCTTCTCTCTGCTTTTCTTTTTCTGGGGGGTGAGTTTTTATTCCCCACTGGGAGTGAGGGTTTTGACATGCAGCTTTCCCCTTCCCCCAACCCCCAGAAAGCCACTCTGGGCCCCCAACCTGTTGCTCCGTCCTTTCCTCCTGCCCTGCCTTCCACATCCCGGGCCTTGTTGCCCTGGCGCCTTCCTGCCAGGCCTGCTCCCAGATCTGTCACTTTTGCTCCTCACCCGGCCCCCGGATCCTCCGGCTCAGCCCTGCCTTTCCTCCCTTGAGTCGGCTTCTGTCTCCTGCCGCCTTCACATCCCCGCTTCTCTTCTCATCTCCCTTCCCCTGGGCTAATCTTCAATCCCGGGCCAGGCAGGCATGTGGCCGGCCGCCTGCTTTCTGGAGCCGCCCCGCGCCCCTCTGCCTCGGCAATCACTGCTATCATTTGTCACTTAAGCCTGGGTCTTTTCTGTGTCAACTCACCTCCGGGCTGCACAACACAGCGTCCGCTTTCCGCCCCTCCCCGCTGGCCCCAGCTCCGGTGTCCCATGCTGACCATGCTGTGCAGAGTCCTTCCCCCCCCCCCCACTCCTGTAGCACCCAGCTTGGTGGGCAACTTCTAGATGCCAACAGCTTGACTTGGCAGAAGGAGCCCAGCTCCCTGGGTCCTTTCTGCAGCTCTCTCCCCTCCTTTCACCGCTACAGCCCAGCTTGTTCCCTTCCTCCTCTGTGGCCCTGTAGACCTCATTCCCTGTTTGTCTCTTTCTCTGAAAAATGTTCCCGCTGGTTCTTTTTACACATACACTCCTCCCCACCCCCATACACACACTTATCCTTTTGGCTCATCCCTGGCTCTCTGTCACTGGCTAGGCTGGGAGAGTTACTGATGGATTTGGGGTGAACAAGTGACTGGGAGGGAGGGTTGATCGCCGTTTCCTTGCCGGGTCCTGTCTGCAGGCTCTCAGTCTGTCTCCCCAGGCCCGTTGTTTCACCTTCCGGGAAGCACTTTCTCTGGGCCATTCCTTTCCTAGCACTCACTGCCTTACAGGTAAGCCTGCGCAACCACAGAGCAGCTCCCTGGCTGTTGGGGAGCGGGGAGGTGGAGGCCAAGTGACTGGTACCCGTCGGCATTTGGGGAGTGGCCTTCGAGTGCCCACTTTCTCAGCAGGCCTAGGGGGACGTTGTGTTCAGCAGAGTGGAGTAAGTGATGGCTTCAGTGTGGTTTCTCCAGGCTGTGGGCTGAGTGTGAGTGTGTTCGAGAGGGATCTGTGCCTGGAGCTGGTGGAGGGGTTGCTGCATACCAGGGCTTGGTGCACAGGCAAGGAGCTCTGTGTGTCCACACAAGAACTCAGCACACACATAAGCTCCGTGCTCCCCCAACTCTGCACATGAGCTCTTGGCATGCACGAGCTCTGCCCACACATGAGCTTTGCTCACACACATGAGCTCTGCAGACACGGACCCCTGCAAGCCGTTGGGTGGTAGGGCCTGTCAGCCACCTTGTCAGACTATCCAAAAGCATGATGACATTGCCCTCCCAGGCCAGCTATGACTGTCACCTTCTTTCCACCTCTGGACAGAGGTTCCCAGTTTCTGCTGATCCTCATTGTCGACTTGATAGTCTTGGCCCAATGGAGACCCGGCATTGGGAAGTCCTGGAAGCTCCTGCTACAAGCCAGAGCTGGTGTTGCTCGAAAAGGGAAAGGACAAGGAGCTGATCCTGGGTCCGAGGGTCAGGATGCTGGGCAGGGCCCCACTCAGAAGTGCCTCAGGTGACACAGGGAATCTCGGAGCACCTCCTTCTTGTGACTAAAAACGTGAGGGTTTCCCGGGGCTGATTTTTCACCTTAAAGGCCCTCTCGGCCTGTTCTTTCTGAAAGGATGGAAACTGGCTTTACCAGTAAATAGGTAAACACATGCCATTGGGCGTCTTCAAGCTCCAGTCGCTTCCTGCTCTGGCTCTTGCCTTTCTTTATAACCTGTAGCTGATGCGAAGCTGTTTCCAGGAGCTCTTTGATCCCATCTGAATTAAATATACACAACACACACACACGCACACAATGCACGCACACCCATGCTGAAGCATCAAAATCCGTCTTGTGTTGCAGGAAGATTACCTATTGGCTGTCGATCTATATTGAACAGTTCTAGTGGGAGATCAAAGAAAGTCATTTTCTACCTTTAAGATAATTTCTTTTGGTGACAACTCTTGGATGTACTTTTTCATCATTGCAAGGGGCTGCTCTTCCTTTCGCAGAATGAAGGTTGTGACTTGGGGCTAGTAATTGGGTTCTCCCCCCACCCCCGGAGTTGAGCCTTCTCTTCACCATTTCTTCAAGTGGCTGTGCTATCCTGGAAGAGGCTTGGCAGGGCCGAGGTTCTAATTTCACTACCTACCTGGCAGTAGCTAGAGTGGCCCTTAACACCTTTTGGAGGGGTGCCAGGGTTTTAGAGGTGCCCCGCTTTGGGCCTCACGAACCGTGAGAGAGCGCTTCTGGGAGATAACGGGGAAACTTGCCCTCCCTGTTTCTCCCCAGAAAGTTGTGGAAAGAGGGGCCAAGTGAGCGAATCAAGGCCTACAAATTCCAGGGGCTGGATGGGGATGCCCCACGGGTATGCATGCCCGGTTGATTCCCACCAGGTGTGGTCCCCCAGTCTAACAAATACAACCCCAGGTCTCTGAGCTAGTGCTGTCCAGCAGAGTGCTGACCCCGACCTCTGCTCTTTGACCCTGACTGTCTCCTGGTCAGGGACTGTGTGCGCCTCACCTGTTCTCACCCTGGTGGTGTCGGGACTGAGCCTTGATGTCCCTGGTGTGTGTCCTGTGGCTGCCCCCTTGCCTGGCCTTTGAACGCTGTAAAGGTAACAGTCGGCTAAATTGTCAGGATTTCTAATCTATGGACTTTGGGAGTGGACACAGGCGGTCATCGAGGCAGACTGCTTTGGGTGGCACTCAGGTTTGCACAGGGATTACTGGTTGGGCCCAAAACTTTTTTTCCAACAGAAATCTTTTTTTTGCGGGGGATTTGGGAGGGACGCACCTTGTGATGCTCAGGGTTTACTCCTGGCTCTGTACTCCGGTACTCCTGGGAGGCCTCCAGGAAAATCATATGGAGACACGGGATTGAATTTGTGTAGGCGGTGTGCAAGGCAAGCGCCCCACCTACCTGCTGTACTGACCCTGTCCCCAGAGGTTGTCTTTTGTGGGCACCTGTGTTGCCAGGAGTTGAACCAGAGGGCTTCACCCTGTGAGGCCAGCGGAGGCCACCCCGTCACTGTCCCTGCACCCTTGTTTCCCGGGAACCAGGGAGGGCTGAGAAGTGTCAGCCTGAGGGGGCTTGTGGTGAGGCCTGCGGGGAGACACTGCTTTCTTGGGCTAGCCCCTAGCCCCGGCGCAGAGGAGCCTAACTGGTGGGCTGGTGGACACCAGCTCTGTGGACACAGCCGGCACATGCCGGCGCCCAGGCCTTCCTGCCCTCGCTCCCACTGAGCACTTAGCCCCCCGGCTGGCATTTCTCTTCTCCCGGGAGCTTCTACATACGTATGTATTATGTCAACCTGAATGAATATTTTATGCTGAGAGTGCAGCCCAGCCGCAGACATTGTGGCCCATTATGGGCCAAGGGGGGTGGGGGCTGGGCGCCACCTTTCACCTCCCCCACCTCCCCCTAACATCAGCTCAGCTAAATGGACTCCCCACCCCTACCCCACAGCACTTTGAAGCCCATTAATGGATCGGCATGAAGTCACCTCAGCAGATGGAAAGGGCGAGGAGGGTGGTCTCCTTCCTTCCCTCCCGGAGACTGCGGATGAGGCTTTCCTGCAGGCTCCGGCCCTGGCCCCGGCCCCAGCACCCACCCTTGGCTGGTTGAAGCTGCGGGCTGGCTGCTCTGGCCTCTGATGGCGGAGGAAGGCCGGGCAGAGTGCTCTATGCTTCTCTCTCTCGACCTGGGCTGTGTGGGCAGCTGTGGAGGGAGATGCGGGAAGGGGTGGGTAGAGTGCTGACCTGTCCGGATGACAGGCTGGCCCTGGGGGCTCAGTCATCTCCTTTCCTTTCTGGTGGGAGTCTTCAGGCTCCGAGCACTTGTGCGCTGCAAGTGTGGCTTCTCTGGGCTTGCTCGCAGCCAGCAGCATGAGTTAGACCCTGCAGACTTCCCTGCACTACCCCCTTCTCAGCCAAGGAACAGAGGGGCCTTCAGCAGTGGTGGAGAGGCTTGTCTGCCCCCAGGTGCCCTCTTTGCAGAGTGCTCCCTCCCCCTCACAGACCGCCCTGCTGGTCTCAGCATCTCAACCCCTCTGGAGAATTGGGCCCCTTGGTTTCCAGTTACTGCTCAGCGGAGGAGGAACGACTGCTTCTTCACTCAGAGCCCTGCACCTCCCCTGGGTGTTTGAATGGGCCGGATCCTGCCTCTGGTTTGGGCCCGCGTGTCCTCTCCTGGGGACTCCTTGCACAGCTGCTTGTCCTTGGACTGGCACACGAGTGCCCCTGCGTGGTCCCTTCCTTCCAGTCCTCATCAGACATGACTCAAAGAGGGCAGAAACTCTGGTTTCCTCTTGAGCACTAGGTGACTGATGGGGGTTTGGGTGGAGGGTGAATGGGTGGCCGGGCAAGTCCCAAGGTGTGGGGTGTGCGCCTAGCAGCCTCTGCCTTTTTTCTTCTTAACACGGGGCGGGGTGGGGCAGCCCAGAGCCTTCTCTGTCGAACTGGTCCTGCTGGTTCCAGCAGCTCGGCCTAGTTTCCTCTGCTCTTTGGGAAGTTGGCGATACAAAGGTCTCCCTCCTCTGGGGCTCTGTGCATTCAGGCGTGTGAGTCTGGCCTGAGTCTGTAAACACCCCCTCCCCCAAATCTTGAATGGGCCTGTGACTGGACTGTGCCTTCCTTCCACCTTACCCAGCAGCGCCTGCCAAGATCCTGGCTCCTTTCTTTGGGCCCTTTGCAAGTCTCTGCTTGGCACAAGGCCCCACGGCCTTCAGGAGGAAGGGCCGGGGTCGGCTGGTGTGTGCTCTGATTCCCACTCTGGCTCTGACCCTTATTGCAAAATCTAATGTAGCCCCTCCCCCAGGAGCCCCCAGACCTTTGGGATCAGTGTATTCGAGTGATCTGGCCAGGCCTGTTGAGGAAGATAGAAAGAGGAGAAGAAGAGGGAGAGGAAGGGGGAAAGCAGGTTTGGGGCTTTGGCACTCAGCAGGTATAGTATTTGTCTGTGGGCACCAGCTCCTGTCTTTGTCAGGGCAGACCGAATTGTTCCAAGACTCTCTGGGCCAGCAGTACCCCCTCACCTTCAAGGGCAGAAATCCCCCCAGGCCAGAGACTGGTTAGGAGCCAGGATGTGCTTGTGGGCAGATTCGGCCTGGGCCCAAGGTGCTTTACAGCACCTTGGGGTGCCACAGTGGCCAGTTTTGTTGGCCTCTGTCTGCAGAGTGGTCTCCTCTCTCTTCCGCCTTCCTTAGTCACCTGAGGGTCCATTGCCCTAGTCCCTTCCTCTCCTCCCCTTTACAGGGTTGTGGTGGGACTATCTGAATCTGGCCTTGAAGGCCTTGTCTTGGTGTCCAAAGGAGCTCGATACACTCACACCCCAGTGCTCCAGCTGTCAGAAGTGGGGCTCCTGTGGACGGACACTTGCTGTCCAAGCTGGGGAGCTCTGAGCTCAGACCCAGGGGAAGGAGCTTCTGGTACTTTTTGGATTACAATCCTTGGTGTCCTTGTGCCTGGATTCTGCAGCCGGACCCCCTTTGACTGGAACCTTGGGCCCACCCCTACTGTCACCTTGACTTTCTTAAGTCCTTGAGGCTTGTGGTTGTTCAACTGGAAACACAGTAGGTAGTTGAGCATAGAAAGCACAGAGTAACAAGCACCTTAGCCTGGTGGCTGGTGGGCGTCCCGTGTTCCCAGCGTCTGCTCCCTCTTTGGGCAGAGCCCCTTGGTGAGTGTGTTCTGAGACCTCACCACCCCGGGGCTGAGGGGTGGCTCACTGAGGTTCTGACCGAATGAGGCTGCCTGACCGTGGTCTCATGCAGCCATTGGGTCTTGTAGAGAACTCTGAGCTTTCTCTGCATTCTGGTTTCTTTCTATTTTTTTTTTGGGGGGGGCACACCCAGTGACATTCAGGGATTACTTCTGGCTATGTGCTCAGAAATCGCTCCTGGCTTGGGACGCGGGAGCAGGGGTTGAACCACGCTTTGTCCTAAGTGTGCAAGGCAGACACTCTGCTGCTTGCGCCACCGCTCTGGCCCCTCTGGTTTCTTTTATTTTGAGCTTTCTCTAGTGTTGCAAGATTGGTTTTCTTTTTGGGAGGAGGTGGGTGTAGGGTGGTGGTGCTCAGGGCTTTTCCCTGGTTCTGTGACTCGGGGACCACTCTGGCCGAAATACATGAGGTGCTGCTGCTAGTTCTGTGCTGAGGAGATCTTTCCTGATGGGGGCTCAGGGGACCACAAGGGGTGTTGCTGAATCTCAGCCCACTCCTGCTGGGCCTTGGGGGACCACATGGGCTCATGTCTTACTTTACTTTCTCTGGCTCCTCTCTAGCATTCTGGGTTTCTTTTGAAAAAATTTTAAGTCTTTTCTTCTTTTTGGAGGGCACACCCGGTGGTGCTCAAGCATTAGTCCTGGCTCTGTGTTCAGGTTCAGGAATCACTCCTGGAGGCTCAGAAGACCATATGATTGCGGGGGATTGAACCCAGGTCACCTACATGCAAGGCAAGCACCGTACCTGCTGTGCTATTGTTATTTTTATTGTTGGTGCTATTCCCAGGCGGTTCCCAGGGGACTATGTGGTGCCAGGTTGAACCTTGACCTCCCTGATGTAAGGCCAGTGCTCAGAGCCCAGGGCTCTCTGAAAGGAAATAAAGAATGCTGTAGGGGCAGTGATTGGGGACGAGAGGGGTAGAAGCACATTTTAGGAAGAGTGCTAATTCATTTCGCTCCAGGTTACCAAGAGGGGGGTGGTTGATGAGAACCCTATGCCCTCCCCATCCTTTGGCTCCCCCGTATTTCCGTGTTGGACTCTTAAGGGGTGGAGGCAGGGATGATGCCTAGCCCGCCTGGTCCAGCTTGAGAGCCAGGCCTGGAGTCCCTAGAGCCAGTGTCCTGAGCGTGGAGCTCCACCCAGGACAAGGGTTCCCTCCATCGTGGCCCATTCAAGTGCCTCTTTACCTTTGGTATCAGATACAAGTTCCCAGCTTCTCTGAAATGTCATTTGGAAGAAAGCTGAGCAACTGGACGGGTGATTTTGGGGCTCCTCTTCCTCGCTGAGTGTGCTCCTGTGGGTGTCACTGGTATAGAGGCTGGGCAGGGTGCCACCTCTGAGTTGAGCTGTGGGGGAATTTGTGTACTTGGACTCCTGGGCTGGGATTTTGGCCTCTGTTGGTTCCTTGTTTATCTTCAGAGGGGGGGGCTCGTCCAGAAAGACAACTGGGTGGGATGTCAGAATATTGAGTAAGTTGAGTCTGGGGCCGGGGAGAAAGTGCCCATGTGGCTGGGGGTGTGTGTGTGTTTTGCTCTGTACTGCGCTTTCCTCTTCCTTCAGCTCTCTGCTGATAGGACTGGACTTCTGCTGTTTGGTTTTGGTGTCTGAACTGTGTTCCCCTGTTATCATTCTCCATCTTGGCTGATTGTCATTCCTGGTTTCTTCTGCCTTAACCTGTTTCTGTACCTCTTTTGTGACATGACTCAGGAGAGGTTTTGCGCGTGTGTGTGTATGTGTGTGTGTGTGTGTGTGTGTGTGTGTGTCTAGATGTGGAAAATATTTTTTTGGTTTTGGAGTCATACCCAATGGCACTCCTTACTCTGCACTCAGATATCGCTCCTGGCAGGCTCGGGACTATATGGGATGCCGGGATTCGAACCAACGTCCTTCCTGGACGTATGTAAGGCAAATGCCATATTACTGTGCTATCTCTCCGGCCCTCTAGATGTATTTTATTTGGGGGCCATATCTGCCAGTGCTCAGGGGCCACTCCTTGCAGTGTCAGGTCTTGAACCAGGTCAGCTGCATGCAAAACAAGGGCCTTAGCCCCTGTCCTATGGCTCCCAGACCTTCAGAGAGGAACTTTCTAGTCAGTCTGGGAGTTTCCTTGTGCAAGGCATCCAGGCCCGCACTGCCCACTCTGTCTTTCGCCTCTTTCTTCCTCCCATTTCTGGAAAGTTAAGGATCCGCCTCCTTAAAGGACATTTTCTTGTGTGTGTCAGGCGCCTTTTTCCCCAGTCCTTCCAGGCTTCGCGACCTGACAGCTCGCTGGGGACGGCATCTCGGTTTCCCTGGTGACAGGGACTGAACTGGTTCTGGGTTGTTTCCTCTGACCTGTCCGGAATGCCGCGACTCTGACCTGGCCTTGGCGCTGAGCTAATTCGGCGGGTTCATTTTGGGTAGAACGTACAGTGCTGGACCCGGGGCTCACAAAATGGGTTCTGGGGCAAGGGGCTCCCCGAGGCCTCTTTGGCGGTGCCCAACCAGTCAGACCCCTCCGAGCACTAGTGCGGTGTCCCTTTCTCCTGGGCTTTCCTCGTCCTCACCACTAGACAGTGGAGTTTTCCAGAGAGCACTCGCCATGGGTTGACATCATCCTTCTTGGCTGAGGAAGCAAGTATTGCTGGGGCCGTGTTCTCTCCAGTTTTTAAGCAGCACGCCCAGGTATGACTGCGGAACTTTTCAATGATTAACTCTGTTTGTCCTCCGCGCTCAGGCTGCTCTTTGCTTCCTTCACGTTTCACTAGTGCCCCCCCCCCCCCGTAAGTCATTTTTGGGGAAATCCCAGCTTTCCCCTTGCGCCTTCAAGGAATAATAATAAGAGGACAGTCCATTGGGTTGGGAGAGAGGATCGTGGTTAGGCATGTGCCCTGCGTGGCTTGTGACCCCCCCCAAAATAAAAAGTTCTAATTGCAGTTTTTTCCTTTACAACTTATTTTATAAACTGGAAGAGAGAAAAGTCTATATGATTTTTCTCATACATACATATTTCTGTTTGTTTTGGGGGTCACATCCGCAATGCTCAAGTGTTACTCCTGGCTCTGCACTCAGGAAATTGCTCCTGGCAGTGCTTGGGAAAACCATGTGGGATGCCAGGGATTAAACCTTGCAGCCTGCAAGGCAAGTGCCTCACCCGCTGTACTCTCTTTCTCCAGCGCTCTTTTCTCCTGTGTTTCAGGGTGGCTTGTGGGCTTGGGAAAGGGAGATTAGCAATCTTGCTTTCTAAACCACAGCCGCAGCCTCTAGTTACCGAAATAGACGTACCAGCTCGTACTGGGAGGAATCCGCTCCAGAGATGACTGGGCCTCTGGAACCCAGAATAGCAAGCAGATTGAGAAGCAGTGAAATGGTGAGGCGGCGGCTCCCCCAGGCCTTCCTAGACTTGGCGACGTACCTTCTGTGTCTCGTGTGCCAGGATGCCTTTGTGCAGAAAATTCTAGTGCCAGTGATGTTGCTCTGTGACTTCAAAGACCAGCCGTTCAGCGGGAAAGGAAGGGAATTGAATAATTGAAGTGTACACACCGTGGGCTCCCTGAAAGCCCAAATTTGTTCCAGCTTTTCAAACTAAAAATGAAAAAAAAATCACACTAAAGCCTCTTTGAGGATTTCCCCCTGGCGCTGCTGCTGCCGCCGCGCTGGCTGGAAAGGTCCACCTGAAGGGCAGAACCCAGGAGCTCTTGGACCTTCCCTAGTGCCTGTGCATGAAAAGTCAGTCTGGTTAAGGGCAGTGCTGCTACCACTGCTGCACATGTCGAGGTCCGGTTCATGCCACATCCAGCGGCGCTCAGGGATCACTCCTGGTGGGACTCAAGACTGTAATGGGTGCCGGTGATTGTGCCCCAGTTGGCCGTGTTCAAGGCAAGCTCCTTACTTCAGATCTCTGGTTAATGTCCTTTTTATGAAGCTTTTTACCTTCATTTTACAAATGGGTAGGAAAAAGAAAACACTATCAGCTAGACATGGCTTTACCATGTATCATCACTAATGCTAATACAAAAAGTAGAGATGGTTTTCTTTCTCTCTTTTTGGGGGGTGGAGTGCCACAGCTGGTGGTGCTCAGGGCTTCTGGCTCTGCATTCAGGAATCACTCTTGGCAGGCTTCAGGGACTATATGGGGTGCTGGGGATGGAACCCAGGGCAGCCACATGCAAGGCAAGCACCCTGCCTATTATTTCGCTGGCCCCTAAAGACTGTTTCTCTTTTTACCTTTCATTTGTTTTGTTTTTATTTTGCTTTTGGGCCACTTTTGGCGATGCTAGGGATTACTTCTGACTCTGCATTCAAGGATCAGTTCTGACTGTACTCTGGGGACCATATTGGGGTGATGGGAATTGAACTCAGGTTGGCTTCATGCTAGGCAAACACTCTTATCTACTGGAATCTGTCCAGCCCCAAATTTAGTGTGTATTTTTGTTTGTTTGTTTGTTTGTGAGGCTCTCACCTGGGCTCAGGGATTACTTCTGGCTCTGAGCTCAAGAGTCTTTCCTAGTGAGGTGTAGAGGAACCCTATGTGGTGCCAGGGAAGGAACCCAGATCGGTACTGTGCTGTACTACCTGCTGTACTCTCTTTCCACCCCCTCGAAAATTTTCCTAAGGGTGCGCTCAGTGACCGACCAGCTTTAGGGATACATCTGCAAAGGGTCCAGTGCTGAGTCTGCTGATCATCCCTCCCTGTTGCTGGAATGGCAGTGGCAGAGAAAGCTCCTGGCTCCAGGGCATGAACCAAGAGCTGTGCCCCCATTCCTATAAGGGGCTCTGGGGCATCAGGTCCCATTTGTGGGTGTCTTTCCTGTTGCTCCTGTGTGGGCAGGGGAAGCCAGTTCACTGGCAGATGCTCTGGATGAAGCACCTTTTACATTTTAAAATTTAAAAGTATCAGTGTTTGACATTTCATCAAATCTCACTCACCTGGCTCTAAGGTAAAGGTTCTTTCCTAAGGAGCAAGGGAAGAAGTGTAGAGCTGGGATGGAGCCGATTGCCTGACCTGCCCCAGGCCTGGATGTCTGCGCTTGCAGAACAAGTACTGGGACCCTGGTGGTTGTCGCCTGGAAGTGCGAGTGAACATGGGTGCTAACCCTGGGGTGCCCATGGCCACTCTTGGCTTGGGTCAGGAGCGTATGTGATGCCAGGGATGGAATCAGGGTTGACTACATGTGAGGCATGTATCTCCTGTTAGTATCTCTCTAGCCTACTAATCGTAATTTTCACTTGTAAAACAACTGATGGAAAAATCATTTGTGGGGTCTTGAGTTTTGAGTAGTGTCTTTTCTTTCTTTCTTTCTTTCTTTCTTTCTTTCTTTCTTTCTTTCTTTCTTTCTTTCTTTCTTTCTTTCTTTCTTTCTTTCTTTCTTTCTTTCTTTCTTTCTACCCTCCCTCCTTCCCTCTCTCTTTTTCTCTCTTTTTTCTCCCTCCCTTTTTTCTCCCTCCCTCTCCCTCCCTCTCCTCCCTCCCTCCCTCCCTCCCTCCCTCCCTCCCTTCCTTCCTTCCTTCCTTCCTTCCTTCCTTCCTTCCTTCCTTCCTTCCTTCCTTCCTTCCTTCCTTCCACCACACCCGGTGATGCTCAGGAGTTACCCCTAGCTATGTGCTCAGAAATCGTTTCTGGCTCGGGGGACCATATGGATGCTGGGGATCGAACCATGGTCTGTCCTGGGTCAGCACGTGCAAGGCAAATGCCCTACTGCTGTACTATCGCTTCGGCCCTCTCTTTTCTTTCCTTTTCTTTTTCTTTTATTTTTTTGGTTGGACCATACCAAAATGTTGTGTTATATAGTGTTGGGGATCTTCCTGCATGCAAGGCTTTGCTGCAGCCCTTTGAGCTATTTAACTCTCTGATCCCAAGATGATTTCTTTTTATTGTTTTTATTTTGGACCACACTCGGCGATGCTCAGGGGTTACTCCTGGCGGTGTTTGGGGACCATATGAGATGCCAAGATCAAACCTAGGTTGACTGCATTGCAAAGTAAACACCCTCACCACTGTGCGATTGCTTAGCCATCCGCCCCCCAAGATATTCTCTGTTGTTTTCTTTTTTGGTTTTTTGGTCACACCCGGCAGTGCTCAGGGGTTACTCCTGGTTCTGCACTTAGAAATCGCTCCTGGCAGGCTCAGGGGGACCATTTGGGATGCCGGGATTCAAACCACGATTTATTTGTCTTGGATCAGCCACTTGCAAGGTAAACTCCCTACCGCTGTGCTATCTCTCCAGCCCAAGATATTTTCTTGAAGTTAAACAAAGTTATTCTGTCGCTTACATTTTACCAGTGACAAAGATCAAGTTTTCAAGGGAAAGTAGAAATTTGGAAAACTGGTATTTAATTCAGACTGTTTTTGATGAGCTGAATGGCAGGATTAATGAAATGTGGGTTTTTCTGTGTTTTGTTTTCTTTAATAACGTATAAAATGCTAGTACTTGAAATCCACGTGTTTCAGTGGAGAAAAGAGTATTTCCCAGCTTGAGCCACTCAAAGGACAAGACTACGAGTGAAGTGTATCTAGTTTGGGGTGTTGGGTCACACCAGTAGTGCTCAGGGATCATTCCTGGTAGCCTGGGGAACCCTAAGGAATGCCAGTGATCAGACCTGGGCCTGCCATGTACAAGGTGTGCATCCTTCCTGCTAGCCTATCTCTAGCCCAGACAAAAGAATTTTTATGTCAAAGTACACACGATGGTCTTTGATAACATTTGTGATTGCACGTTGCAACTTGTCTGTTAGCTTTTCTTTTTTTGGGGGGGAGGTCACAACCAGCGGTGCTCTGGGCTTATTCCTGGCTCTGTGCTCATGGATCACTCCTGGTGGGGCTCAGGGATTGAACCTGGGCAGGCCACATGCAAGGCAAGGGCCTTTCCTACCCACTGTCCTATCTCTCTGGCTTTGTAAATGTGCTTATTGTTCTTGTGAGCGAGTTATTAGAATATTTTTAAATGGTCAGTTTTCATTTCTAATACAGTGACTGTAAAACTCTCATCACCCATACAAACAAAAGATCTTTGCTTTTTAGGGTGTTAGATATTCTCCAGACAAAAAGTGAGAAGACTGTTGTAGACAAAACTCTGAATTGATTGTCTCCAGCAATGGCTACTTGGGATGACTTCATAAGGACCCCTTGTTTGCAAATCCCAGCCACTACAAACCCCTGGCTGATCCTCAGAGGCTTCTTGTTTGGTTGGCGATGCTCAGGGCTTACTCCTACTCTGTGTCAGGAATCACTTCTGGTAGTACTCAGGATCGAACCCAGGTCAGCTGCGTGCAAGGCAAATGTCCTACCCACTGTGCTATCACTTTGGTCCCTCCTTGGATAATTTCTTCTGATGAACAAACTGGGATGAAAAGGGAAGGTGGGGACCGGAGAGATAGCACAGCGGTCAGGCATTTGCCTTGCATGCGGAAGGATGGTGGTTCGAATCCCAGCATCCCATATGATCCCCCAAGCCTGCCGGGAGTGATTTCTGAGCATAGAGCCAGGAGTAGCCCCTGAGCGCTACCGGGTATGACCCCCCCCCCCAAAAAAAAAAAAGAAGAAAGAAAGAAAAGGGAAGGTGACCACAGCCCATTTCTCCACTCTACCCCTTTACACTGTTTCCCCCCCCCCCCCCCATCAATACCTACCTTGGCACCTTTGGGGGTAATGGCTGCACTGGGCAATTCTCAGGTTACTCCTGGCTCTGCACTCAGGAATCACTCTTGGTGGTGCTCAGGGAACCCTTTTGGATGCCAAGGATCATACTTGGGTTGGCTGTGTGCAAGGCAAATGCCCTACTTGCTGAAGGAGGGAAGATTGGCCCTTCTCACCCTCTTTTTGTTTGTTTTTGGGCCACACCCGGAGGTGCTCAGGGTTACTCTTGGCTCTTCTCTCAGAAATCACTCCTGGTAGGCTCAGGACCATATGGGATGTCAGGGATCAAACACAGGTCAGCTGCTTGGAAGGCAAATGCCCTACCCTCTGGTATTGATCCAAGCCCTCACCTACCTTTTTTGTTTTGTTTTGTTTTTCAGCCATACCCGGTGACGCTCAGGGGTTATTCCTGGCTATGCACTCAGAAATCCTTCCTGGCTTGGTGGACCATATGGGATGCTGGGGGACCAAATCGAGGTCCGTCCTAGGCTAGCGCGCACAAGGCAGATACCTTACCACTTGTGCCACTGCTCCAACCCGTTATTCCTTACATTTTTACCCACATTTTCCCTTTGTAGTTTATTTTGATTTTTTTACTTTTGTTTTGATTTTTTTTTGGGTTATACCTGGAAGTGCTCAGGTAGTTATCACTCCAACCTTAATATTGATTTGACTGATTTTTTTTCTCCCCTCATTTAAAAATATTATTTTTTTGTATTTGTAACTTATTGGTATTTGTATTTACCATTTTTTTAAGCCTGCCATTGGGTTTTAATTGCCGTATCAAATCAGTTTGTAGGGTGGATTTTCTTTGTTATGGATGATGATGTGAATATGTGACAAATTTTTTTTTTGTTTTTTTTTTTTTGGGGGGGGGGCCACACCCACCAGCGTTCAGGTTACTCCTGTCTCTACGCTCAGAAATCGCTTCTGACAGGCTTGGGGGACCATCCAGGATGCTGGGATTCGGACCACTGTCCTTCTGCATGCAAGGCATGCCTTACCTCATCTATCTCTCTGCCCCAAATTTTATTATTTTAAATCTGGGAGACCAGAGCAATAATACTGCAGATAGGTTGCTTTCCTTGCACAACCTATATTGATTTACAGCAACCCATATCTCCTGGACCCCACCAGGAGTAGTCCCTGAGCACAGCAAAGTAAGCCCTGTGCACCTCCAAGTGTGATCCCAAAACAAACAAACAAAAATGGTGTGGTGGTACACTTGTCTTATACACTGCTGAAACCGGATTTGATCCCTGGTACTCTATATTTTTTTTTTTTTTTTTTTTTTGGTTTTTGGGCCACACCCGGTGACGCTCAGGGGTTACTCCTGGCTATGCGCTCAGAAGTCGCTCCTGGCTTGGGGGACCATATGGGGCGCCGGGGGATCGAACCGCGGTCCGTCTCCTAGGCTAGCACAGGTAAGGCAGGCACCTTACCTCGAGCGCCACCGCCCGGCCCCCCTGGTACTCTATATTGGTCCCTTGAGCCCTGCCAGGAATCATCCCTGAGCACAGAGCCAGGAGTAAGCCCTGAGCATTGCTGAGTATGACCCCAACCCTCCCTTCACAATAACCAAAAGCAACTTGTAGGGTGAGGGGATAAGGCTCTTGCCAGGCACATGGCTGAACCTGGGGTCCCCTGCACCACGTTTGGGTCAGAGCACTTCCAGGAATGATGCCTGAGCATAAAGCCAGGTTGGTGTGATCCACGAATCAAATAAAAACTCTGTAACTTCTTGATTTACCTGTATTTGGCCGATTTGTCTGGGGGCCAGGGGCAATTTGCCTTGCATGCAGCTGATTCCATTCTCCATATCACATTTGGTCCCCCGAGCATTTCCAGGAAGGGGGGTGGTCACTCTTGAACACCAGTGGGTCTGACATAAATAAACCCTTTCCACCTCACCAACCCAGAAAAGAAGTAACTTCCCAGGCAAGATGACTAAAAGGGCTGGGGTAAACTCTTGTCATTCAGGAGTCCTGGGTTTGACCCCCAACACTGCCAGAAGCAAGCCCCCCGGAGTCCTAAGTTTCTGAGCACTGCCTATGTGGCCCCCAAATACCACTTACTAAATGCATTACATAATAATAATAAACATGTTAGTTGGGGGGCCACACCCAAGAGTACTGGGGATTGCTCCCAGCTTGAACTCGGGAATAATGATTGCATTATTGCTGGGGACCTAATTGGGGCCTCTTCTGAGAAGCCTGTCTTCAGCCCACTGAGGTACCTTTGTAGTCCCAGTGCATTAATTGGTTAACTTATTCTGGGACCACATCTGACAGTGCTCAGGAGTCAGTCACTTCTGGATGGCTTTCAGGCAACCATATGTGGTGCTGAGGATCAAATCTGGCAGAATCTTCTGGGAGGCAAACACCCTACCCACTGTCCTACTGTTCCCGCCCATTTATTTTTTGCATTTATTTTTATTTATTTTTTTGGCCACTCCTGGCTGCGTTCAGGGCATACCCTAATGCAGGGGTCTCAAACTCGTACAACATTTTGTGGCCCTGCCCTAGAGGAATCTTTTTTGTTTTTGGTTTTGGTTTTGGTTTTGGTTTTGGTTTTGGGTTTTTTTGGCCACACCCATTTGATGCTAAAGGGCTCAGGAGTTACTCCTGGCTAAGCCCTCAGAAATCGCCCCTGCCTTGGAGGAACCATATGGGACACCCGGGGATCGAACCACGGTCCTTCCTTGGCTAGCGCTTGCAAGACAGACACCTTACCTCTAGCGCCACCTCACTGGCCCCCGAGGAATCTTTTGTTTTGTTTTGTTTTGTTTTAGTTGTTTGGGTCACACCCCCCAATGTTCAAGGCTTACTACTGACTTTGCACTCAAGGATCACCCTGACTTTGCCTCCTGCGGCCCCCAGGTAAATTGAGTTTGAGACCCCTGCCCTAATCATTTATTGCATCCCTTTAAATGAATGAATATTCATTTATTTTGGTTTTGGGGCCACACCCAGCAATGCTCAGGGATTATTCCTGGTGGTGCATTTAGGAATTACTCCTGGTGGTACTCTGGGGACCATATGGATGCTGGAGATAGAACTTCTGTTGCCTTCGTACAAGGAATGTGTCCAACCCGCTGGACTATTGGATATATATTTAACTTCTTTCCACTCATTTGTTCATTTAAATATAAAGTCTTAGGGGGAAATTCAATGATTGTGAATAGTGCACAGGATTTCTGAAACCAAAAAGTCGACATTTTACAGCTATAAACCATATTTGGCTGAGTTTTCCCTGGCTTCAGTATTTGGCTGATTTGGTAGTTTCATTAAAAAAAAAATATGAAAGCACATTTTGTAATTTCCAGACCCTGTTGAGTCCTGGTTGGGCTCACTTTGTAGTTTTTTCAGCTGAGAAAGCTGCTTCTTAGGGACCTGAGAGACTTTGACCTGAGTTGTTATTTTTCTGCCTTGGGAATTTTCAAACAGTTAACTAGTCTTTTTTCACTGTTGAGATCATTTGAAGCTTCCAAGAGTTACAAAAGTTACCCAGAATTCCTGTACCTTCCTTCCTTCCCTGGCTTCCCCTTAGGCTATGGTCTCCCATAAAACTTGGGACACCTGCAGGACACCTATCAAAACTTAGAGGTACTCCCGGCTCTGTGCTCAGGGCTTGAGGTGCGCGGGGTTGATCTTGATATGACACTATTAATCAAAGTAGAACTTTCTGGTTGTCTGTTGTTGTTTGGGGCTTCTCCACAGCCCTAGGATGCCCTGGCCAGACTGGTGCCCCTCTCAGTACTATTCCTCAGTCCAGAGGGCTCTTCGAGCCTCTTTCCCCACACCTGTGCTTTTCCTTTACCATAATCTGGGCTGGCATCAGATTTGGTTGTCTCTACCATCTCCTCAAACCTGTGACCATATCCAAACTTCTTTTATCATTTTTTTGAGGGTGTCACACCTGCTGGCACTCAGGAATTACTATATTTTCCGACGTATAAGACAATTTTTGAAGCAAAAAAAAGTCAACCGAGTGGCCGGGTAGGTGGCGCTGGAGGTAAGGTGTCTGCCTTGCAAGCGCTAGCCAAGGAAGGACCACGGTTTGATCCCCCCGGCGTCCCATATGGTCCCCCCAAGCCAGGGGCGATTTCTGAGCACATAGCCAGGAGTAACCCCTGAGCGTCAAACGGGTGTGGCCCCCCCCCAAAAAAAGTCAACCGAAAATCGGGGGTCCTCTTATATGCTGAGTATATCCCAAAAAATGTTTCAATATGCTGCTAAACGAAAATTGTCTGAATATTGCCACAAAACGAATTTTCCAACTCGATCCTGCACCAATCATTGCCAGGCTGCTCGGACTGCCTCTCTAACTCAGCCAATCCAAGCAGGCTTTTGATGCATGCGAATTAGACAATGTTCTGGACCCGAACCTACACTGTCAAAAGCCTGCTCAGATTGGCCAGAGTCAAGAGGAAGTCTATTACAGTATACCCTTTGAACCTTTGCTTGTTGTGATTGGTTCACTATGGTACATGAGCACAGGAACACATGCAGCACATGCAGCACAGGAACGTCTGTCTGATACAGCGAATATAGGCCTAAACCTATGTTTTAACTGCAAAATTAGGGGGTCGTCTTATACGCCGGCAAATACGGTACTCCTGTCTCTACTCTCAGAAGTTGCTCTTGGCAGGCTCTGGGGACCATATGGGATGCCGGGAATCAAACAGAAGTCCGTCCTGTGTAAGGCAAACGCCCTACCACTGTGCTATCTCTCCGGCCCCTAAACTCTGTTTTTTTTTTTTCCCTGACCGTAGTTAGTTTTTTTCAGAAGGTTTCTCCATGTTGGTATCCTGAAAATGTCACGTGACCTCATGTTTGCTTTCTTTTTTCTCACTGTCATAAAGTACACACACAATCGACCGTTCCTAGTTTTGATCAGCAAGAAGTGCATTCAGGTGTTTTTTGTGTGGCTGCCATTTCTGGGCCTCTTCTGTGTTGTCAGACATACACGCTGTAAACACTAACACCCCCCCACGGGGGGGGGGGGCGGGGAGCACTTGCAAGGTCAGGGTGAGGTAGATGCCTCATTGGATTCCCAGCATCCCTCCTCCCTCATATATTAACAATGACCCTTTCTTTTCCTAGCTCCTGTTCAGCCTATAGTTTGTTTGACTGTAGTTTGTTTGGTTTTGGTTTTGGGGCCACACCCAGCAGCATTCAGGGGTTACTCTTGGCTCTGCGCTCAGGAGTCACTCCTAGTTGTGCTCTGGAAATCATATATATCGATGCTGGGAGTCCAACCCACGGTCATCTCTGTGCAGAACAAGCACCCTTCCCACTGGCCGTCACTCAGGCCTAGCCTCTACTGTTATTCTCTTTCCCAGTTTCCGGTGCCTCAGGTAAACAGAAGCCTATGGTAATTGTCCTCTTATGTCCAGTTCATTTTCCTTGGCATGATGTATTCTGTTGTTTGGGGTATTTTTCTTAGTTTTGGATTCTGGACCACACTTAGTCGTGCTCGGGGGCTACTCTGACCACTGTGCCAGGAGGCTGCTTCTGGCAGTGCTCAGGGGCACATACCTGTCCTCTAGAACCCAAAGCATAAACTAATTATAATTAGGTGGCTGAGCTCCAGTCCAAGAAGCTATTCCCAAGGTTTGTGCATGTCCTGCAGTTCATTCTGCCTTAGAAGTTTACTAGGATCTTGCTACTGTGTACGCCTGTGTGTTGGAGTCTCCACCCGTGCTTTGGCGTCACACCTGGCAGGGTTCAGGACTTCATTCTTACTCTGTGCTCAGGGGTCACTCCTGGCTGTGCTCTTGGTACCATATGTACTGCCGGGGATTGAACCTGGACAGGCTACATGCAAGGCAAGTGCCTTAAGTGTTGAGCCATATCAGCTTCAGGATTTGACTGTTTCAAAAGACATTAATGTGTTGGAAAATGTAGTTTTCTGCGTGATCCAGTGTAAAGAGGTGGAGAGACTGTTTAAAATGAAGCAGCAGGTCAGCATTTTCTCCTTTTTACTTGGAGGAAATGGGGTAATTGTAACCCACATAAACCAAAGGCCCTTGGGGGTCCGTAAGTCCTCGTGCCACGTGGAAAGGGTTTTCAGACGTCGGTGAGAACTTCTCTGGTGATAGAAGCTGGCTTGCTGTCCCTGCCCCCTAGGGCCGTCCCCGGCGCCCATTGGCCGGTGGCCCTGTGACCTCGGCCCGAGCCTTGTTCTGGGCTTCGAGCGTGGGCAGGGCGGCAGGAAGCGCCGACCTCAGTTGCAGTTGTTCTAGTTGAGGAAGCGGCTACTCATCACCCAAGGGACTTTACCCAACATTGGTTTGTTTTCTCCTTCCAGTGCAGTGCCTCGGTCTTTAGTGTTGCTTTTAATTCCATTAAAATCATTCATAAGGGGGATCATTTGACTTACTTGGGTTTCATCATGGCAGTAGTTTGTTTGCTTGTTTAAGTATATATGCTTGCTGTTGATCAGTTCCAGATTTGAAAATGGCAAAGCTCGTGTCCCTCCATCCTGGAAAAATCTTGGTTTGCTGGTTCAAGACAGGGAAGGGGATGCTGATGGACTCCGGGTCTCGCTGACACCTGGACATCCCCTAGCCCGTCCCCTGCCTTGCTGTGAGGTTGCACGTCTGGTGCCTGTTTGTTTGAGCTCAACTCTGCTTTAGCCTCATTTCTCTTTTTGTGGTACTAGACGTGAGCCCAGGGTCTCACTCATGCTAGTCAAGTGCTGCCCTACCACTTAGCTACTTCCCAGTCTTTTTTTTTTTTTTTTTTTTTTTTTGGTTTTTGGACCATACTCAGTGATGCTCAGGGGTTACTCCTGGCTATGCACTCAGAAATTGTTCCTAGCTTGGAGGACCATATGGGATGCCGGGGGATCAAAATGCGATTAGTTATAGGTCAGCTGCGTGCAAGGCAAACTTGTCCTACCGCTGTGGCGCCGCTCTGGCCCCCCAGTCTCTCTTTTTTTTGGGGGGAAGGTCACCTGGTGGTGCTCAGGGGTTACTCCTGGCTCTATCTCTGCTCAGAAATCACTCCTGGCAGGCTCGGAGGACCATATGGGATGCTGGAAATTGAACCACCATTCTTCCTGGGTTGGCCGTGTGCAAGGCAAACACATTGCCATTGTGCTATTCTCTCCTACTTCCCAGTCTCTTAGTTTGGTTTCTTTCTTCCCTCCCCTTCCCTCTTTTTCTTTTTCTTTTTTTTTTTTTTTTTTTAATTTTCTTTTCTTGCCACACTCAATGGTACTCATGAGTTACTCCTGGTTTTGCACTCAGGAACCACTTCTGGCAGGCTTGGTGGGGGGGGGGGGGTGGACCATATGGAATGTTGGGGGTTGAACCTGAGTCAGCTGCGTGCAAGGCAAACACCCTACTCACTGTGTTATTGCTCCTGTCCTCTATTCTTTTTTTGTTTTTGTTTTTTGGTGGGTAGTGGGTGCCATAGTCCTGACTATGCTCAGGACTTAATCCTGGCCCTGCACTCAGGGGTCACTCCTAGCAGGTACCAGGGATGGAACTTTGGTTTGCTGCCTGCAAGGCAAGCAAGCACCCTCTCTGTGGCCCCTCATGATTAGGAGTTGGGTTTGTGGTCATACCCAGTGGTGCTCAGGACTGACTCGTGGGTCTGCCTTCAGGGATCATTCCTGGTGGACCCAGGATACCCTATGGGATGTCAGGGATCAAACCCAGGTTGATTGCATGCAAGGCAAGCACTCTCCCTGCCGTACTATCTCTCTGCATCTCATGATGTACCTCTAAGAGGCACGTCACTGCACTAGGGCCTCAGTCCCTGACAAGACAATCAGCCTTGGCCTCACCTGTGACCTGGCATTGGTCTCTCTAGTGCCCCCAACAGGCTGCCTCTCCCCCACCCATCTCTGCTAAGGGTCAGCTCTGATGGCTTCTTTTGCCTCTTAGAGACCTCCTCTCCTTTGCTCAGAATCGCCTCATAGAGATCTCTTGTTTTCAAAGCCCCATTGAATCCACTAGTTAATGATTTGAATCTGCATAGAGACTCTCAGGATTAAAGCTCCTCTTCCCATGGGCAAGTCTCATAATCCTCTTCTGACACAAACTTCTCTGATTCCCATGTGCTGTCATTTAAGTCCCATAATTGAACTTGATGTGCTTTTTTTCTCCCCCTTAAGCCCCCCCTTCCCCGTCTGTATCTAGGGAGGGAGGGAGAGAGAGAGAAAGAGGAGAGTGGCTGGCTTGGTTCCCCAGTTCGTGTACTTTGTAATACTTCAGGCATATACAGTGCTGCTGCGCCCTGTGACTAGCATCCCTGACCACTGTCTCGGGGTCTCCGCTCACACTCACCACCCCCCAACTCCGTTTCCTCTGCACACACTCAGGATCTGTTCCCCTGGCCAGCGTCCGTTCCCTCACCGTTTCCTTTTTTCGCTTATGAGTAAGATCACTCTGTGTTCCATTGTTAACTCACCGAGTCCTGTAGCCACTCATCTGGTATTGAGCACTTGGGCTATGTCCAAATCTTGGCTATTGCAAATAATGCTGTAGGGACAGAGGAGTGTAAATAGCTTTCCTTGTTTGTTTTATGGGCCACACCTGGTGTTGCTTGGCAGCTACCCAGGCCCATTGCTGGGGTGTTGCTCTCAGTACTCTGGGGACTGTGCATTGCTGGGGATCGAACCTGGGCCTCTCTCGTGCACTGAGCACTCTTTTTTTTTTTTTTTTTTTTTTTGGTTTTTGGGTCACACCCGGCAGTGCTCAGGGGTCACTCCTGGCTGTCTGCTCAGAAATAGCTCCTGGCAGGCACGGGGGACCATATGGGACACCGGGATTCGAACCAACCACCTTTGGTCCTGAATCGGCTGCTTGCAATGCAAACACCGCTGTGCTATCTCTCCGGCCCGCACTGAGCACTCTTAACTCAGGAGTGCTAGTGTTGTTTGATTGTTTTTGTCATTGTGTTTGGACTGTGCCCTGTGGGGCTTGTGGCTGTTCCCAGCTCTGCACTCCGGTTCACTCCTGGCAGTGCTCTGGAAGCCCTGTTGCAGAGGATTGAATGGGGGCTGGCTGCATGCAAGGCATGTGCCTTTTCCCCTCTGCTGTCTTGTATGTCCTGTATGCAAGTTACCTTGTGTTCATCTTGAAGTAAAACAGTTTTATTTAGGGAAAACAAGGAGGAAGAAAGAGAGTAATGAATTGAAGAAAAAAACAAAGTTTCTCCAGAGGGGAGAGAGCCAAAGGCATCCCAAAAAGTAAGGGAAGACAGTTATGTCTCCAGTTGCCATGTGGGTGACTTCAGAAATTTATATGAGCCCCGAGTGCAAATATCTTTTTTTTTCTTTGCTTTTTTTTTTCTTTTTTTTTTTTTTTTTTTTGGTTTTTGGGTCACACCCGGCAGCACTCAGGGGTTACTACTGGCTCTACACTCAGAAATTGCTCCTGGCAGGCTCGGGGGACCATATGGGATGTCGGGATTCAAACCACCGACCTTCTACACGCAAGGCAAACGCCTTTCCTCCATGCTATCTCTCCGGCCCCAGAGTGCAAATATCTTTTAAGAATTAAGGGAGGAGCCAGAGAGATAGGACAGTGCAGAATATCCATGAAGGGGGCTTGGACTGACTGCGGCCTTAGAAACATCCCAGCTTGGGCGAGAGCACAGCCCACAATGCTCAGGGCTGAATCCTGGCTCTGCACTCAGGAGTCACTCCTGGCATTACTCAGGGGACCCTATGGGGTGCCAGGAATTGAACCCGACCAGATGATAGCCAGGCAAGCGCCCTCCCTGCCCATCCTGCCACCCTGGGCCCTGGAAGCTCCATCCTTAGCTTTGTTCCAAATGTCCTGCATTTTCCGTGGGGGATGCACCAGGTAACTGCACTGACCAGGGCTGAGGGCAGGTTCTGTATTGCTTCGTTTTGGAGCTGTGCCTAGTGAGTGCTGCTTAGGGGCTGCTTCCCAGCTGGGCTGAAGTGACTCTGGGGATTGTCCTAAATTAGAGAATCAAACCCAGAGTTCCCACATCAAAGATTCCCGCCCATTGAGCCATTTCTGCAGCCCAAATTTGCCTCTTTTCTTTTTTTTCTTTTTATTGGGGGGGGGGGTGTCACACCCAGTGGTGTTCAGGGGTTACTCCTGGCTCTGTGGGATGCCGGGATTCGAACCACCATCCATCTTGGATTGGCCGCTTGCATGGCAAATGCCTTATCGCTGTGCTATTTCTCCAGCCCCTGCCTCCTTTATTTACTTTTTTAAAGTCTCTTTGGATCACTCTTGCTGTTTGAGGACTTTTATTACTCCAAGGTTGTTTTTTTTGGGTCACACCTGGCGGCGCTTCAGGGGTTACTCCTGGCTCTGCGCTCAGAAATCGGTCCTGGCAGGCATGGGAGACCATATGGGATGCCGAAAATCGAATTGGGGTCCACCCGGAGTTGGACTTGTGCAAGGCACATTCCCTACCACTGTGCTATCACTCCAACTCCTTATTACTCCATATTTTTGTGACTTTTCCCCTACTTGTTTGCTGCATGTCCCTTTTTGGTGGGGACTGTCTCGCCTCTCCCCTGCATAGGGTTGTGTGAATGGTATCTGTTGGGAGGCCGGATCTCTACTTTCCAACCCGGTCCCCGGGGAAGGGGCCTTGCGAAGTTCATTACTCTTTTGCAGAGGATGGATTGAGAAATACATAGAGGGGAGAGAGTGAGTGAGCCCTGGGATGCCACGGCCCTCTTTCACTGCTTGGCCGTGGCTACCCCGAGGCCAGTGCTTTTCTTTCTCCAGGATGCCTTAAGAACTGTCTTTCCTGGCGTGTTCTCTGCCACAACACTGGCTCGGTGGTTTCACATTCATGAGTTACTGCTTGAGGAGACTCTCAGCTGGTCGTCTCATTTCTCCTGTTTGCAGAGGAGGAAAGAGCCTGAGCGCCAGCAGCGTTGAGTAACATGGGTGAGATTACCAACCTGAGTGGTCCAGATTGTGTTGGGTGGACTCTCTCTCTCTCTCAGCTCTGGAGAGCCCTTTGGCTCTGACTGCAGTCATGTCTGGGCATTTGGAAGGAGTTTCTGTAGGTCGGAGGTTGCCACGCTTACTCAGCATCCCACCTCCTTTTCGGGGGGAAAAGATAATAAACATATATTTATAGATATATGTGTGTATATATATCAGGGCTGGAGCCATAGCACAGCATGTAAGACACTTGCCTTGCATGAGGCCAACCTGGGTTGATCCTAGGCGTCGCATATAGTTTCCTCAAGCCTGCCAGGAGGGACTCCTGAACACAGAGCCTGGAAGTAATCTCTGCGCGCCGCTGGATGTGCTCCCCCCCCCCCAAAAAAAAAATAAAGAAATCACTCATTGTTCTCCAGAAATCCACCTTTGTTTTGGGGGGAGCACACCTAATGATGCTCAGTGGTTACTCTGACTATGCATTCAGAAATCGCACCTGGCTTGGGGACTGTATGGGACACTAGGGGATCGAACCTTAGTCTGTCCTAGCTAGCACGGGCAAGGCAGACGCCTACTGTTTGCACCACCACTCCAGCCCCCAGAAACCCACCTTTAAGTGAAAATGTAGACATCACCACCACTCCTTGTTCCATCGCAGCACCTCCTGGGGTCAGTGTCTCCCCACTTGAGGAAGCCCTGTGTCAGGAGCACTGTGTGGGAGCATCAGAACTGGGGTTCTGTACATGTACATGCTTGTGTGTGAGAGACAGAGACCATGTGCCCACCAGTTGCATGGAACAGCAGCCAGAACAAGGGCAGGACGGGGCCGGAGAGATAGCATGGAAGTAGGGCGTTTGCCTTGCATGCAGAAGGACGGTGGTTCAAATCCCGGCATCCCATATGGTCCCCCGAGCCTGCCAGGAGTGATTTCTGAGCGTGGAGCTAGGAGTAACCCCTGAGCGTTGCTGGGTGTGACCAAAAACCAAAACCAAAAAAAAAAAACTGTGGGAAAGGGGTGGGTGATCAGTTTCATCCCCATCCCAGGCAGTTTCTGTGTGTATCATAGTTGTTTGTGCACATGGATATTCTGCAGTGTGCGCCCCTCCGCATGCATCGCCTCACACAGGAGGGTACCGAGCCACACAGGCCTGCCAGCCTCCGGGCGCCGTGCCATCCGCTAGTGCCCTGCGCTGACCTTGGCTGGCCCTTCGTGGTGTCATTGACTGCTGCTTCCTGTTTGCCTTTTGGGCCTTCATTTGGCTTCACATCTGTCTCTGCCAGTCCCTGCCACCTGCCGAGTGAGCCAGCAGGGAAGGGAGAGCCCCTGCCTTGACCTGGGCGCACCGCACGGCAGCAACCCCCAGTTTAAGTTCGGCCCTTTTTATCTGGGGACTTGCGTTGACTTCTGTTCTTGTGTAGAGTTCTTTTGGGGCCACCCCCAGCAGTGCTCAGGGTTTACTCGATTCAGAACTTGGTATCATCCACACACCTGGCTTTGTGTGTGTGTGTGTGTGTGTGTGTGTGTGTGTGTGTGTGTGTGTGTGTGTGTTTTCATTCATTAGTTACAGCGTGTGTGTGTGTGTGTGTGTGTTTTCATTCATTAGTTACAGCCTGACTCACCTTCTCATGGGCCACTTATAAGTTAGTTTAGTACCTACCTTTGAGTCCCAGTGGAGAAACTGGCATCCACAGCAGTCTCTCTGGCAGCTGTCTCCACCACCACCTCTGTGTCTGGTAGCTGTCTCCACCACCACCTCTGGCCCTCCACACACCCCATCTTCAGCCACCTTTCACTCACTTCCTCTCTCCGTCTCCCTCTCGCTCGCTCTCTGCTCTTGTACAGGTGTCCCGCTTCCTCGCTGAAGAAACGATGAAAAGACTGTCATAATGGGTTAGGTCCACAGGGGCCCTGCCCTCCTGTCCTGTATTCCAGGGAGAAAAGTCGCTCCCTTAATTACCACATCAGTTTGAAGAGGCGTGGCCTCTAATTGATTAGCGCTGGCAGGATCTGATTGGGCTGTGAGATCACGGTTACTTAGCTAGATCTGAGACAGGTGAGTTTGGGCGCGAAGGAGCCAGTGAGCCAGGCGGATCTGCAGAGGGAGTTCCCGGCAAGGCGAGGCAAGGCGAGGCAAGGCGAGGCAAGGCGAGGCAAGGCGAGGCAAGGCAAGGCGCAGTGTGGCGCTCCCATCTGCTGCAGGGGGGGGTGGTGCTGTCATGCCATCCTGGAGGGGCAGATGGGGAGCATGCCCCCCCACGCTCCTGTTTGGTGCACCAGATTCCTCGACGGGATCTGGTTTTCCTTCCCTCCTCCTCTCTGGCTCTGAATGATCGAACCCTGTGCTGAAAGCGAGTGTTTCAAAGCCAAACCCAGCCTGTCGAGAAGCCACAGAAACTGCTTGTGAAACAGCAGGCGGCCAAGTGTGTGATCTGTGCAGGGCTGGGAGGGCCACAGCGGGAGGGTGTGGCGAGGGCCCCTTCCACACTGCAAGGGCTTGAGCTTTGCAAGGCAGTCAGTCCTGGGGAAATTCTCTGGTCTTCCGGCTCCTCACCTGGGGCTGTTTTTGTTTTCTATTTCTCTCTCTCTCTCTCTCTCTCTCTCTCTCTCTCTCTCTCTCTCTCTCTCTCTCTCTCTCTCTCTCTCTCTCTCTCTCTCTCCCTCCCCCCCCTCTCCCCCTCTCCCTCTCTCCCTCTCTCCCCCTCTCCCCCTCCCTCCCCTTCCCTCCCCTTCCCTCCCTCCTTCCCTCCCTCTCTCTCCCTCCCTCTCCCTCTCTCCCCCTCTCTCCCCCTCTCTCCTTCCCTCCCTCCTCTCTCCTCTCTCCTCTCTCTTCTCTCTCACCAGCTTTAACACTTGTTTGTTTTGGGGCTACGGGGCACTCCTGGCTCTTCCTTCAGGAATAGCTCCCAGTGCTTCTCAGAGGACCACATGGAGGCCAAGGGTTGATTCTGGGTCAGCCGCAGGCCGAGGCAAGCAGTCCTTCTCTGCTGTGCTGTCATTCCAGCTGATTTGAATCTGAATCTTTGTTTTATTTTACTTTATTTTTTTAATTTGATTGATTGATTGATTGGTTTTTGGGTCACATCCAGCAGTGCTCAGCGGTTACTCCTGGCTCTGTACTCAGAAATTGCAGGCAGGAAGTCCACATTGGAATTTCGTGACTTGAACTGGGTCTCTCCTGGGTCGGCCGCATGCAAGGCAAAAATGCTCTAGGGGCTGAAGAGATAGCACAGCTGTGTTTGCCTTGCAAACAGCTGATCCAGGACCTAAGGTGGTTGGTTCCAATCCCCGAGTCCCATATGGTCCCGTGCCTGCCTGGAGCTATTTCTGAGCCGATAGCCAGGAGTAACCCCTGAACACCACTGGGTGTGACCCAAAAAAAAAGCTCTATAGCTGTGTTATCTCTCTGGCCCCCTATTTTTACTTTGTTTTGGTCACACCCAGCAGCACTCAGAAGTTACACCTGGCTCTACGCTCAGAAATCACTCCTGGCAGGCTCCGGGCATATGGGATGCCGGGGTTCGAACCACCGACCTTCTGCATGCAAGACAAACACCTTACCTCCATGCTATCTCTCTGGCCCCCCTCCCCCTTTTTTTTAATCACACCCGGCAGCGGCAGAGCTCAGGGGTTACTCCTGGCTCTGCGCTGACGAGATAGCATGGAGGTAAAGGCATTTGCCTTGCATGCAGGAAGTTGGTGGTTCAAATCCCGGCATCCCATATGGTCCCCCGAGCCTGCCAGGAGCGATTTCTGAGTATAGAGCCAGAAGTAACCCCTGAGCACTGCCAGGTGTGACCCAACCCCACCCTCCCCCCAAAAAAAGAAATCGTTCCTGGCAGGCCCTGGGGACCATATGGGATACCGGGATTCAAACCACCGACCTTCTGCATGCAAGGCAGCCTTACCTCCATGCTATCTCTCTAGCCCCTATTTTTACTTTTTAATTAAAACATTTGTAAATTTTAGGCACCATGATTTATAATACTGTTAATGGCTTTGTTGTTGTTGTTGTTGTTTTTGATTTTTGGTTTTAGGGCACACCAGACATGCTCAGGGGTTTACTCATGGCTCCGAGCTCTGGGGTCATTCCTGGTGCTGCTCTGGGCCCATATGGGGTGACAGGGATTGATACCTGGTCAGCCGCATGCTGGGCAAACACCTTCCCAATGTGCTGCCTCTCCAGCCCTTGATGATAGTGTTTTATTTGTACAATATTCCAACGTCACACCTTCCACCCTAGTGTCTGCGCCCTCACTGTCCCCTCCCCATCGGAATTACCCCCCCCCCAGCTCTGCTATGCAATCACTCGGGCCCTTTTAAGGAGTCTTCTCTTATAGTAGTTGTCTTCTCTCCTGGTCTGGGACTTTGCGTGTGTTCCACACACCGTTCCCTGCGACCTTCTGAGGTGTCCTGGCACTGATGGCCGACAGCAGGGGGCTGGGTCAGACAGAGGCTGCACTGGCCAGCCAGCAGCTGGGGCATGGAGGGGCTTCTGTCCCTCGCCTTCTGGAACACCGCCAGGACCCAGCTGGGATTCTAGGTGCAGTCCCTGGCAGGAAGCGCTTCACAGCTTCCCAGGAACCTGACACTCTTTTAGCCACTCCCTGACTTTGTCTTCAGACTCTTCCCGTGTCGTGTCGTGTTTGCTGCGTACTAACCCCATTGGGTCCAGAGGGGGACAGGAAGTGGAAGCCAAGTCTGTCCTGGTAGGGTTCCTTGCTGAGGGGTGGGGAGGTGGGTGTCCACACTCGAGGAAGCAAGTCGGAATTCTGGCAGGACATAGGTCCTGGTAGCAGGGAGACTGAGGTCTGACCTCTGGGCTCATGGTTCTCCTCAAAGATTGAACCCGCAGACTTGAGCCACTTGGGACTGTGACTTGTGCCACAGGCAGCTGCACTTGAGCCCCTGCTTTGGTCCCATATGGCCTGGGTTGTGCTTCTCTCCCTCAAAGCCCCTCACTCCCTTCCCAGAGCCTGTCTGCCTCGGCCAGTGCTTGTCTCCCAGTAGTTAGTGAAACCACGGAGAAGGGCATTGGAAACTGGCTGTTTGCTGCAGACAAACTGGGGGATGGGGAATATGCGATTGATCTGGAAGTCAAGCCGCTGCTATTTTTGCCTATTTGTTTGGGACCACATCCAGCTGATGCTCAGGGCTTACTCCTGGCTCTGTGCTCAGGGGACCATGTCCGGTGCCAGGACCGAACCTGGGTCTACTGCATGCAAGGCAAGCACCTTTCCACTGTACTCTTTCCAGCCCCAAATCTCTGGCATTTTTGACCTCAAGTCTCGATCTGTGTCTTAATGAGGGCACTTTTTCCCTTTTATTAGGCTTTTTTGTTTTGGGACTCACCACTTCTGGCAGTACTCAGGGCTTATCCCTGCCCTGGTTCTGTGCTCAAGAATCACCCCTGGTGGTGGCTTGGAGACCAAATGGCATATGAGAGGTTGAACCCAGGTCGTGTGCAGGGCAAGCACCCTATCTATCCATTGTCCTGTGTCAGTCTCACGACACATATTTTGTTCTGCAAAAAGGCATCTCTTAGGGCCAGAGTAGTGGCGCAGGCCGTAAGGCATCTGTCTACCTTGTGCGCTAGGCTAGGACTACTATTCAATCCCCCAGCGTCCCATTTGGTTTCCCAAGCCAGGAGCGATTTCTGAGCACAGAGCCATGAGTAACCCTGAGCGTCACCAGGTGTGGCCAAAAGAACAAACAAAAAAGGGTACCTTTTCAGAATACGAGGCTAAGGGGAAGATTGGCCCTGTAGATTCTAGTTTGTGTGAAGATTTAACAGAAATCACAGCAGGGGTTGAGGGACCCTCTGGCTTCCTTAAATTGCAGCTGAGACCAGGGCCTGGAGACACCCCCCCCCAGCCCCTGCAGGACACACAGCTACTGGCCCTGGTACTGCACCCCTTTCTCCCTTGATGGCTTGGGGAGCCCAGGGCCACCAGTGGAGTGTTCTGTCCAGAGCTGGTATGGTCATGTGGGCTGTATCAGGAGGCTGGCGCTATTTATAGTGGGCGGGAGTGGGGCACAGGAAGGCCCATTTCACACCACAGCAGCACCGCTGGGGGGTGGGACCCAGATTTCCAGAAGAGCCTCTTGGGGAACACAGTGGCTCCTCCAAGCTTACCTAGAGCTGGGAAGTCAGGAGCCTAGTTCTCAGGGGCCTTTGTGGGTCTAGGGTGAGAAGGACCCTTCCTCCCCTCCCCTCCCTGGGCTTGGTGGTGTTGGCATAAGCCTCAGCTGGCTCCTGGGTCCAGAGCAGGCGGAAGGCAGCAGCGGCGCGCGGAGGGGGTGGCAGAGCAGGACCTGTCAGACGGGTCTGCTGGAACACGGCACTACACTGAAACTGCAGGCAGCGCCCAGTCCTGGAGCCTCGGAGGAAAGTAGTGACGTTGGTAGGGGCGGTGCTGGGCGCAGGTGTGCCAGGGACCCTCGCAGCCCAGACCCAGCTTTTCCCAGTGCCTGCCTGCCTGCCTGCCCCATGGCCCTCTCAGGCTGCAGAGATGTGGGAGGAGCCTAGAAGCTTGAATTCTAGGTCGCAGCCACTTGTCCTTCCCCAGGCACAGGGGGAGGTAGTGGTAGTGGTGGTGGTGGTGTTAGGGCGCTAAGGTTTCTGTTTGTTTTTGGTTCTTTGGACCGTAGCCCGATGCTCAGGGCTGACTCCTGGCTCTGCGTGCAGGAATCACTCATGGCAGTGCTGAGGCCACAGTCCCCCCACCCCCAGGCAGAGGCAGTGATCTCCAGTCTCTGCTCTGCAGCCATGTTCCATGTGCATTTTGCATGCACTGTGTGTTCCTCGTGTGTTTGACACACCACATGGCTTTGCAGTTGTGCCCCAGGCATACTCGCTATGTGTGTGCCTAATCCGAGTGTGTTCAAGGTGTGTTCTGTGACCCGCAAATGTGTTCCTCGTGTACACGTCCTCCTGCTGGTTAACATTTCCTCAGGTCAGTGGGCTCAAGCAGGGAGACATCTCTGCGGCTATAGTCTCCAGACCAGGGCTCTCAAACTCAATTTACCTGGGGGCCGCAGGAGGCAAAGTCGGGGTGATCCTTGAGTGCAAAGTCAGTAGTAAGCCTTGAACATTGGGGTGTGTGACCCAAACAACTAAAACAAAACAAAAAGAGATTCCTCTAGGGCAGGGCCACAAAATGTTGTACGGAGGGCCGCAAACGGCCTGCGGGCCACGAGTTTGAGACCCCTGCTCCAGACCATGTAGCCCATGCCCCTTCCTGTGGCCTTCGTGGGAGCAGGGTAGAGAGGTTGGTGAACATCCAGACCTCAGGGCCTGGACCCTGGCACATCCACTCCAGAGCCTGGCCGGTAGGCAGGCTCGGTTGGGAATGGGGGGCTCCCTCAGATCTCCTGGCAGAAGGACAAGCAGAGGAGCTACAAGCCAAACTCGTGCTGGAGCCGAGTTCTCCAGTCCTTCCAGAGATCGTCCATCCGCCCATCCGTAGAAGCACCAGTGGCCCCGGAAGGGAGTTAAGCCGCGGCACCAGCTTTGTGCCTGACCTCAGTGGAAGGGGTCACATGGAGCTGGGCCATGCTAAGAACTATTAGGTGAGGGGTCGCGCCCTCCTGAAAAGGACCCTCCCCAGGGATTAGGAAAGCATCTGGGGAGCTGGTGGGTGCCAGGCACTGAGGTCACAGCGATGACTTAAGTCCTGGAAATTTCCCTTGGCCCTCATTGCATCTTGTGACACCGTGGCCAGAGAGCCACCCAGAGCTGTGAAGGAGACAGCACAGTCCTGATGATGATGATGAAGACGATACCTATGCCGATGCGGGCTGGGGGAATGGAGGACTGCAGAGGGAGGGAGGGACAGAGCTGGAAGGATGCCTGGAGGGAAGGATGCCTGGCCGACTGGCCAGGAGAAAGAGTGGGAACAGGTGGTGGGGGTGGGGCTCCGGGCAGTGGGGGTGGTGGCCAAGGCCAGAGGGAACTTTGTCCGTTTGAGGACAGGTGTCCAGAGCCCAGAGTGCCGGTCTGGGCTGGCCGGTCTGGGCTGGCCTCCAGTTGGGGGAACCTCCGTTCACGGTGCAGCTGTGCCTTCCGCTGTGTGTCCCTGTCATCCCTGTTCACTGGCACTCGGAGGCTGTGTGTGCGCGGAAGGACAACAGGAATGATGGGGCGGGGGCGGGAGGGAGGAGGCTGTCACATGCCAGGCTCCCTGAGGGCTCCCTAAGGCCCTTGCACCCCAGGATGGTCTTTCTTGAGGGTGGACCAGGCCAAACTGCACTCCTTGGGGAGAAGGCCATGTGTCTCCCCCTCCCTCCAGGTTCTGCAGACCTAGGGCTTGGTGAGAAAGTGAAAGTGCTTCTGCCATCCCTCCTGCCAGTCCAGACAGTTTGTCACCGGTCAGCACCTGGGTGGCGGCGGCCCTGGGTGATACTTTGCCCAGAGGTGAGGCCCCATCTGTGACGGTGACACAGAACCACCAAGATGCCCCTTACCTCCTGCACCAGGAGGCTGAGCACTATAGTGGCTTTGAGTCACCCGGGAGGGGCCATGTGAACCCTGGTGCCTGCCCCCACCCTCTTCCATTCTGTCAGGGTGGAGTTGAAGGGTCCTGCGTAGTGCTCGTGCCGGGGCTGGTCTCCCCTCCTTCCCTAGCCTCTCTGGTCTTTGCTTACCCCCACCTGCCCCTGGCCTAGGGGAACCCAGTTGGGTCCCCTTCTCTGGTTTTAGGGATGGGGTTAAAGACAGAAAAATGGGGGTCGGAATGGTAGCACAGCGGGGCGGATGTTTGCCTTGCACACAGCTTACCCAGGTCCGATCCCCGGCATCCCATATGATCCACCGAGCCTGCCAGGAATGATTCCTGAGCACAGAGCTAGGAGTACTCCCCGAGCACCCAAAAAAGAAAACAAAGAAAATAGATACTCACTTTCTGTGCTCTTTACTTCTCTCTCTCGCCCTCCTCCCTGCCAAACTGACTGGAGTGACCTGCTCTGAGAGACTCAGACCTCAGCCAGCCTCCCTGCTGCATGGCATCCTTGATTCCCTGAGATAAAGGCCTCATGGAGATATACTGTGGCCCGCTGCCAGCTGGTGTCGGCCTGCACAAGGTGCAGATTGAAACATCAGGGAGACCCCATCACCCACCAATCCAGTGCAGGGTGGGGGAGACTGGAAGGCGCTTCTGAGCACCTGTTCTCCGGCAGAGCTGGGTGGGTGGGTGGGTGGGTGGGTGGGTGGGTGGGGGTTATTCTTGGAACACCTCACGGTGCCATCTCTCTTCCCTGCAGCCGAATGGAGCCCACCAGACCCTCAGTGTCCCCGGGCTGCCCAGCCTCACAGCCTGGGGGCTGGGGTCAGCTCAGGCTAGGAAAGGGGAAACTGCCTTGTTCCTAGAGGGGGGATATTGTGAGGATGGTCCAGCCTCATGGCCTCTGAGCACCACTGGGGAGGCCCCCAGAACTAAGCAGTGGAAACCATCTCTCCTGAGGTTCAGTCTGGGGAGAGCCTTGCCGCACATGGCCCAGGCTGTTGAGGAGGAGGGCAGGTTGACGATGGTCGTACCCAGGACTCGGAAGAAGCAGCAGTTTTGCAGAGCCAGGGCCTAGTGTGTGCGCCTTTAGTGCCAAGAGCTTCGACACCACCGCCTCTTCCTATTTGTGGCCAGTGCTGTCATTGTCAGGTGGACCCATGGAGGTCACCTACAGTGGGGCCCTGTTCCCCTGACGCCACTGCCCCTGGTCCTGGAACGGTGTCAGACACTGAGTTGGGAATGAGGGGAACAGTCTTGAGAAGCTGGGGTGGATTTGTTTTAGGGGGACCCAGGAACCTTCTCTTTCCTTCTGCTTCCCCCTTAGAGGCCAGAAGGCCTTTGCTGAGCTGTTAGTTTACTGGGGTCCTCGAGGGGTCCCCTGTGACCCTTCCCGACTTGAACACTCCACCCTTCCCCCCTCCCTCCCCTCACCCCAACGCTAGCCTTTCATGCCAAGAAAATTGGAAAAGTTGGGCTGTGCCGCAAGGTCACTTGATCATAAGTGGGATTTGGCTGGGTTCACTACTCTGGCGTTTGGTGAGAAATTTCTGCTTTATACTTGAGCGAAAGAGTTCTTGGCAGGAGGCCGCTGAGCTGCCCAGTGTGTGCGTCCCCCCCTGCAGACAGGTCCAGGTCGCTCTAATCCTCCTGCCAGAACAAGGGCAGCTCACGTGACCTGGGCTGTCACGTCCTGGGGTCACTTGACCAAGTAGTGCTCTCAGGGCAGGAGAGGCGAGGCTTGGTGGGAGCTGGGCTGGTGTGGGGGGAGACTGGACACACCTTCGTGGGGAGCAGCATCCCCCCTACAGGCTTTCACTGTCCCTTGCGTCTGCCTACTTCTGCTCTCCCTCTCCCCCAGAGTCTCAGGTTCATCCTGGAGGCCCGGAGCAGAGTGGCTGTTTCAGGAAACGGCCCCCCTGCACGAATCCCAGCAGGTTCCTGGGATATGAGGCCCAGTACCCAAACTATGATCATGTTCAGTTTTGATTTGTTTTTGTTTTTAGTTTTGGCGTCACATCCAGCAGCACTCAGGGGTCACTCCTGGCTCTATGCTCAGAAATCACCCTTGGCAGGCTCCGGGATGCCGGGATTCAAACAACCGTCCTTCTGCATACAGGGCAAATGCACTACCTTCATGCTATCTCTCCAGCCCCTTGTGTTCAGTTTGTTTAGAACAGCTGGAGGGGGGGGCTGGGAGTATGACCAAGCACCCCCCATTCACCCTACACCTGTGTGTACACACATACACTCACATACTCTCCTCCCCTCATCTCATAACTAAGGGGTCAGCACCTCCAGCCTGTGTATCTGTGTAGTCCTATCTGAGTTATTTTTTGTTTTGTTTTTGGGCCACACCCAGCATCACTCAGGTTACTCCTGGCTCCTGGCTCTGCACTTCAAAATCATCCGTGGTGGGCTCGGGGGACCATATGGGATGCTGGGAATTGAACTGGGTCCGTGCTGGATTGGCCACATGCAAGGCAAATGCCCTATTGCTGTATTATTGCTCTGGCCCCCTGTCTGAGTTCTGAATGGCTAGAACGTCCCGGTGCTTGCTGGCAGGAACCAGGTGTGTGTGCTGCATTTCCCAGAGTGGGACTGTGTGTGTGTGCTCACGCGCACAGCATGGGCTTTTATGTGAGGGAGAGAACAGGTGAGCAACCACAGCCTTTTGTGACCCTCACCAGGTCTGAGTCCCAGTGCTTGGTGGGCGCAGACGGACCTTGCCCTTGAGTCGACAGTTCTAGGCCAGCTCAGTGTCCTGGTGTGCAGGGAAGTCGAGTTGTGAGTGTGGGGTGGGATGAGATGTTGGGGCGGCTGCATGGCCAGAGCTGTCCCGCCCCACCTCAAGTCAAGGGGTCACAGACCTAGAGCCAGGGCGCCCCTCTGTGCTCCTGGGCCTAGGGCTCTGGGATGGGATATGTTCGTATTTGGTCCCTTCGACTTCACACCTTCGCTCTTCCTTGCCAGGTACTCATGGTGTGTTGGGGCCCCTGTAGGTACCTGGGCAAGGAGAGCTTGGGATGGGGCAATGGCAGCCTCTACCCATCCTGCTTCTTCTCTTAGGAGGTTGGGGAGGGGGTGGTGTGGGGATGGGGTTTTCCTCTCTCCTGTCTGGCCTTTAAGACTCAATGACGAGAATGTGGTCCATTTGGGGCCCTCTTCCTCCGTGCCCTGAGTGACTCTGGCCACCTGCCCTGCCTGCTGGTTCCTGTCTCCAGGGCCACCTGCTAGTTGCAGCATCTATTGCATGGAGCTCACCTGGCCCTAGAGCTCATACCTTCCTCTGCACCCTCAGTCCTGAAAAAAGTGTGTGTGTGTGGGGGGGGGGGTTCTTCCTTGGCACCTGGTGTGATCAGATGCTCTTCCCAGGACTTGAATAGACCAAGCTATTGGGAAAGCAAGCGCTTTCCTTGAGTCTGAAGTGAAAAGTGGCTGTTTGTGTCTGGGTCAGAGTGTGGGACCAGTGCAGGCAGGGTGGGGGTTGTGGCTTTCCCCAGGAATGGAGCTGTGTTTGGCCTGAGAAAGTAGCCTGGTGAGAGCAGGCACATAACACTAGGCATCCTGGCCTGCTCCTCATTGTTCTTTGGGACCAGCCACACCTGGAAACGATTCCCTGCTCTGTGCTTAGGGTTCGTTCCAGGGCTGCTAGGGTGCAGGGGACTAGGTAGGTCCTGCAAAGCCAGCACTCAGCCCCTCCTGGCCTTCTCCCCTCACTCTGTAGGGTTGGAACCCTCTGTCTCCAGGATTGGGTCTGGCAAAGTCACCAGAATCTGCCCCTGCCCACCCCTGCCCCCAGGTAGCACCGTGGTGCAAGGAGGTGGAGAGATGTGGGACCATCTCTTGGAGGCTTATCCAGGGCTCCCTTCGTGCTCCCTTCCTTAGAGATGCCCTCGCTTCCATGTGTTCCTGTCTCCTTCCATCCTCCCACTCCCAGCCCTCACACATTGCATTTTCTCACTCAGGCCTTGAAAGGTAGGGTAGGAGCCCCGTTGCTGCAGCTAACCCCAGGTCCTGTTCCCAATGCCTGGGACTTGGGCGCACGCATGTGCTTGCATGCGTGTGTGTGTGTGTGTGTGTGTGTGTGTGTGTGTGTGTGTGTGTCTATGTGCGTGTGGCAAGCAGCCACTGCCTGCCGGGCTTCCCTGCCAGCTCGGCCGGGATCTCTCTGGCAAGTGTGTGCAAGTGTATCCGTGTAGGGGTGAAACCCTCCCTGGCAGGCGACCGACCGCTGAGCCACGTCTTCCACCCCAAGTCGGGCAGCTCTTGGCAGATTTTGCTTGAGCAGATTTGCATGTGCCCTCAGTGCCCTGTACTCCCAGCACGAAAGGCAGGAACCCCCGGGCTCTGAGGGACAGGCAGACTCACCCCTTCTGGGTGCCCAGGGATGTTCTGCAGGAGGGGGAGGGGACGGAGCCTCTGCCAGTGTGTGGTGGCCAGGGTAGTGCCAGGAGCCGGGAGTGGGGCGGCCCTTCACCCCTTGGTGGAGGCCTGTGGTGCTTCTGGTCCTTTTCGCCACTGGAGCTCTGACCTCTGGCCAGGGTCACTTCTGGGGCAGCCAGCTTTGTCCCAGTGTATTTTCCTCCCTATTCCTCGTCCTGTTGCTGCTGCTGCTCCCTCTTGGAAGCAGGCAGGGCCCACCTTCTCCTTTTCTCCTTCCTCAGGCAGCGCGTAGAACCCGAAGGCCCTGGCCTGAGCTGGTTCCTTCCTCTCCTGTCTTCTCTCCAGGCAGGGCCCAAGGAAGGCCTATGGGACCAGGGCAGGGGCTATGGGGAAGCCGCTTGCTTGCAGGCAGCAAGGCTGTTGCATAAACACAAGACAGGTTTTTTTCTCTCTCCCTCTTTCTTTTTCTGTAAGATCTCGTGCTTCTTTTTGACTTTGTGTTGGCAAAAGCCCCAAGAGAAGATGGGAGATTCTGGGAGGAGATGATTGTGCTGGGTGAGTCAACTTCACTCCCCAGCTGCCGTTTTTAGTTCACTGCTCCTCTGTAACAGGAGGCAGTGGGGGTGTGGCTCTGTGCAGGAGGCAGGTGTGCATGGGGGGGGGCCTTTGGGGGACACACTAGGGGCAGGGGAGGTATCTGGAAATCGGTGTGTTTGCTCAGGGAGGAAGCATGTGAGCAGAGTATCCACCAGAGACTCTCTGATGCTTCTGGAGGACAGTTTACCCTCCAGGCTTGACTGAGGGGCCTTTGCTGAGGGGAGGGCCCTTGTGTTACCCTCCTGAATCCCGTTGGCCTTGGTGACCACCTTGGACAAGGTTGGAGGGTCAGGAGCGAGACCTTAGGGCCTCAGCAGCACCTGAGAAATTCAGCTCCTGACATCCCATCCAGCGGGGAATAGGGGGGCTCTTTGGTGGCACTGCCCATGGGCACAGCCATTGACTTGGCCATCCTGCCCGCCCCGGGTGTGGCTGTGCCGTGAAGCGGTCCTGGCCAGGGCCTGAGTCACAGACCAGTTCCTCCCGTCTAGGGAGAAGGAACCCCGAAAGCAGAGCACAGGGGCTCAGGGCAAGGCTTTGCGTGTCCGTGTCTCTGCTGGTGTGGGGAGTGGCTGGGCATAGAGGAGGGTGGGCAGCCTTGGGCTTGGTGGGTGCACTGAGCGCCTCTTCCATGCCAGAAGGTGGCTTCAGGGCCCTTAAGTGGTGCCGGCTTTTCTCCATCCCTGTTTCCACCCAAGGAGTCTGGACCAGGGCAAGGGTCAGCTGATGTGGGCTCCTGTCCCGTCAGCCGTTTGAATGGGGTCTTCCGGTGCCTCCCCTGCCTGCTGTGTGGTGCGGCAGGGCCAGGGCCTTCCCAGGCCATCTCAGCTCTGCCCATCAGCCCAGCACAGAGCATCAGGCAGATAGAACAAGTCCAGAGAACAAGCCTCCCTGCACAGGGTGGTCCCGGCAGCTCCAAACGTTCTATCCGCCGCAGGCTGCCTTCTGCCTCCCCCAGAGCCCTGGCTGCTGGCAGGCTGGCTCTCCGCGCTCTGGAGGCGCCTGCTGGTCTCTATGGTTACAGTAACCCACTGGCATGGGAGGAGCGAGCACCACGGTGCCATGTGGTACCGGTATGCGGGCTCTTCCTGGGCCTCCTCTGCTAGGCATGAAGAAGGACTGGGGAGTGGGAGGAGCAGACCACTGCTGGGGATGAGCCTCAGGCCTCCGGCCACCTTCTCTACCCTGCCCCTGGACCTAAGTGTGTTCTCAGGAAAGAGGTTCCCCAGCTAGAACTCGGCTTTCTGGGAGTTGGAAGGAATCCCAGCAGCAATCCCGGCAGCGCCGCCCTGGTGCCTGCAGCCAGACTCTTCCCACTCCAGCTCTGCTCAGGGCCCTTTGAGCACCTAGGATGGTCCTGGAGTTCCTGCCTCGTGGCACCCTCCTTGAGCACAGGCCCATTGGGCAGCGCCACCACCACATCCCCATCTTTTCACCACAATCATGCGAGTTCTGCCCCTGCCTCATCATGAGGACTCAGAGACCAGGAGAAACCAGGTCCTCTTGTTCACATTCAGTCCACTGGGAAGGAGCAAAGACAGCCGGTGGCAGAGACCAGGCAGGGTGGGGTGAAGGGTGAGGGGTGAGGGTGCTTGGAAACTCGACCCTCATAGATCCAGCGCCTGGGGCTTGAAAGGCACCACAGTCCCTGGGGATGTGGAGGTGCTGGAAACTTCTGGCACCCTGTGCAAGTGAGGAGCAATCCATGCTGGGAGCTGCCCAAGCCAGCTCCACCCTCACCTCTGCCTGGGTCAGCAGGTGCCCCCATCTTCCAGGCCTACTAAGACTGGACTCCTTGGAGCTTGAGACTGTAGGGCGAAGGGCCAGGGCCCGCCCAGTTCCTGCCTGTGAGCCGCCCACTTGGCTCTATTGACCTTCGTGCACGGGCTCCCTGGGGCTGGGCAAGAGGGCAGGTGGCCGCGCCTCCTGCCACACACTGGTCAGTGCTTGGCCAGGCCTCTCTGTTCCCCCCACAGTGCCTGAGTCTTCATTGACTGGCCATTGAGGGTGGCAGTGGTCCGGGCAGAAGAGGAGGAAGGGTTAAAGAGCCCGTCACGTGACCTGCCCGTTGCCCTGCCCCATGCTCCCTCTCCGGCCTCCGTGGTTTGAGGTCAGTGCTTGGTACTTCCTCCAAGCACGGAGTCCCGAGTTGCCTCCCTGCCAACTGAGGAAGCAGGTCCCCGTGACGCTGCAGAACCTGAGCACGACAGGAACAGTGGTCCCGGGCAACCCCAGGGTCAGCAGCCGCTACCTTCCTTCAGGGCTGGGGAGGAGCCAGGGCCTGACCTTTGGGAGGAATAAGAGCAAGTGTAGGCTTGAGAGAGATTGGTAAAGGGCCGTTAGGGCTGCAGAGCCCAGAGTGGGCCCAAGCGCCAGGGGCATGGATGCAGGAGTGCTGGGGTGCTGAGGGCAGCAGCTCTCATGACCAGGTAGTTCCCTGCAGAGAGGCATATGGATGTGAGCGGAGCTCTCCTGTGAGTCCTGGTTTGGAGGGGGGGTGTATCCAGGTGTGGGGATGTCACTGAGAAAGTCTGGGCAGGGGAGACCCTCGTTTGAACTTAGGGCAAGAACACAAGAGTGGGTGCCAGAGAGATAGTACAGTGGGTAGGGTGAGGTGTTTGTCTTGCACACAGCGAAACATGCCTGCCAGGAGTAAGCCCCAAGCAGCGCTGGTGTGGCCCCAAAACAAAAACAAAGTAGGTCTGAGCCAGAGGGAAGGCTTCGAGAAAGTGTAGAGCCCTGCGAGAAAGGGCCATCTGGAAGGTAGTGCCATGGTACACCCATGTATGTGTGTGTGCTGCCTATTGGTGCATCAAAATGAGGTTCCGAAGCCTATTCTCTATTAGTGACAAAAGTTTTCATAGAGAACCCATAGAGCAAGGTTCTCAAACTCAATTTACTTGGGGGCTGCAGAAGGCAAAGTCGGGGTGATCCTTGAGTGCAAAGTCAGTAGTAAGCCTTGAACATTGGGGGTTGTGACCCAAATAACTAAAACAAAACAGAACAAGATTCCTCTAGGGCAGGGCCACAAAATGTATGGAGGGCCGCAAACGGCCCACGGGCCGCGAGTTTGAAACCCCTGCCATAGAGCTAGCGTGCTTCGTATTCGTGCATCAAAATGAGGATCCAAAGCCTATCTCTAGGGGCCGGGAAGGTGGCGCTAGAGGTAAGGTGTCTGCCTTAAAAGCGGTAGCGTAGGACGGACCGAGGTTCGATCCCCGATCCCCCGGCGTCCCATATGGTCTCCCCAAGCCAGGGGCGATTTCTGAGCTCATAGCCAGGAGTAACCCCTGAGCGTCAAACAGGTGTGGCCCAAAAACCAAAAAAAAAAAAAAAAAAAAAAGCCTATCTCTATTAGTGACAAAAGTTTTCATAGAGAGCCCATAAAGCTAGCGGATGGGGAAATAGTACAGAGGCTGACCCAGGCTCTATCCCGGCATCCCAGGTGGTCCCTGAGCGCTGCCAGCAGTAGTTCCTGAGTGCAGAGCCTGGAGTGACCCCTAAGCACCACCGGATACAAAGAAAAATGAAAAAATCCCATAGAGCCCACAGAGTCCCCGGCTGCCCCTGGAGTTGTATCAATGGCGTCTGTGTGTCAGAATCTGCTTGTGTCATGGAGCCACTTCTGCAGAGAAGGTTCCTCTGCTGTCTCAACCCATACACAGACACACACACACACACAGCCCGCTCGGCTGCCCCACTGGTCTGGGCTCTCTGGGGCCACAGGCCTGAGTCCCCTGTGTAGTGTAGCCAGGCCCAGGGCCCACCTGTCCCAGCACAGATAAGACTTTATGACTGGCCTGTCTGGGGAAGGTTCCCCTCCCGCCCTTCCCAGCTGTTGCCCAGGAGCACCTTGGGGAGGGTGGGGCAGCCCGCTTCCGGGGAGGGGGGGAGGGGAGGAGAAGGAAGTCGCTGTGAACCCGCCTCTCTCCTTTCTCTCTCTCCTCTTTCTCTCTCTGTCTCTCCGCCAGCCTTGCTTCCTGGGCCCTCCAGGCCTTGTCCTCCACCTGTGCCTGCCCAGGCGTTCCTGCCGTGACCTCGTGCATTTCGGGGGCCCCTGCCGCTCCAGCCGGCCCCAGTGAACCACAGGGCCTGGCCCCCTTGGCTCTCCCGGCTGGGCCGCTCTCTGTGGTGGTTTCGGTTGCGACATCCGTGCAGGTTCCCAGGCAGGAGCGGCTCCAGCTGGGCCGGTGGGACACGGGGCTCCTGCCCTCGGAGGTGGTGGAAGGTGCCGCCTGGTCGGGAGTGAGGGCGGCTGGTGGCGCCGCCTGCCCCCGCCCTGGGCCTGGCTGCTCCCAGCCTCTGTACTTTGCCCTCACCGCCGCCTGACAGGTTCTGCTGGGGGCTCTGCTGAATGGAAGTGGCCGTCGGTAGCCCTGGTCCCCCTTTCCAGCCAGGTATGTCTCCCCACTCCTGCCCCAGGAATCACCCTCTGCTCCCTCTGTGCCTGCCCACCTGAAAGTCTTGCCAGAGGGAGCCAGGTACCTGGCATCAGGAAGTGGCCTATGGGGGGGCATCCAGCGGCCAGGCCAGGAGAGGCAGAGGAGCACCGTACGGAAGCCTTGGGGTGCCAGCGTCTGAGGGTGCAGCCCCAGGAGGAGGGAGGAGGCAGGTTGGGGCTCGTGAGGACGCACCCCTGCGGAGGGGACACGGTTGGTTCTGGGTCCAGGTCCGGCCTGCCTTTCCTACCTCGCCCCTCGGCCCACATGCCTGCCCCCCCCCCCAGCTGAGTGCAGAGCCCCAGGATGTGTGAGCTTGCCCAGAGGCACACTGTTGGGGTGGGGGGAGCCCAGCATGGTGCCCTGCCCACCTGAGTCAGCGCTGTCTTCCGGGCCAGACCTGACGGCAGGAAGGATCAAGGCTCTGAACCCCACGCCAGCCATGGCCCGCACTCTTGCACCAGAGGGGCCCACACACTACCTCCCTTGGGGACTCCTTCAAAGGCCATCTGGGTCCCAGGGGCTGTACTGACAGCAGGTTTAGGGGCTCCTCTGGGGTGTAAGAGCTTTCCAGGTACCCCTGACACCCATGCCTCTGCCAGACTGGTGGCTCAAGGGGCCACGAGCTCTTTGCACCCTTCGTTGGGGGACCCGGGTCCAAGTAACATCCTTCTGGGTCCCTCTCTGCCACACACCCCTGCTGCAGAGTTGGGAGGACCGTGTCCCTCCTGAGCATCCCCCGTGGGAGCTGGGCAGTGCCGCTGGGCCTGGCACCCCACTCAGCCACCACAGGGACCACGCTGACCCTAGACTCAGATTCGTGGTGCTCAGCTCTCTGTCTTGGTGTGCCAGAGGCTCTGATGGTTGCGTTGCGTGGAAAGGAATGAGGGTCGTCTCAGAAGGAGGGTCATCTTGGGTGGCTCGGCTGCCTGGTAGTGCGTCCGAAGCTCAAGGCACAGGCACGTGCTCCCCCTCACTTGGCCACAGTTTCTTCATCTTGGGAATGATCCAGAAGGTCCTAGAACAGGCGTGGAAGGGACTAGGGGTGTGACCTGAGGTGTCACGCATGCCTGATGTGTGTGACAGCACTTGCTGGATCAGTGGCGGCTGCAGGGTCCTGTTCTCTGCTGTGTGCTGGTTGGTTGACAAGAAATTCCTTGCTGTGTCATGTGGGGGATTTGAGGTGACTCTGGGAACCCAACTCATAGCCTCCTGCTCCAAGCTCTCCCCAACTAAATCCTGGAGCAGGTGGCCACAGACCTAGGTACAGATGCCCTACTGGGCCTGGGATCAAGCACCCTTGGAGGAGACTGGGTGCAGCCACGCTTAGACGTCGCCTGGCCCCCTCCTCTTCTTCCCTTTTCAGGTCCTTTGGTGGTGTTTGGGAATGCCTGGGTGCACCCCAGCCTGTGACCCATCTCTCCAGACGTTCTTCTCGGCACTCTTAGGCATATGGTCTTTCCCCCTGCTCACCCCTAGGAGATCTTCAGTGACCCCCCCCCCCCCAAACCACTACAGAGGGCAGGGAGGGTAGCACCACCCTGCATACAGGGGTGTTGGGAATGTGCCATTTAGTCATTGTCTTAAAAAGCAGCTGCCGGGGACAAAACTGAAGCCAAAGAACTGGGGGCAGCATAGGGGTGGCTGAGGGGTCTTGGGGTCTCTGTGGACCAGCAGGACATATCTGGGACCTTGCGAGGCGTGCTCCTCAGCTCCCCCTGCACTCATGCCTGACCCCCAACAGGAACCCTCGTTCCTGTGCTCTGGTCTTGAGGGAGAAGCCAGACAGGGCAGGTTCCAGACTTGGGTGAGACCAGAGTCCCCATGGGGCCAGAGAGAGAGAGACTTCCCAGTGCAGTCTGCCTTTGGTTCCCAGAACACCAGGACCATCCCCCAGGGCCAGACCAGGAGTAGCACCTGAGCACCATGAGGTGTGGCCCCTCAATAAAAAAGAAAGCAAAATTATGCCCTATGTGAAGTAGCAGTCGTGGAATTCTGGGCCTTGTGGCTTCATCGCTGTAGCCGGCACATTACTGGGTATTTGTCTTTTGGTTTTATTGGGGGGTTGGGGTCCACACCTGGCAGTGCTCAGGGGTTACTCCTTGCTCTGTACTCAAGAATCACTCCCAGGGCTGGAGAGGTGGCGCTAGAGGTAAGGTGTCTGCCTTGCAAGTGCTAGCCAAGGAAGGACCGAGGTTCCATCCCCCGGCGTCCCATATGGTCCCCCCAAGCCAGGGGCAGTTTCTGAGTGCTTAGCCAGTAGTAACTCCTGAGCATCAAACGGGTGTGGCAAAAAAAAAAAAATCACTCCTGGAAGGCTCAGGGGACTCTACAAGATGCTGGGAATCCAACCCGGGTTGGCCACATGCAAGGCAAATGCCCTGCCCTCTGCAATTGCTCTGACCCCATTTTGTTTTTTGTTTTCAGGGGTTTTTGGCCACACTTGGTGGTGCTCAGGGGTTACTCCTGGCTATGGGTTACTCCTGGCTATGCACTCAGAAATCACCCCTGGCAGGCTTGGGGGGCCATATGGGATGCTGGGATTTGAGCCCAGGTTGGGGGATCCCCACTGATGTTTGTCCTGGCTGGGCCCCCCTGGGCTCTAGTCTATCAGAGACATACTGCCCAGACTGCAACATATATATATTTTTGTTCATTTGGGAGGGCCACACCCAGTGGTGCTCTGGTGGGGTTACTCTTGGCTCTGTGCTCAAGAATTACTCCTCACAGGCTCTGGGAACCCTGTGAGTGCCAGGGATCAAACTCAGGTGTGTGCAAGGCAGATGCCCTCCCTGCTTTGCTATTGCTCCAGCCCCAGCATATGTTCTTCTAAAAACTTTTATAACTTAGTGATTGTGACTTACGGTGCCGTCAATGGTTCTGGTTTCCTGCCTGGACATTCCAGCACTGCAGCCCTCAGGAGTGTCCGTTACCCTCTGCTCTTGTCGTAGGGTTCCCCCGTCTAACCTACTCCCTACTATGTCTTTCTTTCTCTCCCCATTCCGCTCTCCCTCTCCCACTATACCCCCCATTGAATCCTTTTTGCCATCACCTCATTTGTTCCCTCACCTGTCCTGGCTGTGGGGCTCAGGCAAATCCACGGCACCTTGCTCTAGTCCCTGCCCTGGGCGTCCTGAGGTCCAGGCTGCCCCCCTTAGCAAGCAGGTGTCCAGGGCGCCATCCTGTCTTGCACTCATCCCAGTCGGTCGTGTTGCTCCTGTGACTGGGAGGAGCCACATGGTGGGTCATGGGAGCCAGCATGGCTCCTCGCCCGCCCCCTCCCGAACTCCCCTGCCTGTGGTTCCTTATGGGCCTGGGAGTGGCTGGGCTGAGGATGTGTGTGTTCTTGCCGCAGCCCACCCTGGCGCACCTCGACTCCAAGCCCAGCACCAAGTCCAACATGCTGCGGGGCCGGAACTCGGCCCCCTCTGCCGATGAGCAGCCGCACATCGGCAACTACCGGCTCCTCAAGACCATTGGCAAGGGCAACTTCGCCAAGGTGAAGCTGGCCCGGCACATCCTGACTGGGAAAGAGGTGAGCCCAGGCTGAGGCACCCCCCCCCCCCACGGCAGTCTGGCTGTGTCCCCTGAAGGAACACTGTGGATGGGCCGTGGGCTCCGTCCATCCATCCCACAAGCTGTGTCTCCTGGGGCCGGGTCGGCACATGGCCAGGTGACAGAGGGGCTTTCGTCTCGTACCCAGGTGGCTGTTAAGATCATCGACAAGACGCAGCTCAACTCCTCCAGCCTCCAGAAGGTAAGTGCCAGGCCCTGACTGGGGCCACCACCCTGCCCCTCCTTTGGCCGCTGGTCCTGGGTCTGCAGCATGGACCCCCCCCCCCCAGGCCTGCCCCTGTGGGCTGGAGCGGCCGCATGTCTCTCCTACCAATATTTGCGCATACGTGGACACACACCTGCCCCTGCCAGAGTCACTCGTACACAGGCTTGGCTAGACATGGTGGCACAGCAGTAGGAAGCCCAAGATGAGTGCTGAGCTCCCGGGCACCACTCCCGGCTGCCACACACTTGTTTCCTGCAGCCACAGAGCACTGCTCCTGGGAATGAGCTGGAGAGAGGTTCATGGCCAGGGGATAGCCAGGCCACCCCTGGTGACAGCGAAGGGCTAGCAGCTGGCTTTCCCACAGAGCTCCAGGACTAGCTTTGTCCCTCACACCCTGCAGTGTTCTGGGCTTTCTCGTGGCAGGCTCGGGGGACCCTTTGGGATGCCAGGGATCCAACACGGGTTGGCCCTGTGTAAGGCAAATGCCCTCCCCTCTGTGCTATCACTCCTGCCCTGTAGCTTGGGATTTCTGACCTTGCACAGTCCAGCCCTTGCAGCTCGTAGCTACTGAGTTTTCCTGTTTCTGAGCACATGACATTGCTCAGGTTTCGCGACTGTTTATTAGAGTCTGCCCAGAATTAGGGTTGTTCTGACACAACCCGCTGACAGCCAGAACCAAGGTGTTTCCTACTTTTTTGTGATACCCTCGACCCCAGGATCACCTCAAGGGCCCTGAGGGAGCAGCTTTGCAGAAAGAAGGGAAGCGGCCACACGCTTAAGGCCACTGTGCAGGGGCTGTGGCCTTCATCCAGGCTGGCACCTTCTCACCTGCTTTCTTCCAGGCCCCTCCTGACACCTGTTCCTCCATAGTGAGCCTCAAAGGATGCGTCCTGACTAGCTAGACCTTTCCGGCTTCCAGACAAGCCAGCAGTCACTTTCCTCCTCCCAAAACGCCTTGCTGGGCCCTTGTTACTGTCCCTGAGGGGGTGCCGGGGCCAGGAGAGAAAACACGAGAAGCCTGGGCCCTCGCAGGACCGGGGCACTGAACGTCCAGGGGCCCTTCTCGACTTTCCTTGTGTGTCTGCAGTGTCAGGGCTGGGACCCAGGGCCTCCCTGTGCCAGGCCACTCTCTGCTGCTCCCTGCCGGCTCATCTCCATTTCCCTTTTTAGCTCCCCAGAGGGGAACAAAGGTGTTGGTTCTCTGTCAGGGCCTCTCTCCTCAGTCAGGCCTCCAGACCACCCTCTGAGAAACAGGGACGAAAGCACAGCCCTTGTGGGAGCAGGGTGGTCTATGACCGAAACCCACCTCCTCCACTCCTCTGGCCCCCGCAGAGGGGCTGGAGTTCATTTCTGTCATCCCTCGTTCTGGAAATACAGGCTTTGGAGTCCCTGATTTTGTTTCACAAAGAGAGCGTGAGTGTGTGGAGGTGGATTTGATTAAAATTGGCACCAGCTATTTTTAGGAGTGGCGACTCCTGCAACCCCCCCAGAGGCCCAGGAGGAAAGCCTTCCCCACTTGTGCCCCAAGCCGCCGACTCTAGACTGGAAGCCCCGGGGGTCCCCACTTAGAATATTTCTCCTTGTCCCCCCCACCCCCACGCACACACACACATATCCCAGGGCCCTAGTATGGGTTTTGTCTCTGAGCTGCTAGGAGCAGCTCGGCTTGTGAATATTTATGTGATGGGTTCACAGTCCCCTGATTTCAGGCACCCAACCAAACCCACCTGCTGTTTGGTGGCAGAATGGGTTGACTGCAGCACCCCGGAGGAGCTGAACCCCAGGAAATGGGTTTCCTTCAGTCCACCCACCCCACTTCCCACCTCTCCCTTGCCGTGCTCTTCTCTCTGGGAAGGGGGTCCAGCTGGGAGGGCGCTCCCAAGGGGAGCCTGCTGAGCAGACACCACCCCTGGGGTTCTGTTTTCCAGCTCTTCCGAGAAGTGAGGATAATGAAGGTTTTGAATCACCCCAACATCGGTGAGAACCCTGTGTCCTTCCTCCTGCCCTCACTCACCAGGCCTTGGGGCGCTGGCCAGTTCCTTACTGGTGGCATGTCTCCTGGACTGTCCCTAAGGGCTAGGGGGTAGGATGTGAAAAGGGGGTGACGATCCCCCAGAGCACAAAGCTGTACCATCCGGGCCTCCATCCTGCGGCCCCTGCTGCTCTGACTCCCAGCTCGGTCTTTTTCCTCACAGTTAAGTTATTTGAAGTGATCGAGACAGAGAAGACGCTCTACCTGGTGATGGAATATGCGAGTGGAGGTAGGCATGGCCCCCCACCACTTCCCGTACCCCTCACCCACCCACCCCGCCACAGCACGCCCCTGACCCAGACCTGCCCGTCCCTGCAGGAGAGGTGTTTGATTACCTGGTAGCTCATGGCAGGATGAAAGAGAAGGAGGCCCGAGCCAAATTTCGCCAGGTGGGTGCCATTTGGGGCTGGGGACCGCTCTCGGCCTTTGGGGAGTTTGGTATTGCAGAGGGAGCTGCTCGTCTGCTGGGGTGTGGCCTTTGGCAAGCACTTCAGATCTATCTGGGCATGCCACCCAGCCCCAATGTGGGCGCCCAGTAGCCCTGAGCTAAGCCTCCCTCCTTCCTTCCTTCCAGATAGTGTCGGCTGTGCAGTACTGCCACCAGAAGTTCATCGTGCACAGAGACTTAAAGGTGAGCCCCTCAGAACACCACTCTGTGTATGCAGCAAGCTGAGCTGATGCTCGGCACTTCCCTTGCCAGGATGCCCCCCAAGAAGTGTGGTCAGACTGTGGCTCTCACACTGCTTCTGAGTCTTGTTGCCCCCACCCCAGCTCCCTCACAACTTCCCAAGTCACACTGATGGGGTTAGCACACACAGCCTGAAGCAGGAGATGGGATGCGCTCGCTCTCGCGCACTTTCTCTCTCTCCCTCCCTTCTTCCCCCTTCTTCATGTTCCCCATCTCAGCTCCTTCCTGCCCCATGCTATGCTTGACATGTGTCCTCTTGAACCCTCCCTAGGCAGAAAACCTGCTCTTGGACGCCGATATGAACATCAAGATTGCAGACTTCGGCTTCAGCAACGAATTTACCTTTGGGAACAAGCTGGACACCTTCTGTGGCAGCCCCCCATACGCAGCCCCAGAGCTGTTCCAGGGCAAGAAGTATGACGGTCCCGAGGTGGACGTATGGAGCCTGGGCGTGATCCTGTATACCCTGGTCAGCGGCTCGCTGCCTTTCGACGGACAGAACCTCAAGGTGGAGTGAGATGGCTGGGACATTGTCACTCCTCCTGCGCCCTTGGCCTCTGGTCTCAGTCTGGCCTCTGACCCTTTCTACTTCCTTTTTATTTATTTTTTTTTATTGCGATACCTGGCTGTGCTCGTGTTACTCTTTGCTCTGCACTCTGGAATTACTTCTGGCGGGCTTGGGAGACCATACAGGAGCCGGGGATTGAACCCGGGTTGGCTGTATGCAAGTCAAATTTCCTCCCTCCTATACTATTGCTCTGACCTCTGACCTGCCTCCTGCATGCGCCAGAGAGATAGCAAAGTGGCAGGGCGTTTGCCTTGCACAGAAAATGATTCAGGATGGACAGTGGTTCAAATCCCAGCATCCCATATGGTCCCCTGAACCTGCCAGGAGAGATTTCTGAGCGTAGAGCTATGAGGAGCCCCTGAGTGCTGCCGGGTGTGATCCCCAAAAAAAAAAAAATGGCAGTTTTCTCTGGGCCCAAAAAAAATAAAAAAATGGCAGTTTTCTCTGGGCCGGAGAGATAGCACAGAGATAGATAGTAAGGTGTTTGCCTTGTAAGCAGCTGATCCAGGATGGACAGTGGTTCGAATGACTCACAAACCAAAAAAAAAATGATGATGATGCCGGTTTTCTCCCCAAGCCTCACAGCCTTTCCCCCTGCAGGAGCTTCGGGAGCGGGTACTGAGGGGGAAATACCGCATTCCGTTCTACATGTCCACAGACTGTGAAAACCTGCTGAAGAAATTCCTCATCCTCAACCCCAGCAAGAGAGGCACTTTAGAGGTGAGCGCAGGAGCCTGGCTGGCTAGAAGGGACTGGGTCCCGAGAAGGCCTCCGTGCTGAGCCCCCTTCCTCTCTACCCTCCTTCCCTCTGCTCCCCAGCAAATCATGAAAGATCGATGGATGAACGTGGGTCACGAAGACGATGAGTTAAAGCCTTATGTGGAGCCACTTCCCGACTATAAGGACCCCCGACGGACAGGTGAGGCCACCCTGTGCTGATCCGTGTGACCCCCCCCCCCCAGGGTCTGGACTCTGGACCAGCCTTAACGGGGTGTTGTTCTCCACCCTGTCTGTCTGTGCAGAGTTGATGGTGTCCATGGGCTACACGCGGGAAGAGATCCAGGACTCGCTGGTGGGCCAGAGATACAACGAGGTGATGGCCACCTACCTGCTCCTGGGCTACAAGAGCTCCGAGGTAGGTGTCCCCATCCGTACCCACTTTCTCAGAACCAACCGCCAGGTCCTGCAGTCTAGCCACCCTCTCACTACTTGACCCCGCCCCTCAAGTCACCCCACCCTCGAGGTCCAGCCACGCCCCACGTAGCTTGGTCTCGCCCTTCAAGTCTCCCCCACCCTCACAGTCCAGTCATATATTCCTTGGAGCTTGACCATGCCCCTCACATCGCTCCCACCCACTCACTACCTGGCCACGCCCCTCGAGTAGCACCCCTCGTCTTGGCCACGCCCTTACTGCCCGCCCACGCCCCTCAAGTCCTACCCTCAGTCTGGCCATTGCCCCTAGGGTTTCACCCCCCACTCCCCACCCTCACAGTCCATCCACACCCCTCAGCCAGCTCTGTCACACCCTGCCTAACATTCTGGTGGAGCCAGCAGCTCATCTGGGAATAGGGATTCTCCCTGTGTTCCTTAAGTCCCATATGGTTCTAATGGCTGTGCTATGGGTGGGGGGGAGCCGTGTGTGTGTGTGTGTGTGTGTGTGTGTGTGTGTGTGTGTGTGTGTGTGTGTGTGTGTATCTTGGAGCTGGTTGGGTGAGTGTGTGTGCGCATCTGGGCCTGGGGTTCTGGGTGTGTGTGTTTATACGTACATATGGCAGTTGTGCTTGTTTTGCCCATCTGGGAGCTCACGAACCCACACCTGAGTCTTGAGTTTGTGGGCTTCTTCTCCATCCCGTGTCCCCAAGGACACAGCCTCCCCACCCCGCTCTCCTATGTTCTTAGCCAGTTAGGACATATCTGCTGTGGGGTGGATGGTCACACCCAGAAAGTGTTCGGGGAACCGTGCAGGCCTGGGGATCCTGGCCTTCGAATCTGGGGCTCCCCCCACCCCTGATGTAGCCTGAGAAGCTCCAGCCTTTCAGATCTCTGCAACCTGGGCCCTGAGTCTTCCATCCTCTGTTGTTCCAGGGCCACACCCAGCGGTGCTGGGGAATGCTGTGTGCTGGCCCTTGAGCCTCTCTGAGGCCTATCAGAGCTCCCCTGGGCCCCTTGTCCTCTTCTCTGAGGCGCAAGGTCTAGGTGTAGTTTTTTGATCCGGTATCAGGTCTCTAGGGGGCACTGTCTTCTGCTGTTTCCATTTACATTGGTCTTGCAGGGTTTGTGTGTTCTGTGAGCTGGGTTGGGGCTGGGTGGCCCTGGCCAAGCTGGACAAAGGGGTGCATGGGTGTCCCCTGACATGTGGCCCCTCCTCCATACAGCTGGAGGGCGACACCATCACCCTGAAGCCGAGGCCGTCGACGGAACTGACCAACAGCAGCGCCCCCTCCCCCTCCCACAAGGTGCAGCGCAGCGTCTCCGCCAACCCCAAGCAGCGGCGCTTCAGTGACCAGGGTCAGTGCTGGGGGCCTCAAGCAGGGGCCAGGCCTTGGTCCTGCCACAGCTGCGCTGCATTTTTGTCCTAGTCCTGCCACTTGGCTGGGCCCACAGGGCCTCCCTGGACCCTCCGGATACCCCTCGCTGGCCGCTGGCAGAGCTGAGGGGTACACCAGGGCTTGGACCGGGGTGTCGTCAGGCCCCACCTGACCATTGGTGCCTTTGGCCCCGCAGCTGGTCCTGCCATTCCCACCTCAAATTCCTACTCAAAGAAGACGCAGAGTAACAACGCTGAAAACAAGCGGACCGAAGAGGACCGAGAGTCGGGGCGCAAAGCCAGCAGCACAGCCAAAGTGCCTGCCAGCCCCCTGCCCGGCCTGGAGAGGAAGAAGAGCACCCCCACCCCATCCACGGTGAGTCCCACACTTTCCTGGATGACGCTGGAAGCACCTCTTTCCACCCAGATTTGCCGCCAACCTTTGTACCCCGGACGCCGGAGGGAAACGCTTCCGGTGACCAAGGGAGACTCAGGTTTCTGTGACCTGACTCTGCCCTTCCTCCCACAGAACAGCGTCCTCTCCACCAGCACAAACCGAAGCAGGAACTCTCCACTCCTGGAGAGGTCCAGCCTGGGCCAGGCCTCCATTCAGAACGGTAAAGACAGGTAAGCAGGCCCAGGCCTCCCCTGCACCCTGTCCCTCTCCCTGCACCCCACACTCCGTCTTGACTCTGTCCGATCCAGCTGTCCACCCCGGCACCTCCGTCTCCTCTGCCCTGTGGTCTTTGAGGGCACCGCATGCAGGGCCCTCACATCAGGCTCCACAAAGCCACCTTCGCCATCTGCACCCCCAGCAGCCAGGCCCTGCCAGGGGTGCTCCACTGGGGCACCATCTCAGGGCACACTGCAGAGTTGCCCCGTTTAGAGATGGACCCATTGAGGGTAGCTCCACCTATACCCTCGAGAGCAGAACCCTGACCATCATCAGTGTTTTCTCCAGCATCCGCCTCTTTCCAAGCATCGAATGCTCTATCGCCAGACACCCTCGTTCTGGTTCCGAGGTGCCCAGGAAACCAGCAGTGCATCTCGCTCTCGTTTGTTCCTGCAAGGGCTGGGGCCTGCGTCCCTTATATGACCTGGGCTCTGACTCACCTCTCCCCTCCCGGCTGCCCCCCCCCCCCACGCCTCTGGCTGCCTCCCGCCCTGCCTGCCCCTAACCCAAGCCTCTCCGCTGCTTTTGTCTCCTAGCCTAACCATGCCAGGGTCCCGGGCCTCCACGGCTTCTGCTTCCGCCGCAGTCTCTGCGGCACGACCCCGCCAGCACCAGAAATCCATGTCGGCCTCCGTGCACCCCAACAAGGCCACTGGGCTGCCCCCCACGGAAAGTAACTGTGAGGTGCCGCGGCCCAGGCAAGTGTGCTGGGGCCTGCCCATCCTCACCCCCCACCCACACCTGCCAGTCCTGCTCTTCTTGTCACCTGGGCCAAGAGCCGTGGCTGGGGATCCCGTGGCCTGGCAGTGGCACAAACAGGACCACGCCCACAGTGTGCCGCCCCCTTGTCCAGGGGCTCAGGTCCCCTCAGGGTGCTGGGTGCCAGGCGCAAGAAGCCGGAGGAAGCTTTTTTGTTCTGGGGCCTCCCTGGACTGTCCTTAGGCCCCTTATCGGTCTTGTTCTGCGGCTCTGCCTGTGCCTCCCCGCCTTCCCGGCTCCCATGCAGATGTACTGTGTCCCTCCCGTGTCCCTTCTGTGTCCTCCCCATGGCTGCCTCTGTCCTAGCAACCCCCACCCCACCCTGCTCCCCCACCACTGCCGGGCCTTTTGTTCCCCTGACACCTTGTCCCCTCCCGGTCTTTACCCACAGCACAGCCCCCCAGCGCGTCCCTGTCGCCTCCCCCTCCGCCCACAACATCAGCAGCAGCGGTGGCGCCCCAGAACGGACAAATTTCCCTCGGGGTGTGTCCAGCCGCAGCACCTTCCATGCGGGGCAGCTCCGGCAGGTGCGGGACCAGCCAAATCTGTCCTACGGCGTCACCCCGGCCTCCCCCTCTGGGAACAGCCAGGGCCGGCGTGGTGCCTCAGGAAGCATCTTCAGCAAGTTCACCTCCAAGTTTGTGCGCAGGTGAGGTGGGCACAGAGGGTGGCAGTGAGGGATGGCCAGGCCCTGCTTGGGGTCGGGCCGGGGGCAGGGTGGGCTGGGGGGTTCCTGCCAGGTGGGCGGAAGCCCGAGGAAGTCTATGAAATGCGCCTCTTGTAGGCCCCTCATGTTACCCTGGCCCCCTTTGAGCCTCCTCCAAACCCCTCATCCACACCCGTGTTCTCTGGCCGCAAGCAGATGGCCACGGCCGCCTCCTCTTCGGGAGAGTGTGAACTCAGATGCTAAAATAAAAGCCCCCTCTTCTCTCCTGGGTTCCCATGGAAACTTAGATTTGCTGCCACAGCTGCAAAGTCATGAGGCAGGAGCCAAGCAGGGCCAGCAGGGAGGCCCCCCCCCCCCCCCGTGCCGCCGTCCCCCCTTTGACCTGCATGTCCGCTTGCATCTCCTCCCTTCGGCCTGTAGGAAGGGCAGACCTGGGTGTGGGGTGGGGGCACCATGCAGTGCAACCTGCTTCCCTGTGTCAGAGCCAGGGGGGCCCTCCTCCCCCTGGGCTTTCTCTCCCCTGGCCCCCAGCACCCCAGGAGACTTCAGTCCTGCCTGGCTGCGCCTGGCTGCACCCCACCTCCGTCCTACCTGCTCACCCACTTCAGGGAGCCCCAACAGCAGTCGGGGGTCAGCTCGTGGCTCTTTCCTGCCGCTGGCCCCCTTCAAGCTGGGCTTTGGGGGACTCTCGCCCCGCTGAGCGGCTCTTCCACTAATGGGGTGGCCCCGAACCTGGGGCGCCCGCCCCTACCTGCTTATCCACATTCCGTCTTGTTGGTTTTTTTATGTTGTTGTTGTTGTTTTGTTTTTCTTTTATTTCTTTTTTTATTTTGTCTTTTTTGTTTGTTTTGTTTTGTTTTTTAGAAATCTGTCTTTCAGGTTTGCCAGAAGGTAGGCGTTGAGCCCGCTCTGTGTGTGTCTGTCCCGTGTCCTGCCGCGCTCGCTCGGCCACTAACTCCCCTTTCGGCTCTCACCCCCTCCGCTAACCCGTGTGGCCTCTTCCTGCCATCTTAAAGGGACGAAGCTACCCCCTGACTTGCTGCCCAGGGCACAGAACGGGCCTGGGGGCCCCCCTCTCAGGGAAGTCTCCCTTTAAGATCGTCCTCCCCCTCTCCCCTGCCCCAGGTTGGGTCACTGCCTTGGGCTCCTCCTGGTTCCTGGTCTGTGCATGCGCTGTGAAGGGCTCCTGGGCTCCCCCCGACCAGGGCTGTGTGTCCTCTGGAGTTGCACGACTGTGGAGGTTCTGCGGGGACACTGGGGTTCCAGGGCTTGCGTCTGATGCCTGAATGCCCCAGGAAACAGTGTCAGGAGTGGGGCACAGCACCCCCTTCTGGCAGCTCTGCAGCACTAGGCCCAACCCCACTCTCCCAGCTCTTGCTACTGCCCTGGAGGGAGAGAGAGAGCGAGCACAAGAACAGCAACGTCCCCTCCCCCAGCTGGGAGGGTCTGGGGGTCCCTCTCCCCACCCGCACCCCAGACCCGTGGGTGTCCTCCCTTGGCTGGATCCTAGTTTCTACCCTGCCCTGTTGGCTCTTCAGCTTTCTGGAGGCCTGGGTGAGCCAGATGCCAGGCAGAAGGGCCAGACCACCTGGGGGGAGCCCTGGTTCTCTGGCTGGTGCCCCCACAGGGTCTTTGGGCTCCCCTCCCCCAGCTCTTGGCCTCCTGTCCCTGGCTGGTTGGTGACTCACAGGCCGCCTGGGGCCTTCCTGCAGGCTCCCCCACCCACAGGGCAGGACCAGGTGGGGCTGGAGCGGCCCCTCCCTCTGTCTGCTCTGCTGTCTTTGTGTTCCTTCTCCATGTGCTGTTCTCGCTCCTCCCCACCTCTGGCCCCCCAGCTCCAGCCTGGAGTCGGAGCAGCCGCTCAGCCAGGCCAGACTCCCACTCGCCCCCCCCAGGTGGCAGCCTGCCCCGCCCAGAGCCAGCAGATGGCCTGGTCGGCAGAGTGGGGCGGGTGTTGATGACCCATTGGCTTGGGAGGGTGGGGGGCAGACTATTGAGAAAGAAGAAAGTTGGGGCAGGAGGCTAGCATTGGGGTGAGGCGTTTATTCCTGGGGGCTGCTGACCTCAGTTCAGTCCACAGCGCCCCCACCCCACCCCTTCTATATCCCAGGCACTACAGAGAATGGCCCCCAAGCCCAAGGCATCTTTTTCCTAAAAAAAAAATATATATATATATATAAAAATGGGCTTCTGGTCCCTGCTGCCTTCTGAGAGGGGCTGCTGGATGGACGCCCCCACATCCCCACACCTCCCAGAGCACAGAGGTGGTGCATGGAGAAGGGCAGGGACCACCGGGCTGCTGCCAGGTGACAAGTGGCATTCCCACTTGGGGCTGCTTGCGCCCCGCCTCTGCTGGGCCTGTGGGGGCCAAAAGAGCTGAAGGAAGGCCCCAGCACTAAACCCTCCCTCACTCTGTTTTTTGAGGAACCTGAATGAACCTGAGAGCAAAGACCGGGTGGAGACGCTCAGGTGAGAGGGCCCGACGGGCATCTGTGCCTCCTTTGCTGCCTGCCAGGGCCACCCCCAAACCCCCTGCTCTGTCGGGATCTGGAGTCGGGTCCAGCTGCCCCCTCTTTCCCGGGGGCTCCCAGGGTGGCAAGCTGGGACCCGCCTCTGCTCTCCAGACCCAGCCACCCCCCAACCCAGGGGGGCCAACTCTTCTCCGTCCTGGGTCTGAGGGTCCTCCCCGCTTGACAGCCCCCACCCCTCCCGCAGACCACATGTGATGGGCGGCGGCGGAGCCAACGACAAGGACAAGGAGGACTTCCGGGAGGCCAAGCCTCGCTCCCTGCGCTTCACGTGGAGCATGAAGACCACGAGCTCCATGGAGCCCAACGAGATGATGCGGGAGATCCGCAAGGTGCTGGACGCCAACAGCTGCCAGAGCGAGCTGCACGAGCGGTACATGCTGCTGTGCGTGCACGGCACGCCCGGCCACGAGAGCTTCGTGCAGTGGGAGATGGAGGTGTGCAAGCTGCCGCGGCTCTCACTCAACGGCGTGCGCTTCAAGCGGATATCGGGCACGTCCATGGCCTTCAAGAACATTGCCTCCAAAATCGCCAACGAGCTCAAGCTTTAACGGCCGCCCGCCGGGGTGGGGAGCCGCTGGGGGGGTGTGGTGGCCGAGGACTGAGCTTGCAGGGGCCCCCCAGGCTCCCCCGCCGGCGCTCTGCTGCTCCTGCCACCCTGCTGCCATGCTCACGGCTCTCGTCCCTGCCGAGGTGGGGGTGGGAGGTGGCCCTTGGCCCCAGTTGCCCCTGCCCGCTCCCCCACGCCCCTCCCTCACCTGAGGCCAAGGGAAGGGGCCGGGGGGCAGGGCTCCCCCCTCTCGGTACTGCGGTTGCACAGAGTATTTCGCCTAAACCAAGAAAATTTTTTATTACCAAAAAAACAGAAAAAGGAAAAAAAACAAGCCAGCCCCCCTTTCCTCCCTGCCCCCGGGACAGTCGCGACTGGCTCTGGGGGCTCCCGGGAGGGTGGGAGCCCTCGGGGCTGGACACTCAGGCAAGAGTGGTGGAGGCCGGTGGGGCCCTCCCTCCGCCAGGCCCGCTCTCCCCTCCTCCACCCGCCCCCAGCGCCCCACCAGAGGTGGCCTTCCCCTGACCCAGCCCCGGGCTGCTGCAGGGGGCCAGGGGCAGGAGGGTGGCTCGGCTCTGTGGTGGGGGGGGGGTGGCTGGCAGCGAAGGGTGGGGCTCCGGCCTCCCCACACTGTACCCTCCGCTGCACCCCCCACTCCCGGAGCTGGGCATTTCCCTCCACAAGCTGCTGTGGGGACTCTGTCCCCCTCCTCAAGTCTGTGCCATCCTCCCATACTCTCCTGGGGGCAGGGACCGCAGGGAAGACAGGGCCCCCTCTGCACCTCGTACCCGGGGCCGGGCCGGGCAGCCTCCGCGTGGGGGGAGCCTTTGTCTAGAAGCGCAGCCCCTCACGCCATCCCCACTGCTCCCCTCATTGGCATTAATCTGGGCACCGCAACTCCTCACCCACCCACCCACCACTCATCTCTCGGCCTTGCCTTCTCTTCCTGACACTGTGGCCTCTCAGGAGACGCTGCCCAGGCCTCCGGGGACGCCTGGCCTGTGGCGGCAGCAGGGTCGGGCTAGGCCACGGGGCAACGGGTCCGCCAGCCTCCACAGCCAAGGGTGGGCGCGGCTGGTGGCTGGCCGATGGCCGGTGGCAGGCGCTTGGCTGGTGGCGGCCGCTGCATCCCTTAATTTATTTCTCTGCTGTTTCTGTTCTTGAGAAAACGGGGAAGGGGCCCCACCAGGGCCGCCCCTGCCCTCACCTGAGTTGTACATTTTTTGTGATGGGTTTTATTTTTTATCTTATTTTATTCGGTTGTTTTTTTTTTTGTTTTTTTTTTTTTTTGATTTATGACTCCATCCTACTCATCACCCTCCTCCCAGGCCAGGCTGAGGCCCGTGGAGCCCTGGGGTCCCAGGGAGGCTCCCCTCCTCCCCTCCCGGGGTGCTCTCAGAGGCCTGGTGGGAGGGGTGTGGCTCGACTCCCCAAAGGGGCAGCAGCCCAGGGAGGGAGGGTCCCAGGTGAGGTGGCCCCTCCCCACCCAGCCCCTCTCCTGCACTTAGAACCCTTGGATCAACACGTAATAAAGAGAATGTTTGGAATCTGAGCTGCCTCCTGTTTCTTCCCCCTCAGGGAGACCCAGTGGGAGGTTGGGGTGGGGGGCAGATGGGCCGGGGAATCCCTCCCACCCTCAGAGCCAGGTGAGCAGCCAAACCAGGGAAGGGCCCTGCACCAGGAGAGAAGCAGACACCATGGTAGAAGATTTTATGATTTATTTTTTAAAAACATTGAAAAATAAACCCCGTCTACATGTCCCGGGCTCCTCCAGCAACTGGGTGGCAGGCCGGAGGGGGGTCCCTTCTCGGGAGAGCGCCTCTGCCCTCGAGACCCTCCTCCACCTCACCGGCTTATTGCTACAAGAAGGGGAAGAGGAAATGCCCACACTGTCCCCTCCTCAGCCCCAAGCTACGTTCTGGTCTCACTCCGGGCCGGAAGTGGGCGCCCACAGGCTGGCTGGGGTGGGGTGGGGGCGGCGGTGGTTGGGCTGCAGGTCCGGGCTGTGCCCATGGGCAGCTCCAGGTCTTCAAAAGTCCTGGCAAGATGCCCGCTTGTCCCTGGCAAAGCACAAGTGCCCGAGGCCGCGGAGCCCTGGGGCCTCGGTGGCTCAGAGTGAGGGTGCTGGGGGCTCCAGGGGTGCACCCATGAGGGTGGGCGGGGGCTGGGGGCCCGGCCTGGCACTGTGGCGGGTGGCGGCCAGAGCTGGGCGGATGAGGGGTGGCGGGGGCTGGTTGGGGGCCAGCCGGGGCTGGAGGAAGCGGCCTTGCTGCAGAGGTGGTGGCTGGCGCAGCAGGGTGGGGGCAGTTGGCAGCGGTGGCCTCAGCAGTGGCGGCGGCTGCGACAGGGAGGCTGGCGGTGGCGGCGCAGGGGGCACAGAGCGGGGCACCGACGTGGACACTGCAGTGATCTGCACCTGAGGGAGGAGGGAGAGACCAGGGACCAGGCGGGTAGTGCCGCATCCTGGGCCCAGGGTAAGGCAGGCGCAGCCCAGTGTTCTGAGGCCTCACCTCATCGTCCTCCTCCAGGGCAGGGGCAGGCACCGGTGCTGCTCTCCTGGCCTCTTCAGGGGGCCCCGGGGCTGCGGGGGCACCATCCTGCTCGGCCTCCCACTCCTGAAGCACCTCCTCCAGGTTGAAGCGGCGCCGGTAGCTCACGAAGAAAGTCTTCACCTGGGTCAGCGTCTTGTTCCCGATCACCTCGGCGATAGCGCCGAAGTCTCTGCCGTACCTCCGGATGGCTACCGGGCAGGACACGGGCGGGACAGGACGGGGTGTGTGTGAGTGCACCGCACCTTGGCCCTAGGACCTTTCATCCACAGAAGACTTCTGTTGTTTTTGGGTTACACCCGGCGGTGCTCAGGGGTTACTCCTGGCTGTCTGCTCAGAAATAGCTCCTGGCAGGCACGGGGGACCATATGGGACACCGGGATTTGAACCAACCACCCTTTGGTCCTGAATCGGCTGCTTGCAAGGCAAACGCCACTGTGCTATCCCTCCGGGCCCCACAGAAGACTTCTGGACCACCCCACTGGACCCACCTTGTACAGCCAAAAGCTGCTCGTCTGTGGTCCAGCGGGAGTTGAACTTGGTGTTGGCCTGCAGGACCAAGAGCTATTTCGGACTCCAGATCGGAGACTGTGACCGCTGCCCTCCTCCCAGCACCAACCCCAAGCACACTGGGTGGGGGCGGCAGCTCACCTCGGGGGGCCGTAGCGGATCGATGCCGCCTTCCAGGGCCTGTCGCAGGCTGCTGTTGGTCTGCTTCATGCTCTGCACCTGGAGAACGGACAGGAACAGGCCCTCGAACTTCCAACCTGGGGCACCCTCGGCCCCAGCGCAAGCAGGGGACAGCCAGGGGCCCCTCTCAGGTGCAGAAACACCAGGGCGCTTGCTCCCCGGCAGCAGAGGCCACGGCTGGCTGCCACCTCGGTCACCTGCGGGGGCCCCACCTGGCGTTTGAGGGAAATGAGCTGAGAATCGAGGCCACGGAGAGTGAGGTTGGCCAGGTCGGGACTTCCGGACACTGCTGTGAGGCCCTCGGGGCTCAGGTACATGCCCTTCGGGGGGCGCCGCCGAGTCCGAAGCGGGTGATGGCGGTATTGGGAGCCCTGCGCCTCCTTCTTCCCGGGGCCTGGGCGGGCATTCAGGGGCCTTGAAGGCAGCGGCTGCAGGGCGGGAGGAGAGCAGCATGGCACAGGAGTGTCCAAGACAGAGCCAGAGGCGGGCAGGCCGGTGGGTTCAGTGGGTCACTCTCACCTCTCTCTTGGGGTCCCCGGCGTCCGGCTCGCCCTCACTGACGGTGCCCCGACCCTCTTCAAGTTCATCGCTGCCACCAAGGAGGGGAGGGATGACAGGCCTGAGGTGAGGGCTGGACCCAGAGCTCTGCCTGCTGCTCCCCCACCACTCTAGCCCTGGGGGGGGCACCCCACCTGTCCTCCTTGTCCTTGCGGCCCCCCAGCCGCCGCGCCTGCCGGTCCATCACGCTGGTGCGGCTGCGGGTCTTCTTCCAGGAGTAATAATACTTCACCAGGCTGGGGATCAGCTTGTCGGGCAACTGGAGGGGCAATGCCAGAGGCTGGGACCATCCAAGACTGGACAGAGGTGGGGGGTGAACAGAGTAGGTGGTGGTGGGGGACACGTTACCATCTGCTGGATGCGCTGGAAGCACTTGCCATGGAAGCCGAAGGCCTGTTCAAATAGCACCTTGTCCTCCACCGTCCACTCGTCAGGGAAGGGGGTGAAGTTGGCCAGGTCGGCCAGCGACTTTTCCACATCATGTTTGTGCCACAGCAGCATGCCCAGAGCCTGGCCCACGACAGGAGCCATGTCAGGCCCCACTGGCCTGGGCTTGGGCACCACCACCCCAAGCCCACAAGCCCCCACCAGGCTGCAGCCGAGCCCACCTGCTCGATGTTATAGCCGTGTTTCTCCTTGGCCATGGCAATGTACTTGTCCACTGCAGAAGGGCGCAAGAAGGGATCAGCAGCAGAGCCCAGACAAGCAAGGGGGGTGGGCTCCCTCTGCACACCTCAGCCCTGCCCGGGGCCTGGGTCTTGCCCACCGACTCACGCTTGGCATCGGACACGCAGTGGTTAGGGGACCACACCAGCATCCCTTTCAGCTCCTTGTTGCTGTATCGCGCTGGGCTCTCTGCAAGCCGAGGGAGGGAGGGAAGGAGGGAGGGAGGCACTCAGGCCAGCCCCATGGCCAGCTTGCCTCCGAGGTGAGGCCCAGGAGGGAAAGGAGGAATAGAGACCCAGACAGGAAGGCAGCGCAGGAAAACTCGCCGTGCCACGGGGCCACCCGCCACCCCCGCCCTGCTGCCTGCCTGCCTGCCTGCCTGCCCTGCCAGTGGGCGCTGGCCAAGGGCTCCCCCAGGTGGGGCTCAAGGCCAAGCCCGAGCCCTGAATGCCCCTCCCTCCGCAGCCTGCCCCTGCCACTCACCGGGCTTGCACTCCGGGATTACGGCCTGGTAATTGGTTCCAACGCGGATCATGCTGTCTGCGGGGGCCAGGGGGGAGGCAGGCGGTGAGGGCCCCAGGGAAGGAGGGAGGCCGGCAGGGAGGATGTGGCGGGGGAGGCAGCTGGCCTGCGGCTCTCCTTCCTGACCACCCAGGGGCCCCAGGAGCCAGAGGCTCACTTTTCCCTGAGCACCCCCACACCCCTCCCCAATCAGCCGAGCCCCCGAAAGGAACTAGAGAGCAGCAGCCCCTTGCCTAAGTCTCGCTCGGGTCGGCCCGGGAAGGGAGTGAGTGGAGTGGATGGAGGTGGGGGGCAGGCAGACGGGGCCAGGGGGGCCAGCTGCTGCAGACAGAGCCTAGGAGGGGCAGGCAGCGGAGCAGCAGCCTTTGTTCTGGGGCTGAGGGTCCGGGGTGGGTGCCAGGTGGAGGTGGCAGGAGGGCACGGGAGGGCGCCCCATCGCGACATGCAGGTCTCCAGAGGTGGCCTCGTGCAAGGCAGGAATCCAAAGCTGCCCCCCAATACGACCACCACGTGAACCTCAGGTTTGGGGCGGCAGATCCCTCGCAGCCCCTTAGCCCGGCCGGCTCAAGAGAGCGAGCGAGCCTTGCAAGGTGCCGGCCAAGGCATTGCACGGGGCTGGGGGTGCGCAGATCGGCCGCCAGCAGCACCCCCAAACCGGGGCAGCGGTTCCTGGAGAGCCTCCCGGGCTGTGATCGCGGGTCCATCGGGGCTCGGGGGCGGCAGATCGCAAGCCTGCGAGGCAGCCGGCGACCCCCCCCCCGGAGGCGGGCGGCGTGGGGCGGGCTCCGGGGTGCACCAGCCGCGCCCCGCTCGCTCACCGTGCGAGTGCTCCTCCTCGCTGCTGTCATCCTCCGAGTGCGGCTGCCCGCCGTTGGGCGCCGTCTTGGCCCGGCTGCGGGACAGGATCCCGGAGCCCGCGCCGGGCTTCTCCATCACCGAGGGCATCGCCGCCGCCTAAGCACACGGCCGGGGGGCGCCGTCGAGCCGAGCCGGGCCCGGCCTGGAGGGGTCGGTCGGTCGCCCCGGAGCGGGGGCGGCGGGGGGCGGGCGGCCGGGTCGCGTGGCCGGCCGAGGCGGGGTCGGTGGGAGGAAAAGTTTGGCGCGAGTGTGCGGGCTGCGGGGACGGGGGCGCGCGGGCGGAGGCGCCCCGCGGTGCGTGAGCCCGGGGCGAGGGGCGGGCACCGGGATGCTGCTGCTGCGGTTGCCCGAGAGAAGAGGCGGGAGCTCCGCCTCGCCAAGCCGCGTCCGACGGCAAACGGCCGGGCGGGACTCCCGGCGCCGAGGGCGGGCGGGCCGGCGGGCGGGCGTGCTCCGGGGCGCAGCCGCGGACGGACGTCGCTTCGCCTCAGCTCGCTCGCCTCGGTGCCCGTCGCCCGCGGTCGCCTCGGCCCGCCTCGCACTCGCACTCGCACCCGCCGCCGCCGCGCACACAATGAAGCGCCGCCCGCCCGCCGCCCGGCAGCCAGGCCGCCTGGCCGGGAAGTAGTGCCGGCTGCGCCTCAGCACCCCTCCCCCGCCGATGCCTCCGCCAGCTGCACATCTGGCCCTGGGCGGGCGGTGGGCGGGGCAGGGGCGGGGCTTTCCATAGAAGGGCGGGGTCTCTCCTCCGGGGCGGAGTTGGGTGCGCGCGCCCGACGCGCTCCCCACACCGCCGCCGGCCCGGGGGCGTGGCCGAATCCTGGCTGGGGCTTCGGGGGCGTGGCCACCAAGGCAACGAGTTACCCCCGCTCCGCCACTCCCGGCTCAGGGCGGGGGCGTGGCTTTGTTCGGGGGCGTGGCTTAGTAAGCCTGGCTGGCGCTCCAGGGGCGGGGCCAAGCGTAGAGTCTTTCCCTCCCTCCTCGCCTCTCACTCCCAGAACAGGGGCGTGGTTTTGCTCGGGGCGTGGCCTCTCTTGGGGCGTGGCCTGGGCCGGGCTGGCACTCCAGGGGCGGGGCCAAGGGAGCGAATGCGCGCGCCCGGCGGGTCCTCCCACTCCCCCCATTTCTCTACTCCTGGGCACCGTCCTTGATGGGGGGGAGACCCGGCTTGGGAGTGAGCCCCGGGGTCGACCCCACACGTGGCCACCGTGTGCCCCATATATGCACACACACACACACACACACATATATCCCAGGGGCTCGGGTTACCGCCTGCCTGCCTGCCCCAGGGCCCCCGAGGCCGCCCGCCCGGGTGGAGCCCAGGCTTTTCCTTCCATCTCCCTTCCTGCCAAGGAACTCCCCGCCCCCCTCTTTCCGCAAGGGGGACCCCCCTCTTTCCCTCCCTCCCTTCCTTCCAGGCGCCCTTGGGGGCCAGAAGCGGATGGGGAGGACGGACAGGCCAAGCCAGGCCAGGCCAGGCCAGGCCTGAAGGCCAGGCAGAAGAGAGTGAAGGCAGGAGCTATAGCCAGTTACCTACCGGGCCTGGACAAACCCGGCCTGGGAATGGGGGTGTTGGGGGTGCATCTCGCGGGATTTACTCCCATTTTTCCCACCCCACATACCGTGAGCAGCTGCGGGGTGCACCCCGAGAATAGTGGCATCATCAGGGGCAGACGGATGGATGCATGCATGGGTGGATGGATGGATGGATGGATAGATGGATGGATGGGGAGCCAGGAGCCGCTCTCCTCCCCCCAGGGTTGGGTTCCCTGCCTGTCTCTGTCGCCCCAGCTGGGAGCTGCACCCCCTCCTCCCCCGGGACAAGCCGGGGCAGAGTGACAGACGGCGGCGGAGGGGTTGGGGGAGGGTGGGCAGGGGCTTCCCGAGCTGGAGCCAGAGCCAGATCCAGCCACTCTGCCAGGCACACAAAGAACCCAATGCTGGGTGGGGGCCCGGCCATGCGGGCCACGTGCTGGGCAGCGCGACCCTCCGGGCCCCGGGGACTCCCAGGGACACACACACACACACACACACACACACACACACACACATCTCTGTCAGCCAGGCCCGGTCAGGCCCAGCCAGGCCAAGCGCTCGGTGCCCAGAGAGCGCCCCGGTTGCTGCTGCAAGCGCCCACCTCTCCCTGCCCTGCCCTGCCCTGCCCTGCCCTTCCTCGGCCACTCTGTAATCAGATCCCTAAATTTAGCTGCAACCCCGGGACTGCAACCCGGCCAGGGATCCCCGCCCCCACCCGCTGCCTGCAGCCAGGCCAGCGCCCCGCGGTCCTGCGGTCGGGCCGCGACCCGGCCCGGGGCCTGCCCGCCTCCTGGGGGGCGCCTGTGGGCGCCTGGACCCAGCCGCCTGGACCCACACCTCCTGGGCGGCGGCTGCCGTGCTGTTGGGGCCACCCAGCCTGTGGCCACGTTGCCAGCCACGCTTCAGGCCAGAGCCCCACTGGTTTTGCTCAGCTCTTAAGTCATGAATTTGGGGGCAAGGGGAGAGGAGAGGGGTGCAGACACAGCACAGAGGAGAAGGCAGTGGCCTTGCACGAAGCCCACCCGGGTTGGATCCACACACACCCTAAAACCTTATGATTCCTGTGCGCAGAGCCAGGAGTAACCCCTGAGCATCACCAGGTGTGGCCCAAAAACCCCCCCAAAAAAGAAAAACATTATGGCCTGGGCACCAGGCCCCTGGGTGGGGAGATCTGGGCAAAGATGCAGGTCTGAGCTGGGGGGGCGCCAGGCCTGCATGAAAAGGGCCTCAGCCGCCCGGGTGGCACCGTGCCATGCCTCCTCAGCACCTCCCATCTTTAGGGGGCCTCTCCTCTCTCTCTCTCTCTGTCCCCTCCTGCCTGGCAGGCCGCCCTGCAGCACTCTGCACCCCATGACAAGGCTTCCATCTTGCCTGGAGGGAAGGGGAGGGGTGGGCGCCCCTAATGCAGTCCCTGTACATTCACCTCTTTCCCTGCTCCCAAGGCCGGTGAGGTGCTTCCGAACATACACAGTCCAGCTGCCTTGGTCAGCCCCCACCAGGTGGCCCCGCAGCCGCTAGGCTCCCCCTCCTCCCTGCACCTCCTCCAGGAACCTAATTCTCCTCTCCCATCTCCCAGGAGCCCCAGCTCAGGGCCAGAAAAAGAACCTGCTGAGGGGTGGGGGCGGGGAGAGCCTCTTCATTCCAGCCCTGGGGTGGGGGGACAGTGAGTGGCAAGGGCCACCGTGTCCCCAGTGGTAAGGACTGGACCGGTGCCCTAAGGGTCTGGGGTGAACCTTGGGACCAACAGAATGCCGAGAGGAGATGGGTTCCAAGGCACAGACCCCCTCTCTTCCCAGGGGGTGCCTGCTGCTGCTGCTGAGCAGAGGCCAGGCCCCACCCTCCCACCTGCTGCAGCCGCCCCCTCCCCAGCTGGCCCCCTCTTTTGTGCAAAGCCACACAAAGGACAAGGGGCCCCGGCCGGCCTGGCCATCTGCTCCCAGCAGCCTGAAGGCTCTTAAAGAGACAGAGCCTCTTCCCCGGCTCCCTGGGACTTAGGGGGGGCCTGGTGGAACACCTCCGGGTGTCTGCCAGAGCCAATTCTCACCCCCACTTTCTCCACCTCACCCCCACTCGCCAGCCCCCAGGTTAAGAATCTACCTCCCCAGGCCGAGGTGCCAAGGTGCCACGTGGCCAGGAATACAGGGTGTGGGAGGGGAAGTGGGCAGAGACAGCCTGGGAGCAGCCCTGCGCCCCTCTGCATGCTGCCCCCGCCTTTCAGAGGCCTGCAGATTCCCCAAAAGCTAGGATCCCTTCCGCCTGGGTTCAAGCTATCTACAAGGGCGCTGGGCCCTGGCCTGCCCTGCCCCCATTTCCCCACCAGCCTGCCTGGCACCCAGCCTCTGCCAGTGCCTTCAGAGGGCTGCGGGCCAGCCTAGGATCCAGGAGCTCCCAGTGTTTGCAGTTCTGCAGTGAAGGTTGAAACTGAAGCTTAGCACAGCCCCCCCCACATGGGGCACCCCCACAAGGCTTCTGAAGCAGGGCTCCTTCCCCCAGGCCCAAAGAAGCTTCAGCTGGAGTTCCCCTGGGAAACCAGACACCCCCCACCCCCATTGTTGGAGACCCCGGTCGCAGCTTCCAAGGGATGGTCTAGTCCTCTCTGGATCCCCGCAGGGGTGCAGACTGGGAGATTCCCCCCCTCCCTCCCCGGGGTGCTGCAGCCCTGCCAGGTGCCAGCACATGTGGTGGGGGGTGTTAGCTGGAGCCCCCAGGAGCTTTCCTGTCCCCAGACTTCTCTGCCCTCTGGCTCTGGCACCAAGCCTCCTCCCTCCTCAAGGTGAGGCGAAGGGACAAAGGTTGAGCGAGAATGCTGGGAAGGAAAGGGGGTGACCTTGAGCTGGGGCTGCCTCCCCATCTCCTCTCCCTCCTCCTTCAGGCGGGGGCAGCTCCAGCCAATCCTGACCCCCGGCAGCCCCTGCCGGACAGAGGGGGACTGTCCCCAGAACTGGCTAGCTGAGGGAGGCTGGTGTCTGCTGTGAGGTGCCCGGGACCCCAGCGGCCCTCTAGGTAGCCACAGCCCAGGGGCTTGGCTGAAGAGAGAGACAGTGGAAGGCAAGCAGCAGGAACCTGGGGGTGGGGTGTGGCCCCCCATTCTGAGGCCTAGGGGAAGACAGCTGAGGAACTCTGGGGGAGCCCTGCGCCCCCACCCTGGCAGCGGCACTCCTGCCCAGACAGGAATTCCATTCCTCCCTCCAGCTCTCAGGGGCCCCACGGTGGCCTGGAGCTCAGCCCTCTCCTCTCAACACCTCTACGAGGGAGCCTCCTGGGCTGCACTTCCCAGGGGGCAGGTGACAGTCCGCCTCATGGCACTTGGGGGCTCAGGGAGGTAGGGCGGGTACCTCTGTGAGTGATGCCCAGGGGCCAGGGGCAGATTCAGGGCAGACCCCTGGCTTGCACGCTTGCTCACACACACACACACACACACACACACACACACACACACACACACACACACACACACACACACACACTGGCACGCGCACAGCAGGAGGTGAGGAAACAGCCAGGAGGACCCGGGAGAGGCACAGAAGGCAGAGGCAGCTGCCAGCCCCAGCCCCCAACGTCACTCTGGAAACCTGAGGGGGGGTCTGCCTGCGCCCTCACCTGGATATAGGTTGGTGCCCTCTGCTGGTGGCAGTGCAGAGGCTGGAGTTGGGGTCACCCCCTGTGGCCCCAGCGAGACAGACACCAGAGCAGGGAACCAGGCTCCCACCCCCACCCCCGGCCTACTAGCTTCAGACCCAATCTGCAATGAGTCTCCTGGGCCCAGAGCTGCTGATCAGAATCTCCCTAGAACAAAGGGGGCAGGGCTGAACCCCCTGGAAGGAGAGCAGTGAACCCCCCCCAAGCTGGATAGCTGGAGTATCCTGGCCAGCTGAGCTGTGTGCCCCTGGGGTCAGTGGCTTGACCCCTCTGACCCTTGGTTCCTCCGTCTCTGGAAGACAACAGTGACTTCAAGCGTCAGTATTGCAGATGAAGTGACAGCAGAGCTGCTGGTAAAACTGCCTTCCTCCCAAAGCAGGGGTCCCCCTCTAGGCACCCCAGCCGGAGTGTATCCCAAGGCCACCCCCCTCCCAGGCATCCCCATCTGACCTCTGAGCTCTAAGCTCTTCCTCTCTCTCGGACATCTGACACTTGATGGAGTCCAGCTTCCAGCTCCGGCCCATCTGGTCTCTGGCATTCATTAGCTTGTGACCCAGTCCAGGGTCCTTTTTATTTTATTTTTAATTTTTTGGGGTGGTCACGTCCAGCAGCTCTCAGGAATTACTCCTGGCTCTGTGCTCAGAAATCACTCCTGGCAGGCTCGGGGGGACCATATGGGATGCCGGGATTCGAACCACTGTCCTTCTGCCTGTAAGGCAAACGCCCTACTGCTGTGCTATCTCTCTGCCCCTCCCAGGATCCTTTTTTTTTTTTTTTTTTTTTTTGGTTTTTGGGTCACACCCGGCGGTGCTCAGGGGTTACTCCTGGCTGTCTGCTCAGAAATAGCTCCTGGCAGGCACGGTGGACCATATGGGACACCGGGATTCGAACCAACCACCTTTAGTCCTGGATCGGCTGCTTACAAGGCAAACGCCGCTGTGCTATCTCTCCGAGCCCTCCCAGGATCCTTTTTAAATAAAAACTTGTTCCAGGGGGCCGGGCGGTGGCGCAAGAGGTAAGGTGCCTGCCTTGCCTGCGCTAGCCTTGGACGGACCGTGGTTCGATCCCCCGGTATCCCATATGGTCCCCCAAGCCAGGAGCAACTTCTGAGCGCATAGCCAGGAGTAACCCCTGAGCGTCACCGGGTGTGGCCCAAAAACCAAAAAAAAAAAAAAAAAAAAAACTTGTTCCAATGGCTGAAGCAATAGTATAGTGGGGAGAGCACTAACCTTGAATGGAGCTGACCAGGGCTCAATCCCCAGCACACCCCATAAGGTCCCCACTAGGAGTGATCTCTGACCTGAGCACAGGTAAGTAAACCCCGAGTGTGACTGGGTGTGCCCCCCCCCCAAAAAAAATCCAAATGTCAGTATTCTCTGCCTAGGCCATAATCAGTCTGGTCCTGGCTTGGGAATAGACAGACTTACAATCACCATCAAATAGGTCGCTCACAAAACTGCTACCTTTGCTGATAGGCAGGGTCTGTGCTAAGAAAACTCTGGGGCCATAGAGGTGGCGCTAGAGGTAAGGTGTCTGCCTTGCAAGCGCTGGCAGGAAGGACCTCGGTTCAATCCCTCGGCATCCCATATGGTCCCCCAAAGCCAGAACAATTTCTTTTTTTGTTGTTGTTGTTGTTTTTGGGCCACACCCGGCAGTGCTCAGGGGTGACTCCTGGCTGTCTGCTCAGAAATAGCTCCTGGCAGGCACAGGGGACCATATGGGACACCGGGATTCGAACCAACCACCTTTGGTCCTGGATCGGCTGCTTGCAAGGCAAACACCGCTGTGCTATCTCTCCGGGCCCGACAATTTCTGAGCGCTTAGCCAGGAGTAACCCCTGAGCATCAAATGGGTGTGGCCCGAAAAAAAAAAAAAGAAAAAAAGAAAGAAAACTCTCTCTCTCTCTCTCTCTCTCTCTCTCTCTCTCTCTCTCTCTCTCTCTCTCTCTCTCTCTCTCTCTCTCTCTCTCTAACGGAAGTTCTAAGTCTTCAAAGTCTTCAATATTCAATCAATACCCCCTCATCAGGTTCCACTTCTGCTGAATATCTGGCACCACTTCTCTCAGGCTGTTACTCAAGATCTTACTGGATGGGGCCGGAGAGATAGCATGGAGGTAAGGGCATTTGCCTTGCATGCAGAAGGTCGGTGGTTCTAATCCCATCATTCCATAGGGTCCCCTGAGCCTGCCAGGAGCAATTTCTGAGCACAGAGCCAGGAGTAACCTCTGAGCGCTGTTGGGTGTGACCCAAAAACAAACAAACAAACAAAAAACAACAACAAAAGATCTTACTGGATTCTTCTTTTCTTTCTTTTCTTTCTTTTTTTTTTTTTGGTTTTTGAGCCACACCTGGCTGCTCAAGGGTTACTCCTGGCTTTGTGCTCAGAAGTCGCTCCTGGTATGCTCAGGGGACCATATGGCATGCCAGGTATCGACTCAGGTCTGTCCTGGGTTGGCCTTGTGCAAGGCAAATGCCCTACCGTTGTTGTATTGCTCTGGCCCCTTTCTTTTTAACTGTTCTTCCTTTCCTTTCCTTTTCTTTGCTTTCCATTTTCCTTTCCCTTTTTTCCTCTCTTCTCTTCTCTCTCTCTCTCTCTCTCTCTCTCTCTCTCTCTCTCTCTTTTTTTGTGTGGTTTTTGGGTCTCACCCAGCAGTGCTCAGGGGTTACTCCTGGCTAGTACGGGGACCATATGGGACACCGGGATTTGAACCGATGACCTTCTGCATGAAAGGCAAACGCCTTACCTCCATGCTATCTCTCTCCGGCCCCATCTTCTCTTCTCTTCTCTTCTCTTCTCTTCTCTTCTCTTCTCTTCTCTTCTCTTCTCTTCTCTTCTCTTCTCTTCTCTTCTCTGCTCTGCTCTTCTCTTCTCTTCTCTTTTTCTCTTCTCTTCTTCTCTTCTCTTTTTCTCTTCTCTTTTTCTCTTCTCTTCTTCTCTTCTCTTTTTCTCTTCTCTTCTATTCTCTTCTCTTCTCTCTTCTCTTCTCTTCTCTTCTCTTCTCTTCTCTTCTCTTCTCTTCTCTCTCTCTACCCCCCTCTCTCCCTCCCTTCCCATACCCAGTGGTACTGGAGGGGAGCTGCTCCCAGTACAGTGCTCAGTGGACCATGTGGTGGTGCCAGAGATCCACCCGAGGGCTCCTGGATGCAAACCTTACCTTACGCTCACCATCTGCGCCACCTCCCTCGCCCAGCTGCCTGTTCCTGATCCAGCAGAACTCCTCGGGCCCCCACCCTGAGCGCCAGCACCTGAAACTTGCTCCTAGGTGCCCCACACGGGCCACTCCCTCGGGCCTGCCAGGAGCTGTGCCCTGGGTGGGTCCCTCCCTCCGAGGCTCAAGGCTCGAGGCCTGGCCATGAGCACCAAGTTGCACCTCTACCCGGCCTTCCCCTGCTGCTACCATCCTTCCCCACTTCCCCTTGCTCCTTCCATCCTTCATCCTTCATCCTTCTACTCACCCTCTGCTCCTTTCCTGACACCTGCCTTAGCACTGACCTTGGTGCCCATTCACAGAGAAGGGAGGCAGTGGGAAGGAACCCCCAAGCTCGCTCGCTCCGCAGACCCCACTTTTACCTCCTTTATCTCGGCTCCAGTCCATACACCTTCCCCTTCGAGGACACCTAGCTTCTGAGCTCTGCATTCCCTGCTCCATGCACACAGACATGCGTGGAGACACGGGTGGACACACAGACACACAACACTTGTGCAGGCACACACGGAGACCTGAGAGCACAAAGACACACGACGCACACGTATACATGTATACATATCAAAATAGACACACGGACAGCAGGTGACACATGTTCCAGACATATCCATTAGAGATCTGGACAGACATGCAGAAGCAAACTCCTGGGCATCTGTGTACTTGTGTTTGCTACTTCTTCTCCTTCCCAAACACACACAAACACACACACACACACACACAACAGAGGCTCCCCCTGAGTCAGGCCCCCTTCCACCACTGGCATCTCAACAGCCTGTTCACACCACACCCACACCGTCTGCCCCATCCTCACCTCCCACTCGCTCACACCCCTGTAGCGCCCTCTCACCTCTGCCCCTGCACAGGAAGCTTTCACCACGGGTCTCCGGTCCCCGGAAGCGGCTGTCAAGGGCCATAAAGGCCCCCTGGTATCCCTGGACTCATGCCTACTCAGACCCCACTAGAGGAGGGGCTCAACATCAGTATCCCAATTCCTCTTCCTGCCATCCAAACCTACACTCTTTGGAGGGGCTATACAGCCTTGCTTAGGGCTGACTAGTGGCTCTATGAAGATCAGTCCTGGCAGGGCTGGGAAGGGGGTAGAACCCAGGTCAACCCTGTGCAGGAAACCTGTTGTGCTCTTGCTCCAGCCTGGCTCTATGTTCCCAACTCACACCTGGCAGGCTCCAGGCTCAGGGAACCTATGGGATGCCTGGGATTAAACCCAGGTGAAAGACAAAAGCCCTATCGCTATGCTATTGCTCCAGCCCTCCTCATGAGTTTTTGAAGCAGCCTCCTGCTGGGCCTCCTACCTCTGCTTTTCATTGGGGGGGGGGCCTCAGTGTTTTTTTTTTTTTGTTGTTTTTTTTTTTTGGCTTTTGGGCCATACCTGGCTATGCTCAGGGGTTACTCCTGGCTATCTGCTCAGAAATAGCTCCTGGCAGGCACGGGGGGGGGGGGGGGGGGAACAAGGGGAACCATATGGGATGCCGGGATTTGAACCAACCACCTTAGGTCCTGGATCTGCTGCTTGCAAGGCAAACACCACTGTGCTATCTCTCTGCCCCCCCCCCCCAGTGGTATTAAGGATTTACTCCTGGCTCTATGCTCAGGGATTGGTCCTAGCAGGGCACAAGGGACTATATGGGGGTACTGGGATCAAACCTGATCAACCTTTCACACAGCAAACACCTTGTTTTGTTTAGGGATTTTTTTTGTTTAGTTGGGGTTTAGGAGTCACAACCACCTTGCTCAGGATTCAGTCCTGGCGGGGTTCAGAGAACCTTCTAGGGTCTGAGAACTGAGTGCCCTCCCCGCTGTCACTCCATCTATTCCTCATCTTCCCATGGTCCTGCAATGATATTCAAGTGTTGGGGAGCAGAGAGATAACACAGTAGTAGGGCATTTGCCTTGCATGCAGCCGATCCAGGATGGACGGTGGTTCAAATCCCAGCATCCCATTTTGGTCCCCTGAGCCTGCCAGGAGTGATTTCTGAGCACAGAACTAGGAGTAACCCATGAATGCCACTGGTGTGACCCAGAAACAAACAAAAAAAGATATTCAGGGCCCGGAGAGATAGCACAGCTGCGTTTGCCTTGCAAGCAGCCGATCCAGGACCAAAGGTGGTTGATTCGAATCCCGGTGTCCCATATGGTCCCCCGTGCCTGCCAGGAGCTATTTCTGAGCAGACAGCCAGGAGTAACCCCTGAGCACCGCCGGGTGTGGCCCAAAAATCAAAAAAAAAAAAAAAAAGATATTCAAGAATTGCTGCTGGATGTCACTCAGCCTGACTTCACTGTGATGCTGGGGGGTGTCCAGGCCAATGTTAGCCTTCCCCAAGGCTCTGAACCCCAAGGGTGCTTCCTGAATGATCAGGAAGAGTAGAGATAGCACAGGGGACTGAACTCGGCTGCATGGGACCAACTCTGGTTCCATCCCCAGCACTGCCTAAGGTCTCCTAAACACCTCCAGGAGTAGCTCCGGAGCACCCCCAGGTGTGACCCAACACCACCCCAAAATAAGCAGTAGTCATCTGGTGCCAGCGCAGGAAGAGACACAGAATGCAGGAGCTGAGCTGACAAAGCCCATTTCCACAGCCCAGTGCCCAGAAGGCTTCAGCCTCACTCGCAGCCCTGGAGAGCTGGTTGGTGGCTTCCTGACATTCTGTCACTTGCAAGAACAGTCAGAGAAACAAACCAAATATCTCGATGCTGCATTGGGTGATCCCAGCAAGCTCTCCAGCAGCCATTCCCAGGGGTGTCTGCACCAGGATTCACAGGCCTGGAGCTTCACCCCCAACCCCTTTCCCTAAGGACTTGTTCTTGGGCCCGGAGAGATAGCACAGCTGCGTTTGCCTTGCAAGCAGCCGATCCAGGACCAAAGGTGGTTGGTTCGAATCCCGGTGTCCCATATGGTCCCCCATGCCTGCCAGGAGCTATTTCTGAGCAGACAGCCAGGAGTAACCCCTGAGCATCGCCGGGTGTGACCCCCCCCCCAAAAAAAAAAAAAAAAAAAAAACATTCAAACTTCTTGGGGCCGGGCGGTGGCGCTGGAGGTAAGGTGCCTGCCTTACCTGCGCTAGCCTAGGAGACGGACCGCGGTTCGATCCCCCGGCGTCCCATATGGTCCCCCAAGCCAGGAGCGACTTCTGAGCGCATAGCCAGGAGTAACCCCTGAGCGTTACCGGGTGTGGCCCAAAAACCAAAAAAAAAAAAAAAAAAAAAAAAAAAAAAAAAGGACTTGTTCTTATTTGCTTTGCAAACTGCAGCTTAGAGCCACCAGGCCCATATGTCCCCTTTCATCACTGCCCAGGCCCTGAAGTTCCACCTCTCTATCCTGTCTGCTCCCTCCTGCCGGAAGTTAAGAACTGGAGGGGCTAAGAGGACAATCTGGGTTACTCACCTGTGCACCCCCAGGACATCCCAGCTGGCACCAGTAGGTTCAGAGTGAGCCAGTTTCAGGGACTCACCTCCAGGCAGCACTTCCTGTGGGGGCACCCTCCCTCCAGAGCTGGTAACTCGCTTCTGCCCCTTTTCCCAAAGCAGCAGGAGCCCCCTGCAGGCCAACTTTCTCTACTGGAAAGAATTCTGGGCAGCTGGTTAGGTTAGGCACTTTTCTTGTGTGCAATAAACTGGATTCAATCCTTGGCACCCCATGTAACCCCAGACATCACCGGGAGTGACCCCTGAGTAAAGAGAGAAAACTGAGCCCGAGCACAGCTGAGTGTGAATATGGGAAAGAGAAAGAAAGAAAGAAAGAAAGAAAGAAAGAAAGAAAGAAAGAAAGAAAGAAAGAAAGAAAGAAAGAAAGAAAGAAAGAAAGAAAGAAAGAAAGAAAGAAAGAAAGAAAGAAAGAAAGAAAGAAAGAAAGAAAGAAAGAAAGAAAGAAAGAAAGAAAGAAAAAGGAAGGAAGGAAGGAAGGAAGGAAGGAAGGAAGAAGGAAGGAAGGAAGGAAGGAAGGAAGGAAGGAAGGAAGGAAGGAAGGAGGAGGAAGGAAGGAAGGAAGGAAGGAAGGAAGGAAGGAAGGAAGGAGGAAGGAAGGAAGGAAGGAAGGAGGAAGGAAGGAAGGAAGGAAGGAAAGAAGGAAGGAAGGAAGGAAGAAAGGAAGGAAGGAAGGAAGGAAGGAAGGAAGGAAGGAAGGAAGGAAGGAAGGAAGGAAGGAAGGAAGGAAGGAAGGAAGGAAGGAAGGAAGGAAGGGGCTGGAGAGATAGCATGGAGGTAAGGCGTTTGCCTTTCATGCAGAAGGATGGTGGTTCGAATCCCAGCATCCCATATGGTCCCCTGAGCCTGCCAAGAGCGATTTCTGAGCATAGAGTCAGGAGTAACCCCTGAGTGACGCCAGGTGTTACCCCAAAACAAAACAAAACAAAAAGAAATAGCTCCTGGCGGGCCCGGAGAGATAGCACAGTGGCGTTTGCCTTGCAAGCAGCCGATCCAGGACCAAAGGTGGTTGGTTCAAATCCCGGTGTCCCATATGGTCCCCCGTGCCTGCCAGGAGCTATTTCTGAGCAGACAGCCAGGAGTAACCCCTGAGCACTGCTGGGTGTGGCCCAAAAACCAAAAAAAAAAAAAAAAAAAAGAATAGAAATAGCTCCTGGCAGCTCGGGGGACCATATAGGATGCCGGGATTTGAACCACCGTCCTTCTGCATATGCCCTATCTCCATGCTATCTCTCCACCATACCCCCCCATCCCGTTTGCTTTTTTTCACAGTTTTATAACCCCAAAGCCTGGAATTGGAGTACTTGGTCGGTGACTATTGTTGGTCAGTGGCTAAGAGAAAAGGAATCATGATCACATTAACTACATTAGCTTCCACCTGATGAAGAAAGCAGCGGAGAGTGCAGGAGGGAGGGGTTAAGGCCTTGCATTACAGCTAACTCTAGTTCTAGCCCCAGCACAATGAATGATCCCCTGAACACCACCAAGACAATCCTTGAGGGGCCTGTTCAATCCCCAGCATCCCATATAGTCACCGGGCACCACCAGAAATGACCCCTGAGTGCAGAGCCAGGAGGAACCCCTGAGCACTGCCAGGTATGGTCCATAAACAAACAAACAAATACAACCGCACAATAATAATAAACTCATGTCCTGTTGCATTAAATAATTAAAGATGGGGCTGGATGGTGAAGGATGGAGGGATTTTTCCCTGCCATCCCAGGCCACGTGGCTCCGCAACCCCCATTCAGCTGGCGGGTCCCAGGTTTAGGTGAACGGCGGAATCAGACTCATCCAGAGACAGGCATCAGGAAGCATCAACTTTATTCATGCCCTATTCACCACATGTGTGTGGCCTATATCATAACCTTTCAAGCACAGCCATTCTTAGCTAGCCCTGCATCTTTTTTTTTTTTTTGGTCACACCCGGCAGTGCTCAGGAGTTATTCCTGGCTCCAGGCTCAGAAATTGTTCCTGGCAGGCACAGGGGACCATATGGGACACCGGGATTCGAACCGATGACCTCCTGCATGGAAGGCAAACACCTTACCTCCATGCTATCTTTCCGGCCCCAGCCCTGCATCTTAACTCCTTTCAGCCATCTTCCCTTTGACCTCCATGCTGGCCAAAGACCAAAAGGGCAAAAGCGCAGAGCCCAGACCCTAATTCCCTGGGTCAAAGGCTTTATCTACCTTTTCCAAGACCCCTCCCAGGAATGGGCGGGGTCTTGCAGGTAAGATCAAGTTACCTAGGAAGAAAGGAGGGATGAGGCTTCAATGTCCCATTCCATCAACCATGGGATGCAGCCTTCCATTTGTCTTCACTACTTTTGGGGGGGGGGATTGGAATCCCAGTGGCACTCAGGGGTTACTCCTGGCTCTGCACTCAGAAATTGCTCCTGGCAGGCTTGGGGGACCATATGGGATGCTGAGGATCAAACCCAGATTCGTCCCAGGTCGACCATGTGCAAGGCAAATACCCTACTGCTGTGCTATAACTACAGCCCCATTTGTCTTTTTGTTTGTTTTTTGTTTTTTGGTCACACCCGGCAGCACTCAGGGGTTCCTCTTGGCTCTACGCTCTGAAATCACTCCTGGCAGGCACGGGGGACCATCTGGGATGCTGGGATTTGAACCACCATCCTTCTGCATGCAAGACAAATGCTCTACCTCCATACTATCTCTCTGGCCCCCATTTGTCTTCATTTTGCTGAAAGATGCTGGGGCCAAGGGGACTCCCAGGAGTGGGCAGAGCAGTGAGCAGGAATAAAGAACAAAATACCTAAGACTTTCATTTCTGGTTCCCACATTCTTTTCCTGATAAAGCCTATGGTTGGAGCCCAGCAGACAATGTAGTATGCTATTCAGGTGAGAGTGGAGGTCCAGGCCATCAGGGACTCCATGACCTCTTATGTCTCAGTAATCCCTCCTCATGGTCACAGAATGGCTGCTTTGCTCCAAGTATGCCTCCTTCAGAGCCAAGTGAGAGTGGCTTTCTTCCCTCGCATGTCTTAGTGTTGGTGGCCCATGTCTAGTGGTGCTCATTGTGGGGACTATTTCTGGCTCTGTGCTCAGCTATTACTCCTGGCAAGTTCAGGGAACCATATGGAATACCAGGGATTAAACCTAGGTGGGCCACATGCAAGGCCTACCTCCTCTACCATCTCTCTGGCCCCATGGCATATCTTTTTTTTTTTTCCTTTGATAAGTGGAGGGTGCAAATGCAACTCCCTATTACCCATAGTTGAGTGTTCCTGAATCGGGGAGATCACAGAGGTCAATCTGCCCGGAATATAGTGGGTAAACTTTACCCTAGTAAACTACCTTCCCGTTCATGGCCTCTCTCCCCTGTCAGGCAAGCAGCACTATGTCTTTGTAAAATTTATCTTTAAAAAATTAAACCAGGGGGCCGGGCGGTGGCGCTGGAGGTAAGGTGCCTGCCTTACCTGTGCTAGCCTAGGACGGACCGCGGTTCAATCCCCCGGCGTCCCATATGGTCCCCCAAGCCAGGGGCGTCCCATATGGTCCCCCAAGCCAGGAGCGACTTCTGAGCGCATAGCCAGGAGTAACCCCTGAGCGTCACCGGGTGTGGCCCAAAAACCAAAAAAAAAAAAAAAAAAATTTAAACCAGGGCCTGGAGAGATAGCCCAGCGGCGTTTGCCTTGCAAGCAGCCCATCCAGGACCAAAGGTGGTTGGTTCGAATCCCGGTGTCCCATATGGTCCCCCGTGCCTGCCAGGAGCTATTTCTGAGCAGACAGCCAGGAGTAACGCCTGAGCACTGCCGGGTGTGACCCAAAAAAACCAAAAAAAAAAAAAAAAAAAAAATTAAACCAAGGGCCCGGAGAGATAGCACAGTGGTGTTTGCCTTGCAAGCAGCCGATCCAGGACCAAAGGTGGTTGGTTCGAATCCCAGTGTTCCATATGGTCCCCCGTGCCTGCCAGGAGCTATTTCTGAGCAGACAGCCAGGAGTAACCCCTGAGCACTGCCGGGTGTGGCCCCCCCAAAAAAAATTAAACCACTTGGGGCCAGAGAGATAGCACAGTGGTAGAGCATTTGCCTAGCAAGCAGGTGATCCAGACCAAAGGTAGTTAGAATCCCGGAGTCACATATGGTTCCCTGTACCTGCCAGGTGCGATTTCTGAGCAGTTAGCCAGGGGTAACCCCTGAGCGCCACCGGGTGTGACCCAAAAAACAAACAAACAAACAAACAAAAAAATTGAACCATTGTGAAATGTAGTTGCAAATTTGTTGATGGAGAGCAGTCAGAGCAATAGCACAGCAGTAGGGAGTTTGCCCTGCACGCGGCCAACCCAGGACAGGCCGTGGTTCCATTCCCGGGCATCTCATATGGTCCCCCAAGCCAGCCAGGAGCGATTTCTGAGCACAGAGTCAGGAGTAACTCCTGAGTGCTGTCGGGGGTGGCCAAAAAACAAACAAACAAAAAAACCCCACAAAGTTGTTGATGATTGAGTCTCAGTCATACAATGTTCCAGCATCCACCCAAACTCCACCTGCCACTAGTGGTCCCAGTTTCCCTCCTCCCTCCCCCCCAATCTGCCTCTATGGCAGACAATTTCTCTGTGTGTGCATCTCTCTCTCTTCCTTCTAGAGACGGTGGTTTGCAATACTGAAGGGCTATCTTACCTCTCACTTTATCTCCTTCCAACACTCAGTTCTTGTCCAGAGTGGTCATTCCCAACTATCATTGTCATAGTGGTCTCATTTCTGTTCTAATTGCCATGTCTTTTTTCTTTTCTTTTGTTTTTTTGTTTGCTTATTTGTTTTGGAACCACACTCGGTGGGCAATGCTCAGGGTTTATTTCTGGCTCTGCACACAGGAATTACTAGTTTTGGGGACAGACCAGATGGGTTGCCAGAGATCAAACCTGGATCGACAAGGCAAACAAACGTCCTCCCTGCTGTACTAACTCGCCTCCGGGCATGTCTTTCTGATCTGTCTTTCCCTGAAGCCCATTTCCACGTCCCTTAAACTGAACCCTCCCAAAGGGGCTGAGACAGAACATACTGGCTTGCACTTGGCAGGCTGGGGTGCCCTCACACCTCTAGGTACCTAGACACCGGAACTCTCCACCCATCAGCAGTTCCCGTGGCATAGATGAGGCTCAAGAATCACATGTTAGGGGCCGGGCGGTGGCGCTGGAGGTAAGGTGTCTGCCTTGCCTGCGCTAGCCTAGGACGGACCTCGGTTCGATCTCCCGGCGTCCCATATGGTCCCCCAAGAAGCCAGGAGCAACTTCTGAGTGCATAGCCAGGAGTAACCCCTGAGCATCACAGGGTGTGACCCAAAAACAAAACAAAAAAAAAAAAAAAAAAAAAAAGAATCACATGTTGGGGCCGGGCGGTGGCGCTAGAGGTAAGGTGCCTGCCTTGCCTGCGCTAGCCTAGGACGGACCGCGGTTCGATCCCCCGGCGTCCCATATGGTCCCCCAAGCCAGGAGCAACTTCTGAGCGCATAGCCAGGAGTAACCCCTGAGTGTCACCGGGTGTGGCCCAAAAACCAAAAAAAAAAAAAAAAAAGAATCACATGTTGGCCAAGTTACAAATGGGACACAGAACTAAGAACAAGTTCTGTTGTCTGGCCAACAGAGGACCTGGGTCCATGGTTCTAGCTTTGAGACAGGAGCTCAAAACTGGCCCAAGAAAGCTGTAGGATGCATGTCTGGACAGACAGACTGGATAGATGGACGAGGAGACAGCTGTTGGGTTGCCGGTGGGGTAAGTGTGTGCAGTCACAGATTTAACAAGTCCTTCAGGTCTGCTCCCTGCTCTCCACCCAAGGCCTCCCGTTTCCCTGCAAGTCATAACCAGTAGATAGAGGTGGGTGGATTGCCTGGAGACTGCAGGGGAGGACCCAGCAAAGAGGATGCCAGGAGGGATTAGTAATGTCTGCCCCAGGCATGAAAAGGATGGTGGGGAGACAGAGAGAAGGGAAAGAAGAAAACAGAACAACTATGTGTGGAAAGACCAAGACCAGAAATATGGATCTGGGAGTGATGTTGAGTGACATCCTCTCCCAAATTTTTGTGTTGAAGATCTAGGGAATTAGATAGAATATGGCCACCTTTTTTATTTTTTCTTTTGGTTTGTTTTTTTGGGTCATACCCAGTAGTGCTCAGGAGTTACTCCTGGCTCTATGCTCAGAAACCACTCCTAGCAGGCTCAGGCGACCATGTGGGATGCTGGGATTCAAACCACCGTCCTTCTGCATGCAAGGCAAATGCCCTATCTCCATGCTATCTCTCCGGCCCATTTTTTTCTAACTTTTATTATATCACTGTGATTTACTAAGTTATCCCTAATACAGTCATTTCACACCACCAGTGTGACCTATCTGACCTCCTCTCCTACTTACCACCATAGTCTGCCTCCATGCAAGCACCAACAAATTTACTTCCTATTGTTAAACACAAAGACAAATGAAATGATCAAAACTTAGATCAGGGGCTTTCCAGGCTGTGGTTAATGCTTATTGAACCTTCTGGGTCACTGTTTAGGCTGACACTACTATAAAATACTTTTGATGTTGCATGGCAGATTTATAGATCTGAAACAAATTTTGGTGGTTTGGAAGTTTGATAAGATTAAGTGGGGGGCCGGAGTGGGAGTGATAGCATAGCTGTAGGGCATTTGCCTTCCATTCAGCCAACTCGGGACGACAGGCTTCTATTCTTGACATCCCACATGGTCCGCTATGGACCCATATGGACCCTATGGACCCATATGGTTCCCTAAGTCTGCCAGGAACGAGTTCTGAGTGCAGAGCCAGGAGTATCTCCTGAACACTGCTGGCTGTGGACAAAGGGAAAAAAAGAGATTAAGTTGGGAGGAGCTGGGCTATTTCTGTCCGAGGGTGTAGGGTGTGACATTGGGTTGCTGTAGTTCATGGAGAAGGGGATGCCCCCTCCTTTCTAAAAATGTAATGTGGCCATCTTTAGGGACAGGGTTCAAGCAAAAGTGAGTGAGTCACATCACAGGGAGGCAGAGGCTATCTGGGTTTCCGGCATGTGGGACTGAGGTGAGACAGAGGGAGAAGTGGGGACTGGACACTTGGCCAGACTTGCGAGTTGGCCCTGAAGGGCTGCTCTGTTCCACAGTCACGATCTTCCCTCCTGGGCCAAAGCTATCCAACCTTTGCACAGATAAGACTCCCCAACTGGTCCACTTCCCACTAACTTTTTTTTGTTTTGTTTTTTTTTGGGTCACACTCGGCTATGCTCTGGGGTTACTCCTGGCTCTGTGCTCAGAAGTCACTCTTGGCAGGCTCAGGGGACCATATGGGATGCCGAGAATTGAACCGGAGTGTATCCGGGGTTGGCCACATGCAAGGCAAATGTCCTACAGTTATGCTATCTCTCTGGCCCCACACTTTCTACTAACTCAATGGCCAGAACTCTCACACATACCCTGAGCCCTGGACTTGCCTAACTCACTAACCAGTGAGTCCAGATGTCAAGGTGGCCTCTGTGCAGAGGGAGGGTCTGAGGATCTAGAAGGTGACAATAAGTAGAAGGAATATTTTTGTTTGATTGTTTGTTTGGGGCCACACCCGGCGGTGCTCAGGGGTTACTCCTGGCTGTCTGCTCAGAAATAGCTCAGAAGGAATATTTTTTGGTGGTCCCAAACTCAGCAACGTTTGGGACCTCCTCCTGGCATGCTATTTGGAGACCATCTGGTCCTGGGGATCAAATTCTGGCCTCCCACATGCAAAGCTGCACTCCAGTTCTCTAGTTGTTTTGTTTTGTCTTGGCGGTGATCAATGTTTATTCCTAGCTCAGGGCTCGACTCACTCCTGCTGGGCTCAGGAATCATATAGGATACCAGGGGTCAAACCTCGGTTGGGTGTGTGCCAGTCCTCCCTGCTGTACTCACTCTCAGACACCCCAACCATGGTTTTATCCCTAGCACCCCAGATGGTCCTCTCAGAGCTCCTGAGCATAGAGCCAAGAGTAAGCCTGGAGCATGTGCTTATGCCTCTCTCTCTCTCTCCCCTCTCTCCCTCCCCTCTCTCTCCTCCCTCTCTTCTCTCTCTCCTCTCTCTCTTTTCTCCTCTCCTCTCTCCTCTCTCCTCTCTCTTTTCTCTCCTCTCTCTTCTCTCCTCTCTCCTCTCTCCTCTCTCTCCTCTCTCCTCTCCTCTCTCTCCTCCCTCTCTCTCCTCTCTCTTCTCTCTCCTCTCTCTTTCTTCTCTCTTCTCTCTCCTCTCCTCTCCTCTCTCTTTCTCCTCTCTCTTCTCTCTTCTGTCTCCTCTCTCTTCTCTCTCCTCTCTCTCTTCTCTCTCCTCTCTTTCTTCTCTCTCTCCTCTCTCTCCTCTCTCTTCTCTCTCTCCTCTCTCTCCTTTCTCTTCTCTCTCTCCTCTCTTCTCTCTCTCCTCTCTCTTCTCTCTCTCTCCTCTCTCTCCCTCCCTCTCTCTCTCCTCTCTCTCCCCCTCTCTCTCCTCTCGCTCTCTCTCTCACACACACACACCACATTCATCTGGCCTTAAAACAGACAAAATAGGGGCTGGAGAGATAGCATGGAGGTAAAGCGTTTGCCTTTCATGCAAGAGGTCATCGGTTCGAATCCCAGCGTCCCATATGGTCCCCTGTGCCTGCCAGGAGCAATTTCTGAGCATGGAGCCAGGAGTAACCCCTGAGCACTGCCGGGTGTGACCCAAAAACCACAAAAAAAAAAAAAAAAAAAAAAAAAAAAAAAAAAAACAGACAAAATAGGGCTAAAGTGATAGCACAGTGGGTAGGGCATTTGCCTAGCAAAAGGCCAACCCGGGTCTGATCCCCAGCATCCCATCTGGTCCCCCGACCCTGCCAGGAATAATTTCTGAGTGCAGAGCCAGGAGTAACCCCTGAGCATTGGTGGGTGTGTGGCCAACAAAAACAAAACAAAACAGCAAAACAGGGGCAGAGCGGTGGCGCAAGAGGTAAGGTGTCTGCCTTGCACGTGCTAGCCTAGGATGGACCGTGGTTCGATCCCCTGGCGTCCCATATGGTCCTCCAAGCTAGGAGCGACTTCTGAGCGCATAACCGGGAGTAACCCCTGAGCGTCACTGGGTGTGGTCCAAACACAAACAAACAAACAAACAAACAAACAAACAAAAAAACCCAGCAAAACTAGAAATCAACTCTGTGCTTGGACCTAGGGTGCCCCCTAACTCCGGACTCATTCAGTTCCACCCTGAACTGGAACATGAATAAGGGATCTATTTCTAAACCAGGAATCCCACACAGAGCCCAGAGGTCACACTGGGACACTGATTAGGGGAGGAGGTGCTCCTGACCCCACCCAGCAGCACCCCAGAGAGGAGGGCTGGATGGCTGATGCCCTTCCCAACCCACAGCTGAGCTGAGGTGTGTTTGCTAGGAGCCTGCCTCCCTCTGCAGTTTGGGTTGTCAAGTGTCACAGTTTCCCCCTTGTCACCAGGAAGGAGAGCTGTGGGGATAAGGCAGAAAGGATCCAGGGTCAATGACAGGAGGATCAGAGGTCAAACAGTACTCATTCAAGTCAGCATGGTTCTACAGGAAGCCAAGATGGGCCAAAGAGATAGCATAGTGGTAGGGCATTTGCATTGCATGCAGTTGACCTGGGTTTGATCCCCAGCATCCACTGTGGTCCCCGAGCCTGCCAGGAGTGATTTCTTTTTTTTTTTGTTTTGTTTTGGTTTTTGGGTCACACCCGGTGGTGCTCCGGGGTTACTCCTGGCTGTCTGCTCAGAAATAGCTCCTGGCAGGCACGGGGGACCATATGGGACACTGGGATTCGAACCAACCACCTTTTGGTCCTGGATCGGCTGCTTGCAAGGCAAACGCCCCTGTGCTATCTCTCCAGGCAGGAGTGATTTCTAAGCACAAAGCCAGGAGTAACCTCTGAGTCTGCTGGGTGTGGCCCCAAAAAAGAGGGGCCCGCAAGACCCAATGTGGATTTGTTTGTTTTTTTGGGTCACATCCAGCAGCACTCAGAGGTCACTCCTGGCTCTACGCTCAGAAATCACTCCTGGCAGGCTCCGAGCACCATATGGGATGCGGGATTCGAACCACCGACCTTCTGCACGCAAGGCAAACGCCTTACCTCCATGTTATCTCTCCGGCCCCCCATGTGCATTTTTACCATTTGATTGTTTGGGGGTTTTGTGGTACTCAGATTTACTCCTGGTGGTGGGGGCATAAAAGGTGGCAGGGAGGCAGGGATGGAACCTGGGTCCACCTCAGGCAAGACAATGCTTAAACCACTGTCTTATTTATTTTTGGTTTTTGGGTCACACCCAGCAGCGCTCAGAGGTTACTCCTGGTTCTGCACTCAGAAATTGCTCCTGGCAGGCTTAGGGGACCATGTGAGATTCGAGGAATCCAACCCAGGTCCATCCTGGGTCAGCTGCATGCAAGACAAATGCCCTACCTCTGTGTTATCTCTCTGCCCCTAAGATAAGACCACTGTCTTATCTCTCTCCATCCTTTCTGATCAGGGATCAGAGCAATAGCACAGCAGTAGGGCATTTGCCTTATATGTGGCGGGTTTGATCCCCGGAGTCCCATATGGTCCCCCCCCAACCAGGAGTGATTTCTGAGTGCATAGCCAGGAGTAACCCCTTAGCATCACTGGGTGTGGCCCCAAAACCAAAAAACCAAACAAGCAAACCAAAAACCCTCTCTTATGATCATTTGGGGAGAGACACACCTAGCTGTGCTCTGGGATTGGGAGGGGGCTCTGTGCTGTGCTTGAGGATCAGTAGTCAGGAGACCCTGTGATGGTGCCAGAGACTGAACCTCAGCACCCTCCAAGCAAAGCTTTTACTCATTCTCTGACTGCAGACTTGTGTTCTAGAAAAAAAGCTTGTGTTTCGAGAAGAAGGCAGGAGAGAAAGGAGTGACTGGGAGAGCTGGAGAGCTAAGAATTGAGCTGCGCTGGGCTACAGCAATGGCACAGTAGGTAGGGCACTTGCCTGGCACACAGCTGACCTAGGTTTGATCCTCAGCATCCCATCATGCAGGAGTGATCCCTGAATGCAGAGCCAGGATAAGCCCGGAGCACCGCTGGGTGTGGGATGGAAGGAAGGAAAGAAGGAAGGAAGGAAGGAAGGAAGGAAGGGAGGGAGGGAGAGAGGAAGGGAGGAAGGAAGGAAGGAAGGAAGGAAGGAAGGAAGGAAGGAAGGAAGGGAGGGAGGGAGGGAGGGAGGAAGGGAGGGAGAGAGGGAGGAAGGAAGGAAGGAAGGGAGGGAGGAAGGAAGGGAGGGAGGGAGGGAGGGAGGAAGGAAGGAAGGAAGGAAGGAAGGAAGGAAGGAAGGAAGGAAGGAAGGAAGGAAGGAAGGAAGGAAGGGAGAAAGGGAGGAAGGGAGGGAGGGAGGGAGGAAGGGAGGAAGGAAGGAAGGATGGAAGGAAGGAAGGAAGGAAGGAAGGAAGGAAGGAAGGAAGGAAGGAAGGAAGGAAGGAAGGAAGGAAGGAAGGAAGGGCAGAACCAGAGAGTTGGCCGGATTTTGATGGATTTTTCAGAATATCAAAAAACCAGACCGTGGGGCTGGAGCATGGCAGTAGGGCATTTGCCTTGCATGCACACAGCCAACCAGAGACTGACCTAGGTTTGATTCCCAGCATCCTATATAGTTCCACTGAGCCTGCCAGAAGTGATTTCTGAGCACAGAGCCAGGAGTAATCCCTGAGTACCAACACCTACCCAACCGCCAACCCTCCCAAATAAAAGACACCAGACTGTGATGACTGGGAGAACAGGCTGCATGCAATGAAGTCTTGTTACACCTGAAGAAAAACATCAGCCAGTAACCACTGGACCTTCACAAACTGGCCATGGATAAAAATGGCCCCTATGTGAGTACCTGAGATGAGGGAAGTGAATAGAGTGAAGTCACTGGCTTTAGGAGCTGGAGTGCTTTATCCATAACTTCTGTTTTTTTGTTTTTTGTTTTTTTCCCTCCAGTTGTGTGATTTCTTGGAGACTCACTACCTGGACAAGCAGGTGAAGTCCATCAAAAATTTTGGGTGACTATGTAACCAACTTGTGCAAGACAGGGGGGGGGGGGGCCTGAGTCGGGCATGATAGAGTGTTTGACAATCACATGCTGGGGCACAGCAATGAGAGCTAAGCCTTGCACTGGCCTCCCGGAGCCACAATGACCTGGTTCCCTGGGGCACTGCTTGCATGTTGGGGTGACCTTGACCTTTTCTAGAAAATCCAAAACAACTACTTCAGTCTTTGATTTGTATCAGACTTTTAAATAAAGTAAATTGGAGGGAGGGAGGGAGGAAGGAAGGAAGGAAGGAAGGAAGGAAGGAAGGAAGGAAGGAAGGAAGGAAGGAAGGAAGGAAGGAAGGAAGGAAGATAAAGTAATTTAGAGGAAGGAAGGAAGGAAGGAAGATAAAGTAATTTAGAGGAAGAAAGGAAGGAAGGAAGGAAAGAGAGAGAGAGAAAGAAAGAAGAAAGAAAGAGAGAGAGAAAGAAAGAAAGAAAGAAAGGAAAGAAAGAAGAAAGAAAGAAAGAAAGAAAGAAAGAAAAGAAAGAAAGAAAGAAAGAAAGAAAGAAAGAAAGAAAGAAAGAAAGAAAGAAAGAAAGAAAGAAAGAAAGAAAGAAAGAAAGAAAGAAAGAAAGAAAGAAAGAAAAAGAAAGAAAGAAAAAAAAAGAAAGAAAGAAAGAAGAAAAAGGGCCAGAGAGATAGCATGGAGGTAAGGCGTTTGCCTTTCATGCAGGAGGTCATTGGTTCGAATCCCAGCGTCCCATATGGCCTGGAGCCAGGAATAACCCCTGAGCACTGCCGGGTGTGACCCAAAAAAACATGGAAGGAAGGAAGGAAGGAAGGAAGGAAGGAAGGAAGGAAGGAAGGAAGGAAGGAAGGAAGGAAGGAAGGAAGGAAGAGAAAGAAGAAAGAGTGAGCATAGACTTGCAGTGTGTGTGTGTGTCTGGGGGTCTGGGCTCCATCCCAAGCACCACCTGGTTCCTGGAGACTGCCAGGTGGGCCCCTCACCCTAAACAAACAAAAATGGGAGAAACTTCAGTGAGAACAGAAGCCAGGTGGTTGAGTTTGGGCAGGTGGACAGACGGGGGTGGGGGTGGGGGGCCAGAGGCTGTTTCCAAGTGTTTGATTATGGTGGGGACCCCCAAAAGAGGAGAGAGCCCCAGGGTGGAGAAGGCTGGGTGGAGAGTGCTGAAGGGAGGAGGCAGCCTCCAGATGTGTTGGGGAAATCAAGGGGCTTGTGTGGCTGAGGGACAGGCAGCCCAGAGGGGGGAGGGGGGCACTACAGGCTGGTTACCAGAGTCTGGGCAAGAAAAGGGAGTGGGGTCCGGTTGCTTGGTCTCTTCTTCAGTTCATCCCTCTTACCAGGAAGAAGAAAATTGCCCAATGATGAGCATCATTGCTCTTTTTTTTTTTTTTGGGCCACACCCAGCGGTGCTCAGGGGTTACTCCTGGCTGTCTGCTCAGAAATAGCTACTGGCAGGCACGGGGGACCATATGGGACACCGGGATTCGAACCAACCACCTTTGGTCCTGGATCGGCTGCTTGCAAGGCAAACGGCCACTGTGCTATCTCTCTGGGCCCTTTTGTTTTGTTTTTGGGTCACACCCAGCAGTGCTCAGGGGTTACTCCTGGCTCTATGCTCAGAAATCACCCTGGCAGGCTCGGGGGATCATATGGGATGCCGAAATTTGAACCGCTGTCCTTCTGCATGCAAGGCAAACACCTTGTCTCCATGCTATCTCTCCGGCTCCCTTATTTGGGTTTTTGTTTTTGTTTTTGGTTTTTGGGTCACACCCAGCAGCCCTCAGGGTTTTCTCCTGGCTCTATGCTCAGAAATTGCTCTTGGCAGGCTCAGGGGACCCTATGGGATGCCAGTATTTGAACCACTGTCCTTCTGCATGCAAGGCAAACACCTTGTCTCCATGCTATCTCTCTGGCTCCCTTATTTGGGTTTTTATTTTTCTCTTCTCTTCTCTTCTCTTCTCTTCTCTTCTCTTCTCTTCTCTTCTCTTCTCTTCTCTTCTCTTCTCTTCTCTTCTCTTCTCTTCTCTTCTCTTCTCTTCTCTTCTCTTCCTCCCCTCCCCTCCCCTCCCCTCCCTTCTCTCTCTCTCTCTCTCTCTCTCTCTCTCTCTCTCTCTCTCTCTCTCTCTCTCTCTCTCACACACACACACACACACACAGCGGCACTGTGGTTATACTCAGAAATTGCACCTGGCGGGTTAGGGGGACCATATGGGATACAGTGGATGAAAGCCAGGTCCGTTCCTGGTTGACCACATGCAAAGCAAACGCTCTACCGCTGTGCTATTGCTCCGGCCTCCCTATCTTGTTTTTTTTTTTTTTTAGGGGGGCCCACCATGGCGATGTGGGGTTTCCTCACATCAGCAGGCTTCGAGTTCAGGTGACCACCTGGGATGGGAGCTCCAGGCCTCACTTTACAAAGAAGGTAACTGAGTCTGAGCACTGGCTGATGTCACACAAAGAAGCCACAGAGGGAGAGGGAACCCTGAGGGTGGAGGTCTGACACCCCAGGAAACCCTACCCCAAGCCGGTCAAAATCCAGCCTAGAGGAGAGAGACCATCAGGGGTCTTGGTGGGTTGGGGGAAGGACTCTGCTTTGGACCTTCATGGCTTCCTCCAGATGAGGTCACCTCCCCTAGGACAGGCTGGGCTCACCTCCCGGGCTGGTCTTGCTTCCAGCAAATTCCATTCCCTAGGGGGCGTGGTCAGAGAAAAGGGGGTACACACTGGGGGGAGGCTGCGATTGCAAGATCTATGGGTTGAAACAGCTGACCCTGAAATTCAGGGGTGGGGAGGGATCCAGAGACCCACAAGGGGAGAACACTGGGGAGGAGCTGAACCTCCTCTCTCCCCACCACTGCTGGCTTCCTGGTTCCACTTGCTGCAGAGCTTGGCTCTGCAAATCCTGCAGGCTCCCGGGAAGCTCCTTTAAAGGACAAGTTCACCCCATGCTCTGCCCACCTGGGCCGGCCAGCTTGACCCTGACCGCCCCCGTCTGGTGCCTGGAGGACTCGCAGCCCGGGAGGACGAAGGTAGGAGGCAGGCTGGAGTCTGTCCAGAATCTCATGCGGACAAATACCAGCTGGGCACAGTCTGCAGCGCAAGATGAGTTTTGAGGTGGGTTTTTCCCGGGATGCCAGTTCAAGAGGAGTCTCACGACTTGACCCGGTCCAAATACCTCACCTGCCTTCTTCTAAAGCCCACCTGTTCTCCTTGAACTCACTGCCTGCTCCCAACTAGATACCTGCCAGGGTTCCTTTCCTGCCCCCCCCCCCCCTATAAGTCTTGCAGCATCCAGGTCCTGAGCATTCCCAGCTGTCTGGCTGGGCTGCCTCACTCCAGCCTTGATTATGGGGGTGTTGTCTGTCCCTCCCTAGACCTGACTTCTTTCCTATACTCAATTCAGCAGCCAGGGGGTGTATTCACCTTCTCTACAGTGGGGGCTGAGTCTCTCTGGTCCCCAAAGTTTCTCAGAAGCTAAGTAAACACGATGCTCTTTTTTTTTTTTTTTTTTGGTTTTTGGGTCACACTCGGCAGCGCTCAGGGGTCACTCCTGGCTCCATGCTTAGAAATAGTTCCTGGCGGGCCCGGAGAGATAGCACAGCGGCATTTGCCTTGCAAGCAGCCGATCCAGGACCAAAGGTGGTTGGTTCGAATCCCGGTGTCCCATATGGTCCCCCGTGCCTGCCAGGAGCTATTTCTGAGCAGACAGCCAGGGGTAACTCCCTGAGCACTGCCAGGTGTGGGCCCCCCCAAAAAAAAATAGTTCCTGGCAGGCTCAGGGGACCATATGGGATGCCGGGATTCGAACCACTTGCATGCAAGGCAAATGCCCTACCTCCATGCTATCTCTCTGGCCCGATGCGATGCTCTTCTTCTTTACAGATCCGATGTCACCGAGGTTGCTATCCACCCTCATTCACACCCCCCTCAGGTACTCAAGTTCCCTGCAGACTGTTGCAGCTTGCATTGCTCCTCCAGTGCTCATTTCCCTGAAATTCTCCAGACTTGGGTCACACCCGCCAGTGCTCAAGGGTTACTCCTGGTTCTGCCCTTGGGAATCACTCGTGGCCAACCAGGTGATCCATATGGAATACTAGGGAATGGAATTCAAGTCCTCTACGTGCAAGGCAAGCTCCCTACCTGCTGTACTATTGCTCCAGCCCCTGTACACCTATTTGGGGGTGGGTTGGCACACTGGACGATGATCAGGAATTACTGGCTCTGCACTCAGGGTCACTCCTGGCGGTGCTTACAAAGCATATGTGAGGGGCTGGAGCAATAGCACAGCTGTAGGGTGTTTGCCTTGCAAGTGGCCAACCCAAGAAGGATGGTGGTTCAAATCCCAGCATCCTATATGGTCCCCTAAGCCTGCCATGGGCAATTCTGAGCGCAGAGCCAGGAGTAACCCCTGAGTATCACCAGGTGTGAACCCTCCCCCCAAAAAAAAGCATATGTGAGCACAGGAGGTGGAAGGAACCTGGTTTGCAGCTTGCAAAGCAGGTTGACTTGCAAACCAGGTTGACTGTCCTTCCAGTCTCTCAGTTGTTTGCTTTTTTTGGTTTCTGGGTCACACCCGGCCATGCTCAGAAGTCGCTCCTGGCAGGCTCAGGGGACCATATGGGATGCTGGGATTCGAACCACCGTCCTTCTGCATGCAAGGCAAATGCCCTACCTCCATGCTATCTTTCCAGCCCCTATTTTCCCACCCCTTAGGAATGTGTGTGTGTGTGCCCAGGGGAGCAGAAGGGGATGCCTAGGATCGAACCCCGCCAGGCAAGCAAGCAAGCATCTTCCTCTCTGAACTGTCTCCAGCCCCTATCAGTCAAGTTTACTTCCCAGAGTCAGTCTCCCCTCTTAAAACTCCAAGTCCGGGGCCAGAGAGATAGCATGGAGGTAAGGTGTTTGCCTTTCATGCAGAAGGTCGGTGGTTCGAATCCTGGCATCCCATATGGTCCCCTGAGCCTGCCAGGAGCGATTTCTGAGTGTGAATTCAGGAGTAACCCCTGAGCGCTGCTGGGTGTGACCCCCCCAAAAAACAAAAACACACACACACACACAAAAAAAAACAACTCCAAGTCCTGGCCATCTGCAGCATTTTGCACTTATTTGTGCAAGCCGGGCTCAGCCCAGAGAAGGTGTCAGTCAGGAGCTCCTGCTGTATGAAAGGTGAAGCAATAGCCGGGTAGATAGAGGGATGCATAACGAACTCCAAAAGGCACGTTCTGGATCTCTCAGCTGGCGCCCGATAGGCTGGAGAAGCTGCTCTTTCCAAGGGCCGAGACGCTTGGGGCCTAGAGGGAGCCATCCACCCACCTATCTACCTTCCTTACCTAGCTGCGCGCGCAGCCGCAGTCGGGCCCGGCCGTCGCCAAGGCAACAGACGCCGCTTGGCGCCGAGGGGCGTGGTCATACGATGACGTCATCACCGCGCGCCGCGACCCCGCGCGCCTCCCGCGCTCTGGGACCCTCCACCTGCGCGACCCCGCCCCCGGCTCTGCGCCGGCGCCCGCCAGCCTGGCCGCGAGGCGCATGCGCAGTGCGGGTCCCGCCGCTACTCGGGTGTCGCCGTCGCGCCGCCGCCGCCGCCGTTCCCGCCGCCTTCGGGGCCGCCTCCCCGCCTCTCCCCTCCCCGCCGGCCAGGGTGCGAGGAGAAGAGCCGCGGGGGTCGCCAGCGCCGCCATGGGGGTGAGTGAGGGGCCCCCCGAAACCCCGCGAGGTTTCCCCGCGCCCCCATTGTTCCTGGGGCCCCCACCGGCACGGTGACCTTTGACCCCGGCGGCCTCACTTGACCTCCCGGGCCACACATGACACCTGCGAGTCCCCACGCCGGGCTGGCTTGGGGGACCCCTCAATTCTATATCTACATCCCGGGGTGCCCCCCCCAACATCTTGGGCTCCACCCCCCTCGGACCCGAGCCCCGTGGGGGGCCCCTGGCCCGTGCCCGCCTCCTCTCTGCCACCCCTAGATCCCCTATACCACCATCCCCGGGGTGTCAACCGCTTGGGGGTCCCGTCCCAGGTCACACCAGGCCGGCTGTGCTCCCCCTCTTCCTCCCCCAGAAAGGAATAGCGTTTCCCGCTATTTGATGCTCCACCCACCCTCCCCTGGCAGCCCAGTTTTCACCCTGGCTGAGGACGCTCTGGAGTGGCTCTTAGGGGTTGTGGGGGGCTACTGGGTTGGTTAGAGGTCCTCCATCTGCTCCCCAGCTTGCCTGGAGCAGTGGAGGCTCTCTCCGGGCTTGCCAAGTTGCCTTGGGTCCTGCATCAGCGCTCAGGAGAGTAGTGGGGGGTCCCGTAGAGAGTTTCTTTGGGAAACTGGAGGGAAGAGAAAGTGGGCTGGACTGAGGAGGAGGCCCTCCTGGAAAGGTGGAAAAAGCTGCTTTTATTTGGGGGGGGGTGTTGGCCTTGCTCTGTCTCGGGGATCCCTCTTAAGTGATGCTGGAACCAGGCTCGACCTAGAGTCAGCCTTGTGATATGGTCGTGGGTGAGCACTGACTGCATTGGGTTTATGGTGCTAAAGGTGATGAGATAGGCTGGGGAAGGGGAACAGCTGTTTGTATGGGCCATCTACTGCACCCCTGGGCTGGCCTTATCTCCCCCACTGCCTTTGAACCATTCTCTTGCTAACTTCACCCAGCCTGGTAATCTCACCCCATCCCTACAGCACTAATTGGGTGCCCTTTGAAAAAACACCCCTGTGGGCTGGAGAGACTAGGCAGCTGGTAGGGCCTAGCCTTCTTGCAAGCAGCTGATTCTGATTTTGTTTGAGTCTCCTAAGCACCACCAATTTAAGGAAAAAAAAAAAAAAAGACTTTGGTATTCGCATGGCACAGTATGCTTAGTTCAATGTGGAATGTACCACTTTGGGGGATCCCTGACTTTGGAGCCAGAAGTGCCTCGTTCCAGCTTCACTCCTTGGCATGCCTGTCTGCTATCCCTCCTTTTTTTTTTTTTTTTTTTTACTTTTTGGGTCACACCCGGCGGTGCTCAGGGGTTACTCCTGGCTGTCTGCTCAGAAATAGCTCCTGGCAGGCACGGGGGACCCTATGGGACACCGGGATTCGAACCAACCACCTTTGGTCCTGGATCGGCTGCTTGCAAGGCAAACACTGCTGTGCCATCTCTCCGGGCCTGCTATCCCTCCTTTTTATGGGGGTGCATATCCGGTGATGCTCAAAGGTTACTCATGGCTCTGCACTCAGTAATTACTCTTGGTGGTGTTTAGAGAATCATATGGGTGCTGGGGATCAAAGTCTGGTCAGTTGCATGCGAGGCAAATGCCCTGCCTTCGGTAGGACCACTTCAGCACTTCTCTCCCTCTCCCTCTCTTCTCTCTCTCTCTCTCTCTCTCTCTCTCTCTCTCTCTCTCCCTCTCTCTCTCTCTCTCTCTCTCTCTCTCTCTCTTTCTCTTTCTCTCTCTTTCTCTCTCTCTTTTTGTTTTTGGGTCACACCTGGCAGCGCTCAGAGGTTACTCCTGGCTCTGTGCCTAGAAATTGCCCCTGGCAGGCTTGGGGGACCCATATGGGATGCTGTGAATCCAACTGAGGTCCTTCGGGATTGGCCTCATGCAAGGCAAACACCCTACCACTGTGCTATTCGGCCCCAGGTCTTCTCTTTGGTTCTTCACACCCATTCGTGCTCAGGGTCTCCTGCTGGGTCTGTTCTGGGGGGCTCGGCCATATGTGTGGCATACAGGAATATGGACTGTTTGGATGACTCCAAAACAATATACACGTAGCAGAATATATGTACAGGGATTCTAAGCAAGCTGCAAGTGTTTTTCCAGGATTCTCAGGCAAATCGATTGGTGCTATTTTTAATTCATCGGTTTGTCAGTAACCTAGGTTTTTTTTCCTCTTGCTAAATAGATCTTTACTTAACGAGCCAACTCATTAGATGTAGAGAGGTTCACCGGAGTCGACACATTCCATAACACTTCATCAGGAAGCTGCTGCACCCTTCATTTACTACAGTGTAGTAAATAAAAAACAATCTGATTTCAAATACGTGGTGGAAAAATATTTATCTAAGCCAATGGTCCTCAAACTACGGCCCGTGGGCCACATATTGTATTTATTCCCATTTTGTTTCTTCACTTCTAAATAAGATATATGCAGTGTGCATAGAAATTTGTTCATAATTTTTGTTTTTACTATAATCTGGCCCTCCAACAGTCTGAAGGACAGTGAACTGGCCCCCTGTTTAAAAAATTTGGGGCCGGGAAGGTGGCGCTAGAGGTAAGGTGTCTGCCTTGCAAGCGCTAGCATAGGACGGACAGCGGTTTGATCCCCCGGCGTCCCATATGGTCCCCCCAAGCCAGGGGTGATTTCTGAGCGCATAGCCAGGAGTAACCCCTGAGCATCAAACGGGTGTGGCCCCCCCCCAAAAAAAAAGTTTGAGGACCCCTGATAAACTGAACAAAGGGAATCTTGGATCCGCTGTACTTCTTAGATAGAGACTAAATCGAGTGACCTAGTGGCAGATCGCCCCTAGTTATTGGAAGGTTCCAGAACCCAGCCTGAGTGGAAGGATGGAATTCTGGTCTGTCCATGCCCGGTGCTCTGGGGTCTTCCCAGCAGGAGCCGGAAGTTGGACAGTCCCCACTGTGCCTTCTCAGTGCCAACAGCTGACCCCGAGGCTCTGAACCCTTCTGGCTCTGGCTTCTTCTCGAGTTTCAGCTGTGCCCCTCTTCTGGCCCACAACTCACAGCCCTCCCGGAAGCAGCACTGGGACCTGTGGCCCCTACCTTGGTGGCAGGAAGGCCACAGCTCCTGGTTACCGACCTCCAGCTTCTGACAGCTTGGTTGCAGCCTCCGAGTCAGGCAGACACCACCTCTGGTGTTATCAAACACCTGTTGACTTTGTTCCTTTGGTTTTGTTGTTCTTGTTTTTTTGGGGGGGGGGGGACCACATACCCCCAGCACTCAGGGATTATTACCTCTCGCTCTATGCTCAGAAATCACTCCTGGCATGAAGCCGGATCGATAGCACAGCAGTGGGGCATTTGCCTTGTACGTGGCTGACCCAGATGGACCTCGTTTAGATCTTTGGTGTCCCATATGGTCTCCAAGCCAGGTGCGATTTCTGAGCACATAGCCAGGAGGAACCCCTGAGTATCACCAGGTGTGACTCAAAAACCAAAAAAGAAATCACTCCTGTCAGGCTCAGGGATGCCAGGAATCGAACCCCATGCAAGGCAAACGAGGCAAACGCCCTACCATTGTGCTATCTCTTTAGTCCCTGTTCCTTTGGTTTTGGTGTTTGAATTCCATCCAGCTATTCTGGGAGGTAACTTGGTGCCAAGGCCTCTGCTGTGCCCTGCTTTCTGGCCCCTACCCAAGGTCTCCGAAGAGTGAGGATGAAGTCTTTACCTCTGTTCCCTAGTTCCTTTTCAGACCCTGGAAACTTTGTGGTGTGAAGACATTAACAACTTAAAAAATAAGGGGCTGGGGCTGGAGAGATTGCATGGAGGTAAGGTGTTTGCCTTTCATGCAGAAGGATGGTAGTTTGAATCCCGGCATCCCATATGGTCCCCTGTGCCTGCCAGGGGCGATTTCTGGGCATAGAGCCAGGAGTAACCCTTGAGCGCTGCCAGGTGTGACCCAAAAACCAAACAAATTAAAAATAAATAAAATAAAATCCAAGGGGCCAGCCACACTTAGTGGAGATCAGGCTTTACTCCTGGCTCTGCTCAGGGGTTACCACTCCCAGTGGTATTTGGGGGACCATATGGGATTCTGGGGATTGAACCCAAGTCTGCTGCTGCAAAGTAAACGCCCTGGGGAGGATAGCAAGTAGGGCATTTGCCTTTCTTGCAGCCAAGTCAGTTTTGATCCCTGGCATCCCGTATGGTTCTCTGAGCACCACCAGGAGTGATCTCTGCACATTGCCAGGTGTGCCCCCCCTCCCAAAAAAAATAAGACCACCAAGACAAGTAGTACCCTGCCTGCTCGACTATCCTTCCCAGATTTCTTTTTCGTTGTTTTTGGGCCGCAACTGATTGTGATCACTACTAGTAGGGACCAGGGGTCCATATTCAGTGCTGGGGATGGAATCTGGGTTAACTCTATGAGAGGTTCATGCCCTGCTGCTCTTTCTCAGACCCCAGGTCCCTGTTTGGAAAAGCTACCTCATGCTCCATCTGTTTCACTTCGTTTTGTTTTTGTTTTTTTGTGTTTTTTTTTTTTTCCTTGGATTTTGGGGCCATACCTGGCGATGCTCAGGGATTACTCCTAGCTCTGTGCTCAGAAATTGCTCCTGGCAGGCTCGGGGGGACCACATGGGATGCCGGTTATCGAAACTTGGTCTGTCCCGGGTCGACTGTGTGCATTTGTTGTTGTTGTTGTTGTTGTTGTGGGTCACACCTGGCAGTACTCAGGGGTTCCTCCTGGCTCTATGCTCAGATATCGCTCCTGGCAGCCTTGGAGGGACCATATGGATGCAGGGATTCGAACCACCGTCCTTCTGCATGCAAGGCAAACGCCTTACCTCCATGCTATCTCTCCAGCCACAGAAATCACTTTTTTTTTTTTTTTCGGTCACACCTGTTAGATGCTCAGGGGTTACTCCTGGCTAAGTTGCCCCTGGCTTGGGGGGAGGGACCATATGGGACGCGGGGGGGGGGGGGGAGGGGATCGAACCACGGTCCTTCCTTGGCTAGCGCTTGCAAGGCAGACACTTTACCTCTAGCGCCACCTCGCCAGCCCCAGAAATCACTTCTTTTTTTTTTTTTTTTTTTTGTTTTTTTGTTTTTTTGGGTCACACCTGGCAGTGCTCAGGGGTTATTCCTGGCTCCAGGCTCAGAAATTGCTCCTGGCAGGCACAGGGGACCATATGGGGCGCCGGGATTCGAACCGATGACCTCCTGCATGAAAGGCAAACGCCTTACCTCCATGCTATCTCTCCGGCCCCAGAAATCACTTCTTGAGGGGAACAGCTGGGAGTACTGGGGATGGAACTCAGATCAGCTGTAATTCATGCAAGGCAAATGTCCTCCCCACTGGACTATCTCTTTTTTTTTTTTTTTTTTTGGTTTTTGGGTCACACCTGGAGGTGCTCAGGGATTACTCCTGGCTGTCTGCTCAGAAATAGCTCCTGGCAGGCAGGGGGGACCATATGGGACACCGGGATTCGAACCAACCACCTTTGGTCCTGGATCGGCTGCTTGCAAGGCAAAAGCCGCTGTGCTATCTCTCCGGGCCCACTGGACTATCTCTTAATCTCTTCTTGTGACCTGGGGCATAGAAGTGGTCTCCAGTCACCTTTGGGAGTTGTAGCACAGCTGCCTGGGGCATCTTCTCCTAAGTGTGTGGGAGGCTGTTCTGGTGGGAGGGGTGTGGGCTCCACTGAGCTTGGACTCTCAGAGGATTCAGTCATAGGCACAGCTGAAGCGGGCGCTGGGGTCCTGTTAGGTGGGGTGTTATGTGAGCTTGGTCTCTGCTTCCTCCTCGTCAGAGTGAAGGGTATAGAGCTGGCAGTTACTAAGATCAGAATGGAGTGTCCCGAGAGCTGGAGAGAGAACAGTGGATAGTGAGCTTGCCCTTCCATGTGTCTGATCTGGGTTCGATCCCTGATACCCCCCATGTGGTCCTCTGAGCACTGTTGAGGGTGCCCCAAAAACAAATCAAGAAATAGACCATCTTGGGGCTGGAGCTATAGTCGTACAGCGGTAGGGTGTTTGCCTTGTACACGGCTGATTATATCCCTGGCGTCCCATATGGTCCCCCAATCCAGGAGTAACCCCTAAGCTTCACCAGATGTGACCCAAAAACAAAAAGAAAAAAGAAAAAGACCATCTTTTGTCCGGGGTCTTGGGGAGGAATTCCGGACTACCTGCTCTTAGACCCGTGCTCTGCCACCAGGCACTGCCTGGTTCGTGTAGACCGTCCTAGTTCCAAGGGCTTATCCCCACTGGCACCGATGACTCCCGGGAGAACTTGTGGGTCGGAGAGAAGGTGCGGGGCTAGGCCCTCACCTTGCATGCAGCTCACCCTGGTCAGGTACCTGGCACTGTGTGTGGTCCCTCCGAGCACTACTGGGTGTGCTCTCCCAACATTGTAATTTGGTGGTGGGCAGGTTTTGGACCAACATGTGGGAATGCTCCAGGGCTATGCCCTGCTCAGTTCTGGAAGGCAGTCATTCCTGCTGGTCCTCAGGGACCACACACTGCTGGAGGGGGTCAAATCCAGGCTTCCCTACAAAGCTGTGCCAGGCTTATTTGTCCGAGTAGCTGGGTGAGCTGAGGACATCAGGAACCTGTGGTAGGATGAGGTGCACATTGCAGTGCCGAGAGAGCAATTCAGTGCAGAGCAATTTGGTATTCAACCCAGTCACACAGCAGAGACTTAAGTTCAGGGTTCTGGGCTCAAAAGCCCATGCTCTTGTGGTCTCTGACATGTCCCTCGGGAGAGACAGTTGGTTGCAGTCTTCCTTTAGGCATGCTCCCCAGACCCTGCAGGGCTGCCTTTCTGCCAAGTGGGCAGGACTGGTTGGCACAGCCAGGGAGCCCTGCTGCTCCTATATGCTGAGTTTAGGGGCTCCCTGGTGTTGGGCCAGCCTGCAGCAGTCCCAGCCTTGTGCACGGGCAGTGAAGCGATTCAGGAACTCTTGCTCTCTGTCGCCACCGTGAGCCCCATGTGAGAGCGAGCCCACAGGCACTTTGTCCTGCAGGCTCCTGAATGGGCCCCTCCAGAGGCACCATGTCTCAGGGCTCTTGGTGCCCATCTTTCATTACCGGGGTTTTTTGTGGATATGTGGGTAAAGCAGGGACGTATGACCCCTGAAAAGGGGTTTGATCCTGGGTCAGGCTGCGGTGACGCCAGAATTGCCCTCTTGCCCGTCCTCAAGATAGGTGGATGGCTTGGGAATGATGCAGGCTGCTGAGTGTCCTCAAGGACGCCCAGGGCCCCTGCATCTCCTCTGGGCAGTAGAGAGAGATCTGGAGTGGCAGCCCCCCAGCTGGCAGGCTGAAGGGCCTGCGGTCAGACTGGTTGCCACAGGCGCCACTAGGCTTGTGTGGTCCTGGCAATGCCGTGAGCAAGTTGCCTGGGGGAGGAAGGGGACAGGCTGCAGCTGGGAGGGGTCATTGGCCATAGGACTGGGGTGACTGAACCCAGGAGGCTTGAGTGGGTGCTGCTGGCTCCAGGGGTTCTTGTCTTTTGTTCTTGAGTTGGTGCCTCTTGAGGGGACAAGGAAGAGCAGACCTTATCCCTAGGCACTTTCCTGGGCGGCAGACTAGACTGCTGCAAGGCAGGGCCATCTTACGGTGGCTTTGGGGTGTTCTCTGTATTCTGGGTGAAGTGGGGAGACGCAGCAGCCATAAGAAGTGTCCCTGATTCCTTCTCTCCACCTCACACCCTGGAGGGACCAGCACAGCAGTTGCACTTCTGGGGGCAACCTGAAGGCATCAGCCCACACACTTGCGGATCCTGCCATCAAACCACACCCGGGTGCCACTTGTCCTGCCCAGTGCCCAGGTGGGAAATAGTCCCTGACACCTGTGTTCTCAGGGACCTGTGATCAGGAAGGAGACCAGGAGTGGGGAGGACAGATTTGTTTGGGGAACAAAGGGAAAGCTTAGCCATCTGGCCAGGCTGGGCAGGTCAAGAAACCCCACACAGAAGGGCACCAAAGCACCAGGATAAAGGCTGAAAGTCCATGAGCTCAGGTGGGGACGTGGCCACACTCACACACACACACACACTGATGGACAAATGCTCTGCTGTGTTAGTTTGGATGCAGTTTGCCCTGCTGCTCCTCAAAGTCTACTGGTAAGATGGTTGCCAAGGGGAGAGGTAGGACTGGGGGTCTTTCCTCTGACACAGAGCCCCCCCTTTCTTTTTATTTCTTTTTTTTTTTTGGCCACACCTGGCGTTGCTCAGGGGTTACTCCTGGCTGTCTGCTCAGAAATAGCTTCTGGCAGGCACGGGGGACCATATGGGATGCCGGAATTCGAACCAACCACCTTAGGTCCTGGATCGGCTGCTTGCAAGGCAAACACCGCTGTGCTATCTCTCCAGGCCCAGAACAACCCCCTTGACCAACCTAACTGCCCTAATGCTTCCTCCTGCAGGGATCCAGGTGCAGCCCCCTGTTGAGCCATCATAGGTTCAGGGCCCGGCCTCTTGGAACTTTTGGCTCAGTGTCCCCCTCTCCCTCAGCATGTGGGGTGTGGGGACAGGGCTGCCCTGGAAGGGATTCCTCTTGTGGCTACTGCTTGCAGTGTGTCTCAGGAAAGCCCCATGTGGGATGCCACGGCCTTTCTCAGCAGTCTGGCTTTGCTTTCCCTGCTGCAGAGGAAGTCGAGCAAAGCCAAGGAGAAGAAGCAGAAGCGGCTGGAGGAGCGCGCAGCCATGGACGCCGTCTGTGCCAAAGTGGAGGCCGCCAACAGGGTGACTGACTCCTGGGCCCGGGCATCGGCTGCTTCTGGCACCACCGCGTGGCAGACTCATGTTACTACAGGGATGGGAGGTGGGGAGGCTGCCAGGTGTGCCCGACATGTGGGTGACCCTCCTCTCTGGGTGTCTCCTTCACAGTGATTCAGATTGGAGGAGGTTTTTTGGTGGGTTTTCTTTGGGAAAGGAAAACCCTCCCATGAAACTTATTTTCTCCCCCAAGACTGGGTGGGATAGGGAGGAGGACCCTGGCTTCAGTGACTGGAGAGAACATGGGACAAGGCATTTATTTGCCTTGTATGTGGTTTGATTCCTGACATCGCATACAGTCTTCTGAGCACCACCGGGTGTGACCCAAAAACCTGTTCTCTTTGAGTCTCCAGCCCTGGTCTTCCTCTGCGGTCTGCCCAGGTGGAGTCATCAGAGTCTGAACAGGGCTTGGTGGCTGGTACCCTCTCAGCTGAGTTGAACTCTTTAAATTTTTTTGGTTTTTGGGCAATACTCAACAGTGCTCAGGGGTTACTCCTGGCTATCTGCTCAGGAATAATTTCTGGCAGTGCTTGGAGGACCCTATGGGTGCCAGGGATCAAATCCAGGCAAATGCCCTCCCCGCTGTGCTATTGCTCCAGCCCCCAAGCGTAACTCTTTTCCAGCACTGCTGCCTGCCTGTAGGGTCGAGCCCTCCTCAAGAGTAGGCAGAGGGCCAAACCCCCATGGGTGTCTGTGTCACTGTTTCTTCCTGTCCACAGCTTGGAGACCCCTTGGAGGCTTTTCCAGTCTTCAAGAAGTACGACCGAAACGGGTGAGCACACTTGGGTTCCCACACTGTCTCCAGAGGGGCTAGGGAGCCCCGGGTAGGGTTGGGGCTGTCCCTATTCTCCTGGGGAAGGACCAGAATGGAATCACCTCCCCAGGCCAGTGGGACACTGAGGCTCACGGAAGGTGGCTTTGGAGGGGACAGTGCCTAGAGCTTTCATTTGCCGTCTGTGCTGTGCCTGCTTGCATGGCTTTGGGGCCCTGACAGCACAGTGGCCTTGAATAGGTACTGACTCTAATTCCAGCTGCCAGCTGGGGGTGGGGGGCTGGGGGCCAGGAGGTGAGCTCAGGGTTCGCCATGCTGAGCACTGTGAGCACTGGCTGGAGCCCCCCCCTTCTGCATTTCCTGCTTCTGTTGGGAAACTGGGCCTCTTGGGGGCCAGAGAGATGGAGAGATAGCATGGAAGTAAAACATTTGCCTTGCATGCAAAAGGATGGTGGTTCAAATTCCGGCATCCCATATGGTTCCCCAAGCCTGCCGGGAGCGATTTCTGAGTATAGAGCCAGGCATAACCCCTGTGCACTGCCGGATGTGACCCAAAAACGAAAAAAAAAAAAGAAACTGGGCCTCTTTAGGCCTGTGTGACTCCTGCGGGGGTCACTTGCTGGTCACAGGATAGCAGGGCTCTGCCTGGGTGGTTTGGGAGAAGAGGCCGACTGCTTTCCTTCTGGGCAGGGGCTGCTGTGGACGCCAGTGCCTCAGAGGCCTTTAGTGCCACCCACTCAAATTTGCAGATTCTGTTCCTGCAGAGTGGGGCACTTCTACTCCTGCATGGTCAGAACTGAGAAGGGGAGGAGCTAGGGGGCCAGAGAACCCCTACAGGGCCTGCTGCCCCACAAAGGCACTCGACCTGGGCTGTGTCTGACCCTCCGAAGGCCACTTGGCCCGGGAGGGTTCCTGCGTGCCTTGGAAAACAGATTATGGGGCTGTCCAGGGGCCTCTGAGCAAGGCACTTGGTGAGAGGCAGCTCTGGACACTGGCGAGTAGGCCTTTGGGAAGACACCCACATGGGGTCCATGGAGCTGGAAGATGGGGTGACGGGAGGGCTGGAGCACACAGGGCAGGTCAGCAGGACGTGAGTGGAGACAGTCGATGATAGCTTGTGCCTTGATCTTTCCAGGCCTTCTGGGTTCCTGTCTACCTCCAGACATGCTATTTGAGGCTGGATGAGATGGGCTGGTGGGCAGTGCTGGCCGGGGGCCACCTCTGAACATTCCTGCTCCCTCTTCTCAGGCTCAATGTCTCCATCGAGTGCAAGCGGGTGTCCGGTCTGGAGCCAGCCACGGTGGACTGGGCCTTTGGCCTCACCAAGACCAACATGCAGTCCATGTAAGCGGGGGCGGGACCCGCTGTCTGGGGTGGCTCGGTGCCCTGGTCCCTGACGGCCCCACCTTCCCAGGTATGAGCAGAGCGAGTGGGGCTGGAAGGACCGAGAGAAGCGGGAGGAGATGACAGACGACCGAGCCTGGTACCTCATTGCTTGGGAGAATAGTTCGGCCCCTGTGGCCTTTTCTCATTTCCGCTTTGACGTGGAGTGCGGGGACGAAGTCCTGTACTGGTAGGCAACCCCAGAAGCTGGGCTGGGTGGATTGGTCGAGGCCCCGATACCTGTCTGGGGTGTCTGCGGGGACACCACCAAGCTTCTCCCTGCGTCCTTCTCCCAGCTATGAGGTGCAGCTGGAGAGCCGGGTTCGGCGGAAAGGCCTGGGCAAATTCCTCATTCAGATCCTGCAGCTCGTGGCCAACAGGTGAGGGAGGCCTCGGGTGCCCCTGGCCATCCTGCCTCTGCTGGGGGGTGTCCCGGGGGCGTCGGGCTCTCTGTTTCTGCTGCTGGAAGGTTCCCGCTCCTTCTCCCCAGCACACAAATGAAGAAGGTGATGCTCACGGTATTCAAACACAACCATGGCGCCTATCAGTTCTTCCGGGAAGCACTGCAGTAAGGCCAGGCCCTGGGAGGACTAAGGGGGGCGCTGCCCTCTGGCGGGTTCCCCGTGCTTTCTGGGGACCCTCTGGGAGCCACCTCTCCACCTCCTTACAGGTTCGAGATCGACGATTCATCCCCCAGTATGTCTGGATGCTGCGGGGAGGACTGCTCCTATGAGATCCTGAGCCGCAGGACCAAGTTTGGGGACAGCCAGCACTCCCATGCAAGCGGGCACTGTGGGGGCTGCTGCCACTGAGACCCGCCCCCCTCCAGGAGCCGGTGCGGAGGGTGGGGTCTTGGGCTGCTGCTCCCCAACTCTGGGCTCCCGCAGCCACCCGTGCCACGTCCCCCGATTTCTCTGCAGCTGCCCCACCCCACCAGGACCAATGGCGTGCTCCACCCTGTCTCAGGTCCCCGGGAAACTGGGGTACAGCAAGAGGCCTGAGGCCAGGCTTGGGGCGGTGCCCCTGGGAGACCCTGGCTTCTGGGTGGCCTGTCAGGCTGTGCAGTCCTAGGGACCACAGACCCTTCAGGGGCCTCTCTGCCATGGGAGGAGTGCCTGTCACTCAGGGCTCAGCCATGTCCTCGCGAGATCCACGGAGAGGACGGGGCCTGCCCACACCTGCGGTGCCCCTCGGTACCTCGTCTCTGCCTAGCCCCCTGTCTCGGTGCTGACTGCTCTTCGGAGCCCCTAGCAGGCACATCACCTGCACTCCCGGCCTCACCCCTCGCTGCCTCCATGAGGCTCTAGCATGGCGACCCTGCACGGCCCTGCGTGGGGAGGGATGGATGGGGAGAGGCTGTGTAGCCTCGCTCAGGGACTGGGCAGACTCAGAAATTCGCCTCCTGACAATTGCAGGGCTCTCAAGCAGGCTCGGTGCCACTCGAAGCAACACAGGCGGGGTGGTGTGTGCTCCCGCTGTCGCCCTGCCTCCTGGCCCCTTTTCGCCGGGCCTAGTTCCCCTGTGCCAGGGTGCCGCCCACCAAGCCTGACCCTGGGGTGACTGCAACCTGCCCCGGCTCTGCATCCCCATGGTGAAGGTCTGGGGTCTTGTCACTTGGCTTGGCTTGTGCCCACTTCCGAGTTCATGCTGCTTTGCTCTGGGCCAGCCTTTCAGGGGCACCTGAAGGAGTTAGTGGCTCCATTCCAGAATTTTGGGGTGCTGAGAGTGTTTATGAAGCTTCCTGGTGGGCCCCACCTCTCAGAGGACTCCAACGTGCATCAGCAGTTGCCGTCTTGGGTCTGGATAGCTGATCTCCCACCCCAGGCACCTGCAGGCTCTCCGGTGCACCCCACACCCAGTGTCCACGAGGGCGTTTCTTCCAGACTCTGGGCCCCCGCCATCCCTGCAGCACACTCTTGTGGGGGGGCTGTGGGGCTATTTTTGAAGGTTTTAGTTGGCCCCGCCCTTTCAGGTTCTTTATCGATCTGGACGTGTGTGTGGTTCTTTTTAGCTCCTCCTCTTCTTTTAGGGAAACTTTGCAGATAACCCCATTGATATGAATTTTCTTTCTTTTGCATTTGTTACCACTGGAACCCAAGGGAACTCTGGTCTCTTTTACATTGGATGTATTTGTACGTCACAAATAAAGATGCTTTGTTCAGCTGCGGGGCCAGCTGCCTGACCTGGGGGGACTCCTGGGTCTAGCTGTCAGGACTCTGTACCTCTTCCTGGGGGTCTTGGGAAGGGGGTGGCAGCCCAGGTGGAAGCAGATGGTCTTGTATAGGGGCCTCTGGGTGCTGGGTGTCAAACCCCCCCCCCCAACTAGACCTGTGCTGGGCCCTGATGGAAGGGGAGGGTGTCAGGGGAGGTGCTTGTGTGCTAGGAGCTGGGAGGGGCGAGTCCCCCAGGGTGGGGTCCCCAAGGCAGGGTACAGCTGGACCTTGGGTGACAAGATTCTTTTTTTTTTTTTTTTTTTTTGGTTTTTGGGCCACACCCTGTGACGCTCAGGGGTTACTCCTGGCTATGCGCTCAGAAGTTGCTCCTGGCTTCTTGGGGGACCATATGGGACGCCGGGGGATCGAACCTCGGTCCGTCCTAGGCTAGCGCAGGCAAGGCAGGCACCTTACCTCCAGCGCCACCGCCCGGCCCCACAAGATTCTGACCCCCAACTTTGTTCCTGCCACTTTAGTCTCTGTGGGCCACACTTGGCTGTGCTCAGGGATTACTCCTGGCTCTGCATTCAGGAATCATTCCTTGCAAATTCGGGGAACAGTACGGGATGCCGGAGATCGAATTTGGGTCAGCGGTGTGCTATCACTCTAGCCACTCTGTTTAAATCACTCTGGCGCCCTCTTGCAAGATGGTGTGACAAAAGTGCTTGGGCCGTGGACCTCCACCCATGCTGAGTAGTGCTTGAGGTCAACCCTCAGATTGTGGACTCTGGTCTCGGTGCTCCCTGAGGGGGCTCTGCTTTGCTGTTTGCAAACACCAGTTCACCAGCTCCCAGGCTCCTAGCTGCAGCCCCCAGATCTTTCTCTGGTGGGGCTCACCTTGGCCATGCCCCTCTTTGGGTGCTCTCACACCTGTCTTGGCAGAACCTGAGCTGCTTCTGCTGCAAGGGAGGGCTGGGGAGGCTGCATTATGCTGAGAACCTGTTCTGTGCCCTGCAGCAGCCCCCCTCCCCACCTCCCTCCAGCAGCTGCTCCAGCCTCATTTCTGGGGTGACTGATGGACAGCATGACTGGCACCCATCACCATGAAATGTCTGCTGTGTACCCAGCTCTAGCGTTACTTCCCCCCAAGCCAGAGCCTGTTGGCAGACAGGCTCTCTGCAAGGGCCCCAAAGGGCCATGGCTCTGGTGCAGGGTCCTGCCAGAACCAGGAGCTCAGCTGGCATGGAGGCAAAGTCAGTAGTAAGCCTTGAACATTGGGGGGTGTGACCCAAACAACTAAAACAAAACAAAACAAAAAAAGATTGCTCTAGGGCAGGACCACAAAATGTTGTATGGAGGGCCTGCCGCGAGTTTGAGACCCCTGCTGGTGGACGAATCTGATGGAGCAGGGTAGCGGTATAGAAATAATACCTAGGGCCGGAGAGATAGCATGGAGGTAAGGCATTTGCCTTGCATGCAGGAGGTCATCGATTCGAATCCCGGTGTCCCATATGGTCCCCTGTGCCTGCCAGGAGCAATTTCTGAGCCTGGAGCCAGGAATAACCCCTGAGCACTGCCGAGTGTGACCCAAAAACCAAAAAGAAAAAAAAAGAATACCTAGGGGCCGGAAAGATAGCATGGAGGTAAGGCACTTACCTTTCATGCAGAAGGATGGTGGTTCGAATCCTGGCATCCCATATGGTCTCCCGTGCCTGCCAGGAGCGATTTCTGAGCGTAGAGCCCCTGAGTGCTGCCGGGTATGAACTAAAAATAATAAAAAAAAAATAGCCAGTGAGGAAAAATATTCATTGGAGTCCTTGTGCTTTTCGCCTCATGGCGTCTGCTCTGCGCCCCCAACCCCAAAGCCAGACCTGCTCTCTATTATCCAGAACCAATCCACCAGGATGGGGGTGGGCCTGTAATCCAGGTGGGCTTTTACGTACCAAAAGATGTGGTTTAGGGAAATAAGAACTTGGGGGACACCTTTGTTTAGGGTTTTAGCCAAGTTCACCTGACAGAAAAACGACTGAATCTTTTTTTTTTTTTTGGTTTTTGGGCCACACCCGGCGGTCCTCAGGGGTTACTCTTGGCTGTCTGCTCAGAAATAGCTCCTGGGGGCCGGGCGGTGGCGCTAAAGGTAAGGTGCCTGCCTTGCCTGCGCTAGCCTTGAACGGACCGAGGTTCGATCCCCCGGTGTCCCATATGGTCCCCCAAGCCAGGAGCGACTTCTGAGCGCATAGCCAGGAGTAACCCCTGAGTGTTACCGGGTGTGGCCCAAAAACCAAAAAAAAAAAAAAATAGCTCCTGGCAGACACGGGGGACCATATGGGACACCGGGATTTGAACCAACCACCTTTGGTCCTGGATCGGCTGCTTGCAAGGCGAACGCTGCTGTGCTATCTCTCCCGGCCCAAACGACTGTAGTGCCAGAGCAATAGCACAATGGGGGAGGGTGTTTGCCTTGCATGTGACCTTCCAGAGTCTGATTCTCGGGATCCCATATGGTCCCCAGAGCACTAGGAATGATTTCTAAGTGCAGAGCCAGAAGTAACCCCTGAGCACCGTTGGGAGCAGCCCAAAATGAAGAAAAAAAAAGACCCCCTTTACTCCCCACCTTCGAGGTGGGGGGGGGTTGCAGAAAGTGTCTCAGTCCCGGTAGCTGTGGGGACAGGCATCCTAGAGAGGGTTGAGCTGTCCTGAGTTCTGGGCTCAGTGGGGCTGAGGGGAAACACTTGGGGCACAGCCCGGAGAGGGACGAGGGATCACTTGGGGTACATGGTATGCACTGTTTCCTGTCCTGGCCTTTGCATGTGTGTGTCTGGGAGAGAGTCCAGACTAGCGCTGGCCCATCTCCAGCCTCAGTTTACCCACTTGTAGCAAAAGGCTCGAGTTTATCTTTGTGCAGTGTTGACCTTGCCAAACTCCAGTTGCTCTTGTGACCAGCCCATGGGCCGGAAGCAGATACCTTTGGCTGACAGCTGGAGTGGAAGACCACCTCAACAGCTGTGCCAGCCAGCGCCCCACCACTCCTGCTGGGCTGTTGCTCTGTGGCAGCCACATTCTTCCATCCCACCCCAGGCTAGAGTAGAGAGATCAGGGTGTTGGGTGACCCCGAGATCTATGAGACCTACACCCTACCCCGACAATACTAAGCGATATTTTACACTCCTTTGTTCTGGGGGGGGTCACACCCGGCAGCGCTCAGGGGTTACTCCTGGCTCTACGCTCAGAAATTGTTCCTGACGGGTTCGGGGAACCATAGGAATGCCGGGATTCAAACTACTGTCCTGCATGCAAGGCCTTACCTCCATGTTATCTCTCCGGCCCTGCATTTTACACTCTTATCTTTAGGGTGCTCAACCCTTATTGAGGCTACAAGTGCTCTCCTACCATTCTCCCCACCCAAGGGACCCCCACCCAGGTTCAGTTTCTGGCACCCACATGTGATCTGCTGGTGGAGCTAGGTGGGAACTGAGGTTGCAGCACAGAGAAGGCTCGTACTGCAACCCGGGAACACAACACCCGGGGACACAACACCAGAGCGCAGTAGTGGGTCCCTTTATTCCTCCTGGGCACACACTTGTGCTGTGGGTGCCATGGCTGAGCCAGCATTGGCCTTTACAGACATTCCTGGGGCTGCGTCACCATCTCCCCCAAAGTAAGTCAGCTTTAGGTCCCATGATGCTCAACCCAGCAGTTGGGCCTGAGTGTTTGGTATTCATGGGTATAGGATGTGGGGCACTGAGCTCACCAGAGCTGGCTCCTGGGCCTCTGCAAACTAAGTTTGGTTTGGGGGTGCTATCCCTGGTCACTCAAGGAGTTCAGGGTCACTCCTTGCTGAGTGCTGGCGTTGCTTCAAGTGTTGCCTGGGGACCAGACGGTGCTAGGGGTTCAACCTGGGCACCTGTGTACTGAATCTGCTCTCACCCAGTCATGCCTGGCTCCCACAAACCTGAACCAGACGTACTTGCCACATGCTGGCAGGAAGTGGCTCCTGGCTGCTTGTTGAGGTTTACCTGGGGAGCAGCACCCCCAAGACCCCAGAGCCTCTCCCCCTGCGGGACCCCATTCCTTGGCTCTCTCCAGCCAAGCTAGTCACGGATACAGCACATGGCCCTCTGTGTTGGCATGATTTGCTGTGTTTGTGGGGTGGTGAAGTAACTCCCCCTTCTCCAATACTGCCTGGCCATTTACTCCACACTCATCACTCTCCCTCCTGCTCTCTCGGGCCCCTGGCTGCTCCCCCTAAGGATGCTCTGGCCTCTTGCCTGGCTTTGGGTTCTTTGTTCCAACACCCAGACTGGCCAGACAGTAGGGATTGCCCCCGTGCCTGAAACTGCTCCCCCTTCCCAGCCCTGGGCCGCTGGGAGTGTCTGGGGAGTTGGAAGCAGCTGTTTCTGCCTATTTGCTAATGTCGGGGCCTGGTACCTGCAGTTGTGGCTGGCAGTGAACAAGCACACAAACATGCAGAGGCCCGGGCCGGCCCTGCAAGGCCTCAGCCCTTTCTCTGGGCACACTGGCCCTTCCCCTGGGGGTGCAGCCCCTGGCTCCCTGCCCTGCCCCCACCAGTGTGGAGGCTACTGTAGTGAGTTTAAACCAGAGCTTCTGGAAATTCCCTTCTGGGTCGGTTCAGGGTAAGGCTTCGTCCCTCTTGGCGAAAATATGTGAATCTGGGCCCGGAGAGATAGCACAGTGGCGTTTGCCTTGCAAGCAGCCAATCCAGGACCAAAGGTGGTTGGTTCGAATCCCGGTGTCCCATATGGTCCCCCGTGCCTGCTAGGAGCTATTTCTGAGCAGACAGCCAGGAGTATCCCCTGAGCACCACCGGGTGTGGCCCAAAAACCAAAAAAAAAAAAAACGAAAATATGTGAATCTCAGATTTTTCACGCTTTTGTTGCAAGCTTGGAATGAGCCCAGATAGCCCCTTGGTGGGGTTTTGTTTGTTTTGGGGACAGTACACCTGGCAGTGCTCAGGGCTTACACCAGATTCTGCACTCAGGGATCACTCCTGGCAGTGCTCAGGGGACCATATGCAAGGCATGCGCCCTGCCCTCCTGCTGTGCTCTCACTCCAACTCCTGATCTAGCTCCTTGAATGCTCTTCAGCTCCTGCCCTACCTGAGGTTATAACAGTGTCTTTGGAGTGACCCTGCTTCTCCCTGAGGTGCCATCCCAGTCTAGGAAGGATAGGAGTCCCCCCCCCTTACAGGGTACTGTCACGGACCTTGGGGACCTTCCCACATCTCTGGTTATGCCTTTATTTATTTATTTATTTATTTATTTATTTATTTATTTATTTATTTATTTATTTATTTATTTATTGTCACACCCGGCAGTGCTTAGGGATTACTCCTGGCTCTACGCTCAGAAATCCCTCCTGGCAGACTCAGGGGACCATATGGGATGCCGGGATTTGAACCACCGACCTGCATTCAAGGCAAACACTTTACCTCCGGCAAACATTTATCTCTCCGGCCCCTTATTTTTATTTATTTATTTATTTATTTATTTATTTATTTATTTATTTATTTATTTATTTTGGGCCCCACCCGGTGACGATCAGGGGTTATTCCTGGCTATGCGCTCAGAAATTGCTCCAGGCTTGAGGGACCATATGGAATGCCAGAGGATCTAACAGCATTCTGTCCTAGGTCAGTACATGCAAGGCAAACACCCTACCGCTTGCGCCACCGCTCCAACCCCTGGTCATGTCTTTTTTGCTTGATTGATTGTTTTTGGGTCACACCTAGCAACACTCAGGAGATATTTCCAGCTCTGCAATGAGGGATCACTTTTTTTTTGTTTTGTTTTTTTGGGGCCACATCCTGCGGCACTTGGGTTACTCCTGGCTGATCACTCTTGGCAGGCTCAGGGAACCATATGGGATGCTGAGGATTGAACCCTGGTCAGTCCAGGTCAGCCGCGTGCAAGGCAAACGACCTACAGCTGTGTTATTGCTCTCTGGCCCCTTCTGGGCATGTCTTTTTTTTGAGGGGGGCTCCACATCTGGCAGCTCTCGGGTTACTCCTGGCTCTGTGCTCAGAAATTGCACCTGGCAGGCTCTGGGGCCCATATGGGATGCTGGGGTTCGAACTGCCGTCCTTTGTGTTGGTTGTGTGCAAGGGAAATGCCTTACCGCTGTGCTATCACTCCGGCCCTGGGCTTGTCTTAACAGCTTTCATCACTTCTAATCTCCTGGTTTGATTTTGTTTTGTTTTGGAGCCACACCCGCTGTGCTAGAGCTCTCTTCTCTAGGGATCACTTCTGGTGGGGCTCTGAACCAAAGGGGTTCTGGGGTTTGGACCTGGTTGGCCTCACACAAGGCAAGTGCCCTCCACTGTACTATTACTCCAGCGCCTCCTCCTCTGCTCCTTCCTTGCCCAGGAATCTGCTGCTTTGCAAGATCTAGAAGGAGCCTCGGCAGGTTTCATTCTACTGGGACAGTTGCAGACACTAGGAAAAGGCAAGGAAATACCTGTTGAGTATAAAACGGTCTCAGTAAGCAAGTAGAGGCCTGCAAATGGGGGTTTGCATGGCAAAGAGAGAAAACTAGGTAAAAGTTGAAAAAGTGGATAGGAGAGCTGGTATAGTAAGGTGCTTGTCTTGTCACACAGCTGGCCTGGATTCAGTCCCTGGCATTTCATATGGTCCCCCCAAGCACTGCTAGGGAGTAACTGAGCACAGAGCCACGAGTATGACACGAGCATTGCGGGAGTGGTCTCAAAAGAGTTGTGAAAGGATGGAGAGCTAGGGGAGGGTTAGAGTGCTTGGCTTGCACACAGTCTATCTTAGTTTGCTCCCTAGTACCACATGGTCCCCTGAGCTCCACCAGGAATGTTTTTCTGAATGCAAAGCCAGGAGTAAGTCCTGAGCACCACTGGGTGTGACCCAAAAATAGATAAAGGAGAAGTGACAGCCAGGAACTGGTACTTCCTCTCATAAGCAACGAGGAGCCGGAGAAATAGCACATCGATAGGGCGTTTGCCTTAGATGCAGAAGGACGGTGGTTCAAATCCCGGCATCCCAGATGGTCCCCCAAGCCGGCCAGGAGCGATTTCTGAGCGTCGAGGCAGGAGTGACCAATTTCATCTGTAACACGAGGCTAAGCCTGATGGCTATAAAAACTAAAGACATGGGGCTGGAGAGCTAGCATGGAGGTAGGGCATTTGCCTTCTTCCTTCCTTCCTTCCTTCCTTCCTTCCTTCCTTCCTTCCTTCCTTCCTTCCTTCCTTCCTTCCTTCCTTCCTTCCTTCCTTCCTTCCTTCCTTCCTTCCTTCCTTCCTTCCTTTCCCTCCCTCCCTCCCTCCCTTCCCTCCCCTTCCCTCCCTTTTGCTGTCTGCTCAGAAATAGCTCCTGGCAGGCACAGGGGACCATATGGGACACCGGGATTCGAACCAACCACCTTTGGTCCTGGATCGGCTGCTTGCAAGGCAAACGCCGCCGCTGTGCTATCTCTCTGGGCCCAGAGTTAAATATTTTTAACATTTTCTAATGGTGGTGTGCCTTGAGATTTTTTTTCCATGAAAAGTGTGTCTTTGCACAAATAGTTCAACACTGTCCTATGCATCACCAGGAGCGACCCTGAGCTCAGCCCTGTGTGACCAGAAACAAAGCTTAGCTTCTGTCACCAGATGCCTGACATCTGGAGGGGGCCCCAAACTGAGACTTGAGTAGTGTGGAAAGTGTGGAAGGGAATTTCTTTTTGTTTTTAATTTTGGGTCACACGCAGCACCGCTCAAGGTTACTCCTGGCAGGCACGGGAGACCCTATGGGATGCCGGGATTCGAACCACCGTCCTTCTGCATGCGAGGCAAACGCACTGCTGCTGTGCTATTTCTCTGTCCCAGGGGAAAGGAATTTCAGGGTAGCGGAGAAGCGTGTGACGAGTATGCATGGCAGGCGGAGTCAAGAACAGCACCTTCCTCGCTGGCTGATTCCATTGGCTGGTCGAGATGTCACTCACAAATATAGGCCGTCTTATAGGCGGAGAAAACCCAAAAGACACGCCCCCGGCGCTCCGCCCATTAGCAGTACGGTCGGCGTCGATTGGCTGTTTCGAGGGGCGCGCCAAAAGGACGCGGACGAAAGGGGCGGTGCGCAAATGCGTCACTTCCGGATCCTCTAACACCGCGTATCCGGATTCGGAACTTCCGGCCGGTGCCACCATTTTGACGTGCGACCTTGGGCCCGTCGCGCCGCTGTCCGTGGTCCGCTAGTTCCGTCATGTCTGCGCTGACGCCGCTGCTGAGGGGCCTGAGCGGCCCGGCCCGGCAGCTCCTGGTGCAGCGGGCCCAGGTGCACTCCAGGCCGGCGCGGGAGCCGTTCGGGGTCACGGTGAGAGCGGGCCCGGGGTCTTGGGAGCTTTGGGTCTCCCTCGCTTTGCATTTTCGGGGTCCCTGGCTTTGCATTTTCGGGGTCTCTTGACTTTGCATTTTTGGGGTCCCCTGGCTTTGCATTTTCGGGGTCTCTTGACTTTGCATTTTTGGGGTCCCCTAGCTTTGCATTCTCGGGGTTCCCCGGCTTTGCAGCATGGGGCTCCCTCTTTTAGCGCCCCTGCCCCGGAGCCTCTTATTTTTCGAGCACTGTCATCACGAGAACCCCAAGGGGCCCTTTGCAATGGTCAGAAGCATGGCAGGGTTCAGGGCCAAGGTGACCCACTCGCCGGGAACACTTGAACAGGAGCCAGAGCCGAGCCCGGAGCGAGGATGAGGCTCAGCTCAGCGCCAGAGTTGGGGGCTGCTGCGGGTGGCAACGGGACAGGTTCTGCCAAGGGCAGTGTCTGGGCACAGGCTGGTGCTAAGTCTCCTCTTGGCTCCTAAGCAAGGATGGGTTAGTAGTGTCTCCCTGGGGTGCCTATGGGCGTCAGAATTTGGGGTGACGGAGGCCCAGGGCTGCCCCCTAGTAATGAGCATGATGCAGGGAAGTGGTGGCGATAATCCTGGGGGTGGGTGTGACGTGGGAGCCTCATCTCGGGGTTCCTTTCTTTCCACGCATGTAGGATGTCGTCGTGGGGCTCACCTCCTGCTTCATCTGCTTCCTTGTGCCACCCGCCTGGGTCCTGGTCAACCTGGAGAGCTACAAGAAGACTGCGGAGTGAAGAGGGGGTCATCCTGCCCAGACCTGCCGCCCCAACCTCTCCAATCATGTCGCTGCATTCTTGGCCGGTCACCCCGAATCATGTCCTCAATCACGGTGACCTCCTCGACCATCCTGAGCTCTGGATTTCTCCAGCCCTGGGGCTACAATGATGAAAGTCTGGGGCCCTGCCCTGGAGGGCCCCTCTTGTCACAATAAAGTCTATCAATCTGGCTTCACCAAGGAGGACCTGGCTTTGTTGGGAAGGGGACCTGGGTGATGATGGTGGAGTGAGGACTAGGGGTGAGGCCTCATCACTGGCCCTTACCTCCCCACTCCTGCCCAAGGCCCCGTGTCTGCTGCCCACCTGGGATGAGGCCTTTGCTCCCTGTTTTACCGGGTCCCTGAATTTTGTGGTTTCCTGGGGAAACTCATAAAGTTCCCTTGTGTCTTGCTCTACAGCCAGAAGTTCTTCCCCATGCTGTGTGTCCTCTGGGACACTGGTCTCATCTATTTTGTTTTTGGGTCACACTCAGCGGAGCTCAGGGGTTACTCCTGGCTCTGTGCTCAGAAATTGCTCCTGGTAGGCTCGGGTGACCATAATGGGTGCCGGGAATCAACCCAACTTCATCCCTGGTCAGCCGTGTGCAAGGCAAGCACTCTACCACTGTGCCCCTCTGGTCTCATCTTACGTTGTCTGGCAACTTTGCTCTGCATCCTCTGTTGTTAGTGACCTTGTTCTCTATGCACTGTCTGCCTTGTTATTTTTGTTTTTAGTTTTGGGGCCACACCCAGTGGCTCTTAGGAGTTACTCCTGGCTCTGCTCAAATTACTCTTGGCAGGCTTAGGGGACCATTTGGGATGCCTGGGATTGAACCCATATTAGCTGCATGCAGGACAAATGCCTTCCCTACTGTGCCCTGGCCCTTGTCTGTCTGTGGTGTCAGCTGATTGTCCTGTCTTGTTCCCTTGCTCAGCATCCAGCTGGGGTTGTATGGGGAGCATTTGCACTGCTAACTTGCTGAACTCAGGCCGGGATGCGAGTAGGACGCAGCAATCTTTCCACTCCTTGGCATTCTGTGAGGGGTGATGGGGGTGATGTTGCAGCTGAGGATGAGGAAGAGGGGCTGTCTGGTCAGAGGAGCTCTGGGGTGCCCGCCTTCTGTAGTAGCCTCCATTTCTGACCTTGTGACAGCAGCTGAGGCCAGGTCCTGTCTACATGACCTCTGTCTTGTGTCTCGAGCCTCTGTGTCCAGTGCCCACAGGCTGGCAGGAAGGCTGACACCCTGCAGGTGGGGGTCCTGGGGGAGACGGGCACTCCTCAGGCACAGTGCCTTGGCCTCCCATACATCATGGTCACCCGCTTCTGGCCACCTGACATTCCCTGTTCATGCTGACCTGCCTCTGCCTCTGGCCTGATATGAGGCTCCCTGCTCTAGGGACAGAGAGTGATAACCAGCTTGGATGTTCGGGGTGTCAGAGCTTGAGTGGCCTGGTTTTCTACGTCTCTGGGACCTGGCTCAGTGGCAGCCTGTGAGCCCTGAGAGAGATTAGATTCCTTTTTCTGTAACCATGAAGCCCAAGGACACATCACCACAGTTATGTCTCCCTCTTCAGTTGGTAGCACATCTATCCTTGGGGCCCCTGGTTGGGGTAACCTAAGAGCAAGCCTACCACCCTCTCCACTCCTGCTTCCTACTGCTACATCCCTTTCTTCCTGAATGCCTCATGGACAGGCAACCAACGTTTTTTAGAACCCTAATGCCTATGAGTACAGGTTATTTCTTCAAATGTTCTTTCTTACAGGTGTTACATTTCATGTTGCCCACTCTGCGAATACAGGCTGCTTTGAAAAGATCCAGCAGCCTTTTTTTTTTTTTGTTTTTGTTTTTGGGTCATACCCGGCAGCGCTTGGGTTCCCTCTACACTCAGAAATCGCTCCTGGCAGGCTCAGGGGACCATATGGGATGCCGGGATTTGAACCACGGTCCTTCTGCATGCAAGGCAAATGCCTTACCTCAATGCTATCTCTCCGGCCCCAATATAGACAGCTTTTGGGCCAGAGGTATAGCACAGTGATAGGGTGTTTGCCTTGCAAGCGGCTGAGCCTGCCAGGAGCAATTTCTGAGTGCAGAGCCCTGAGTGCTGCCGGGTGTGGCCCAAAAACTATTATTCGAAAAACCCTCCCTCAGGTAGTTGGACATTTTTTTTTTTTTTTTTTTGTTTTTGGGCCACACCCGGTGACGCTCAGGGGTTACTCCTGGCTATGCGCTCAGAAGTCGCTCCTGGCTTGGGGGACCATATGGGACGCCGGGGGATCGAACCGCGGTCCGTCTCCTAGGCTAGCGCAGGTAAGGCAGGCACCTTACCTCGAGCGCCACCGCCCGGCCCCGTAGTTGGACATTTTAAACTTGGCATCTTCCTAGGTCTCAGGATCTGTTTACACAGGGGATGATGTAGCACCCTACAACTTGCAGGGTCCTGGGGCATTCAAGTGACCTGCTGTGTTGCCTGAAACTCATCTTCCCTCAGTCTTCCACGACACCTCACCTACTTCTGCCCCTCAGCTCCACCCAGCTTCGGGAAGCAAGGCCACCCTGTATGGGGGAATTGGGGCTCCTTGTCCCCTGAGCAGCACTTCCCAGGGAGGGGTGCTAGGAGATCAGGAACCTGGGTCTGAGTCCACAGCCTCTCTGAGCCTCATTTTTCCTGGTTGTGAAGTGAAGGTAACTGGCAGCACAGTCCTCTGGTTCCTACTTCCTATTTCCTGGATCCTAAATTGCGCCTCTTCCCTGGCAGAGAGAACCTTGCAGATGTGATGCACCGGCACATTGGGTAGGTGATGGCGCAGGCCTAATGTTACCCCAAATGTATATTTCTTGGTTTTTGGCCACACCCAGTGATGCTCAGATATCACCCGTGGTTCTGCTCAGGAACTATGTATGCCTTGCAGGGCTCGGGGGACCCTCTGCAGTTCTGGGGATCTAAGCTGGATCCACTGTATAGGCAAACACTTTACTCTTGGTTTTAGGGTCAGGCCCAGCTGTGCTTAGACTTACTCCTGGTAGGCTCCAGGGCACCATATGGGATACTGAGGCTCTTATTTGTATAAAAGGCCAACGCTCTTCCCACTGTACTATCACTACTCCAGCCTCAGCAAGCACCTAATCGTGTGCTGTTTCTCGAGGCCCAAGCCCAGGTCTTCAGAGGTGAAAGAGGCAGCCAGGAGGGGCAGGGTCTGAAGTAGTGGGGCACAAGTGGGGCACTGGAGGACTGTAGGAGCCTTCGATCCCTGCAGCAGCCAGGACCAGAGTCTGCCATCATCCCGTGTTCCTCAGCCCAGCCTGCAGATACCCAGATTTCCATCCACTCTGACCCGGCCCACATTCAGGCTTTGCGGGACTCCAGGCTCTAGACTGGGCCAGGCCTAATTCCTCAGGAGGGCACCTCTCATTTCCAGTCTCCTGCAGAAATTATCAGTGAGGGTGCACCATGGCCCATTCCCACAGACTGGGGGGCTTGGACTGCACCGGTACCATGTGGAAACCTAAGCTGGGGCTTCCACCAGTCTCCTCTGCCCCTGGACCCAGCTGTTCCCAGCTGAGCCTGCAGTGCCCAACCTGGGGTGGTAATTGGGAGACAAAACTAGAGCCATGATGGGCTAGTTTAGTTGGCAGAGGTGCAGGGGCAGCAGATGGGGAGAAGGGCAGGGCTCAAGGGTCATGGAGTAGGAGAGATGAAAGAGGCCAAAACCACCGAGTTCACAAGGGACACAGGTTGGATGCTGAGACCCAATGAAAGGGTTCCCAGAGGTCATTTCCTTCCTGCTCTTGCTGTCTAGAGGGGTGCTGGAAGGAGAATGGGGTGTGGCCCCCTCACCAGGCTCCCAACTCCGTGTGTGCAGGGACAGCTGCCCGGCACAGGGTGCTTTCCAGGGCTGCTGCTCTCAGCCACGCTTTCTCAACTTCATCTCAGCGCTGCTCCCTGGGTGCTCCTGCCCACCCCGGATGCCTGAGCACAGTAACTGGGGCCTGGGAGAAAGTTGTGTCATAGCTTTTACTTCATTTGGTGGTGATGGGCCTCCCCAGCTATGTTAAGAAGATGGGGGCGATGCACTCCTTTACTCAGCCCTGGCAGTGCTTGGGATCATGCAATGTCAGGTTCCAAACTCAGAACTTGGACAGGCGAAGTTTACCTCTGCTCCTTTTCATTAGCTCACAGCTGTGTCCAAGATTGATTTTTCTGTTTTGTTTTGGATTTTTGCGGCCACAATCGGTGACGCTCAGGGGTTACTCCTGCTATGGGCTCAGAAATCGCTCCTGGTTTGGGGGACCATATGCAATGCTGATTGATCCAACTGGGTCAGCTGCGTGCAAGGCAAACACCCTACTGCTGCGCTCCGGTCCCTGATGGTTTTTTCTATTTTTTTTTTTTTGGGGGGGGAGCTTTTTTGTTTTTTTGTTTTGTTTGTTTGTTTGGTTTGGTTTTTGGGTCATACCCCACAGTGCTCAGGGGTTACTCCTGGCTCCATGCTCAGAAATTGCTCCTGGCAAGCTCAGGGGTCCATATAGGATGCCGAGATTTGAACCAACGATCTTGTGCATGAAAGGCAAATGCCCTACCTCCATGCTATCTCTCCGGCCCCATGATGGTTTATTTTTTATTGTAATTTCTATTTATTTTTGTGCTCAGGTCTTACTCCAGGCTTTACACTCAGGGATCACTCCTGGTGAGGCTCGGTGTGGGGTGGGGCATATAGGACTGTTGGGATCAATGCTGGGGAAGTTGTTCGCAAGGCAAACTCCCTATCTTCTGCTGTACCAACCTTCTGACCAATGTTAGAGATTTTATTTTTTTGGTGTTTGGGTCACACCCAGCGACCCTCAGGGGTTACTCCTGGCAGGGTTGAGGGATGCTGGGAATCAAATGGGATGCTGGGGATCAAACTGGGGTCAGTCCTGGGTTGGCCTCGTGCAAGGCAAATGCCCTATCTCTGTGCTGTCACTCTGGTCCCCATGTTAGTGATTTTAATTTGGGGGAGGGGTTGGGCCACACCGGTTGGTGCTTAGGCCTTAAACCTGGCTCAGGGATTACTTCTAGAGGTGCTGGGAGAATATATGCTGAGCTGGGATTAAACTGGGTTAGCTAGGCTGGAGTGATAGCACAGTGGGGAGGGCATTTACCTTGTATACTGATGACCAGGTTCGATCCCTGGCATCCCACATGGTTCACTGAGTGAAAAGTGATTTTTTTGGAGGGGTTTGGATCACACCTGGTGGCACTCAGGGGGTTACTCCTGGCTCTGCGCTCAGAAATTGCTCCTGACAGGCACGGGGGACCAGATGGGATGCCGGGGTTCGAACCACCGTCCATCCTGGGTTGGCTGCATGCAAAGCAAACTCTCTACTGCTGTGCTATCTCTCCAGCCCCATTTTCCCCCAAAAAAAGTTAGTGATTTTTTTTTAACGTACAGAGTGAGGAACACAATGGTTGTGGGTCTACCCTTCCAAAGGAAAAAAAGAAAAGTATTTATGGAATTACACTGACATCCCTCAAAAATAAAAAGTAGGTCATCTGTCTGCAGGGCAATTGCCATACCTGTTGTATTATTTCTCCAGGCCAACCTTGCTGCTGTAAAGATACAATTTTGGGGAACTGGAGAGCTAATATAGCTAGTACAGAGGGTACTTGTCTTGCACGCTGTAAACCCGGGTTCAATCTCAAGCATCCCATATAGTCCCCAGAGCACCAGAGTGATTCCTGAGTGCAGAACCAGAAGTTAGCTGTGAGCACCGCTGAATGTGAATCCCCCAAAACAAAACAAAATAACAATTTTATTGTGTAATAAATACTTTAAAAACCTGAAGAAGAAGAAAAAAGAAACAATATTATTGTTGGTGGCTACAGGAGATCCTGTTTACTCTTCATCTGGTTTCCCCATCAGCTCCTTACAAAACTGCAGCACAGGGGCCAAGCAAGCAGTAGACTGCACAGGGATGCAGCGAGTTGGCAGCGACTCCCAAGCTCCTCCAATCCCCCAAACAAGCACCCCATGGCGGCACGGGGCATTGATCAACAGCCCCTATACCTGCTCCCAGGCCCGGGCAACCATCATCCAATTCCCAGTTGGGCGAATCTCGGTTTCTAGCATAACCCGCATTTCACAGCCAGGGAACAGGTCAGAATTTGGGGTTCGGCCTTGACTTCCCGGGACAGCCTCTCAGAGCCAGAAGCCTTTGCCTCTTAGAGCTCTCAGCTGGATTGGGGGGGTGGGTGGAACTTGGTGCAGTATACCCCAGGGCTCTGCGGCCGGGTCCATGCAGGACCTGGTGGTGCTTAGGCCTTAAACCTGGCTCAGAGATGACTTCTAGTGGTACTGGGAGAAGAGATGCTGAACTGGGATTAAACTGGAGTGGGGACACAGAGGGGGAACAGTGGGAAGGCACACTGGGCTGACTCAGGTTCGATCTCTGGCATCCCATATAGTCCCCTGAGCCAAAAGTGATTTTTTGGGGGGGTTTGTTTTTTTGGGTCACACCTGGCAGCACTCAGGGGTTCCTCCTGGCTCTAGGCTCAGAAATCGCTCCTGGCAGACTCAAGGGGGGGACCCTATGGGATGCTGGGATTCGAACCCCCGTCCTTCTGCATGCAAGGCAAAGGCCCAATCTCATGGTATCCCTTTAGCCCCCCCAAAAATGATTTTTTAACGTGCAGAGTAAGGAACACAGTCGGGTTCCTGGGCCCCTGCTTCGGCTTCTCACACTGCAGTGGAAAGGGAACTGAACGGGGTCTGGGGGAGCGAGGAGACTGCCATAGCCCGCAGCAGCACCAGGGAAAGGTGCCCGGTACAGTGGCGGGAGGCGCGGTGGGAGGAGCCTCCACGCGGGAGGCGTGGCCACCCAACAGCGAGGGCGTGGCTACGGGCGGGGCGAACTTCCGGGAGGAGGGCATCCCGTGACCCGGAAGCGATCGTCAGTGCGGCGCTGTTTAAAGATGGCGGCGGAGGAGCCTCAGCAGCAGAAGCAGGAGCCGCTGGGCAGCGACTCCGAAGGTACTCGCCGTCCTCCCCGGGATGTGTCGGCCGCCCGGGCGAACCCCGGCTGGCGGGAACGACGCTGGGCCTGCCTCCGTTCGCGAGGAGGCCCGGGACGAGGCCCGGAGCGGAGCGCGCGCGCGGGCGGGCGGGCGGCCCCTTCCTCCGCTTCCCCTCCCCCCCACAATGGAGCCGCCGCCGCCGCTGCCGCCGCGACCCCCAGGGCCGGCCGGAGCCCCGCCCCTTCCCTCGCGATTGGGCGTGGTCTCTGTAAAGCCACGCCCACAACCACGCCCACCGCGGTTCCCGGGGCCCCAGCGCGCCATCCAGGCTCCTTGCAAGGCGCCCAGGCCTAGGCCCGGCCTCCCGCCTCCTCCTTCTCCTCAAACGCAGCTCCAATTTGCGCCGGACCCCGGGGGCGTCGAGTTACTCGGGGCTCCCCAGCACAAAGGGACTGGGCGGGCCCCTCCCTCGGGACGAGGCTGCGGGGAATGGGGGGCCCCTCCGGATTCTTGGTCGAGCCCCCTCTTCTGGCCTTTGCAGCCCCATTGTTTGCCCTGCCTGCCAGACGTCGGCCGAGCCCCGGGGGCCCCCTTTCTGCTCCCGCGTGGGAGTCGGGGCCTCACCCCGCCCCGACGTCGGTTGCAGGGCATGGCGGGGCGGAGCCAGACACCCCCAAACCCAGAGGGCTCTCCGGCTTGCCAAGTCCTTGAGCCACGCACACTTTGTTCCCACCGCATCCTCCCAAAGGATGGCGAGCCGCGGACCCGCTCGCTTTGGTGGATCTCCCCGGAGCCAGGGCCGGACTCTACGTAGGGTTCTCAGTGCTCGGGCTGCCCCCCACTCCCACACGCTCATTCCTGGGCACTTAGAAGTTTGCCTGTCTCGGAGGCACATGCCCCGCCTCGACTCCCCGGGGACTGCTTCCCCCCACCCCCAAGCAGGGAGGTTTGCCGGCCCGCTCTGGCTTTTTAGCAAACCACAACCTCCTCCGGGTCTGTCTCAGCTCCAGGTGACCTTGAGCCCAGGGCCCTCCTGTTTTGTGTGGCTGTACTGTAAGTTGAGCTTTTTTTTTTTTTTGGTTTTTGGGTCACCCCCGGCAGCGCTCAGGGGTTCCTCCTGGCAAGCACGGGAGACCCTGTGGGATGCTGGGATTCGAACCACTGTTCTGCATGCAAGGCAAAAAACGCTCTACCTTTATGCTATCTCTCCGGCCCCAAGTTGGGCACTTTTGAGAGTGCCCAGAGCAGGGCAGGGCAGCCCTGGTGGTGGGCGGAGGGGGGCAGGCTGGAGTCAGGCTAGCTGCTGGGAAATTTCTCCGCCTGCCCAGGACTCTGCCTCCTCAGCTTACTCCCCAGAAGACCTCGTTTCTGTTCCTTTCCCCCCCACTCAGCACTTACTTCCAAGGCTGCTTGCTGGGAAGTGAAGCTGCAAAACTGGGCCCCAAAGAGAATGTTGGAGCTGGAGGGACAAGCCCTCAGTTGTCACCCCTAATACGGGGCGCCCAGGCCTCTGCCTGGGATAAACAAACCCAGGACTTCACAGGTCCCTGCCCCTTCTCCCTCTTAAAAAGCTGAAACTCACCCAGGAGGGTCACTGGCTAGGGTGACCCCCGGTGGGTGTAGCCCTCATGCCCCCAGACTCCTGAGTGCTCCTGAGCACTCTGTCAGTGGCTTGTTTCCTCCTTCCAGGTGTTAACTGTCTTGCCTATGATGAAGCCATCATGGCTCAGCAGGACCGAATTCAGCAAGAGGTGAGGGGCTGTGGCCCGCGGCCCTGTGGGGCTTGTAAAGGCTGCGCTGAGGCCTGATTTTTGGCCACTCTGGAATGCCCCTCCTCTCGGAGTTGTGATAGGTACCGGATGCCTTCATGGGGGTGGGGGTCCCCCTGTGTTGCTGGGTGGGGTCCAGTACCCCTTACATAGGTGTTCTGGCCGTTGGGCGCGGGTCACACCTCTGGCCTTGGAGCCTGCTGACGCCCCCTTCCCACCCCAGATCGCGGTACAGAACCCCCTGGTGTCAGAGCGTCTGGAGCTCTCAGTCCTATACAAGGAGTATGCCGAGGACGACAACATCTACCAGCAGAAGATCAAGGTGGGCTGGGCACGGGGTGGGGGCACTTCTGCTGGCTCTCAGCGCCCCACCCTGCTCCACAGCAGGGTCTCCCACAGATCCTCCCATATGTGGGAGCCAGGGCCTCTCAAAGCCTCTGCCTGATGGGAGGAAATGTGGTAGCTGGTGGGGAATTGACTGTCTCTGGGCCCCCATGGGGCTCACGGGACTGGGGCATGGTGTGTGTGGGGTTTCCCCACACCCCAGCGAGGCCCTGCACCCTCCCTTCTAGTCTCAACTAATTCCTGCACGCCCCTTCCTCCCCCAAGCGGGGCTCAGCTGGGACTCCTAATTGTGTAAGCGAGGAGGGGCCTTCAGATCTCCTGTCTAGGGCAGGCAGCTGAGCTGACATGGGGCCAATCACTGGTGGCAGGATACCTGAGGAAGCTCCAGGGGGCCGGGGGAAGGGGTGACCCCATGTATGTTGTTGGATTTTTTTGTGCAAAGCAGCCTGAGTGGGGGCCGGTGAGGTGGCGCTAGAGGTAAGCACTAGCCAAGGAAGAACTGCAGTTCGATTTCCGGGTGTCCATATGGTCTCCCCAAGCCAGGGGCAATTTCTGAGCGCTTAGCCAGGACTAACCCCTGAGCATCAAACGGGCGTGGCCAAAAAAAAAAAAAGAAAGAAGAAAGAAAAAAAGCAGCCTGAGTTTAGTTGCACTGCTCATAGTGGTAAGAGTTCAGGCTGAGGTGTTCCGGCCAGCGCTGCATCTGTGTTTATTAAGCCACATTTAGGCCTGAGCCCCTAAGAGTCCATGCCCATGTGAGTGGGGAGCACAGTGGGGAGGGTGCACTTGCTCTTTTTGGTTTTTGGGTCACACCCGGCAGCGCTCAGGGATTACTCCTGCTCTATGCTCAGAAATCGCCCCTGGCAGGCACGGGGGACCATAAGGGAATTCAAACCACTGTCCTTCCGCATGGAAGGCAGACGCCTGCCTTACCTCCAGACTATCTCTCGGGCCGGCATTTGCTTCTCATGAAGTCCATTGAGGTTTGATCTCAGGCATCCCATAGGGTTCCCCCAAGTCAGCCAGAAGTGATTTCTGAAGACAGAGCCTGAGCACCTCTGGGTGCTGCCCAAATCCCCCCTCCCAAAAAAGAGAGGCCGGGTCAAAGTGATAGCACAGTCGTAGGGCATTTGCTTTGAACACGGCCAACACCAGATGGACTTGATTTGACTTTTTTTTTTTGTGTGTGTGGTTTTTGGGTCACACCCAGCAGTGCTCCGGGGTTATTCCTGGCTCCAGGCTCAGAAATTGCTCCTGGAAGGCACGGGGTACCATATGGGGCACTGGGATTTGAACCGATGACCTCCTGCATGAAGGGCAAACGCCTTACCTCCATGCTATCTCTCTGGCCCCTTGATTTGACTTTTGACATCCCAAGTGGTCCCTCAAGCCTGCCAGAAGCGATTTCTAGCACAGAGCCAGGGGTAACTTCTGAGCACCACTGGGTATGACCAAAAAAAGTCCCCCCCCCAAAAAAAAAAAAAAAAAGAGGGGCCAAGCTGTGGGCTTGCAGGCTGCTCCAGGTTTGCAGTTTGTTCACCAGCTGAGGCTCTAGTTTATGGGGCAGCAGACTTGTGCACTCAGTCCTGGCTTCTCCATGGAGCCTTTATAAATTTTGGGGGGCGTGGGAGTATTACCAGCAGTGCTTACTCAGACTTTATTCCTGACTCCTTTGTTCAGCGCTCACTCCATGGGCTAGGATTGAACTGGGGTTGGATTGTACTGTCTTTCTGAACATCTCGGATGTTCCCGGTGTTCAGATGTCCCACTGAACATCTTGGATTCTCTACTGTCCTCACCTCTGCCTCGTATACACATGGGCATCCTCAGGCAGGCGACAGTGCTCTAGGGCTAAGCTCACTGCCTACCTGTTACCCAGCTAGATCGAGACAGCAAGCAGGTGGAGGGAGACCATGCCAAGGCTGCCCGGCACATGTGGCCCCTCACCCTGGTAAGATGGCCCTACCTGGCTGTTCAAATTCTGAGACTTTTTTTTTGTTTTTGGGTCACACATGGCAGCGCTCAGGGGTTAGTTACTCCTAGCTCTATGCTCAGAAATTGCTCCTGGCAGGTTCAGGGGACCATATGGGATGCGGGGAGTTTTTTTTTTTTTTTTTTTTGGTTTTTGGGCCACACCCAGCGTTGCTCAGGGGTTACTCCTGGCTGTTTGCTCAGAAATAGCTCCTGGCAGGCACGGGGGACCATATGGGACACCGGGATTCGAACCAACCACCTTTGGTCCTGGATCGGCTGCTTGCAAGGCAAACACCGCTGTGCTATCTCTCCGGGCCTGGGTGCTGGGATTTGAACCAATGACCTTTTGCATGAAAGGCAAAGCCTTACCTCCATGCTATCTCTCCGGCCCCTGAGACTCTTTAGTAACTTGGGCGTGTGTGCTGTGTGGGAGTCTTGGCCTCAGGCCCTGTGCACCCCAACTCTGCAGCCAGAACCCACCTCCCTGGGGCAACTGGGGAGACTGCCTCGGTAAATGTGCCTGCGGGGGCCCATGGGCTGGTGGGTGAGTGAGGTCCACATGGTGTCCAGCCAATTTGGCAGCCATAGTGGTGGCTGGTATGTGCTGAGTAGAGCTATCAGAGAAGATGGGGTGGAAAAGAACTGTCCCAGCAGCTCTGGAGAGCGCAGCTCAGGAACTATTCCAGAGCAGACTTTGAGGTTGCAAGACGGGCCCCAAGAGCAGGGGCCTGTGTGGTGCAGCTGTCATTGAAGACGACCTGGAGGTGTCAGTTTCTCTGGTTCCTCTTGGGGAAGGGGAGCAGCTGTAGTTGGGTCTGGGAGGACATGAGGTATAGCGGAGGTGCTGGGCCTGGGGTTGTCTGGGCTCCAGCAGTAGGAGGCCAGCAGGACTGAGTGGAAACGTTTACAGAGGGGGCTGTTTGAACCCCAATACTCTCAGTGCAGTGGCCTCCAGAAGTTGAGACCCTCCTAGGCCCCAGTGGGGTGTCTGCTGCCTATCAGGCCCCATGGATGCCTCTGGCAGATGACCTGAAAATGCCTTGAGCCAGGATGGGGTGGGGCGAGCCCCATCCTTCCCCAGTCAGGGAGGTGAAGAGAATGTTTGTGGGGGATCCACGTGCCAGTGGGTGTTATCCTTTTCCTTAATTGCTGCTTTTGCCAGGATGGGGTAGCTCACTTTAGTTGGGGTACACACTAACGCAGGCCCCTGGGAGGGAGGTGGGGCCCTCGGCCTAGGTTTCTGTGAGCATTTGGGTGATGCTTGGGAAGGGTGGGGGGCAGCGCGCAAGATTGCGCACTGGCTGCAAGGACGAGTGAGGCTCCGACACTCTGCAAGCCTCATGTGGATCTGCTGATAGGCCTGGACCAGGAACGGATGGGTGAACAGGGGTACAAGAAAGTGCCAGGGTGGGGAGGTCAGATCAGAATATCTGCAGAGTGGGGAGGAAGGCAGGTGATAGTGGGATCGTATGACAGCTCGGGGTGAAGAGAGACGCTGGCCCTACCCAGCCTGTGTTGGCGTGTGGGGCCTGACACTGAGCCCCACCTCTGTTCTCCCAATGCTCCCCAAGTTTGAGGGTTTAATAGAAACACCTGGAGAAGGCATATTGGTCAAGGGCCCATTGATTCATCCACCTCTTCACAATGTGGTTGGTGGGAACCAGGCCATTGCAAGGGATTCTGGGGGTATCTGCAGAGCAGGGATGGAACCCAGGGCCTCCCATGAGCAGGGTTGTGTTGTCCCTCTGAGACACAGTCCTGGCCCTTCACCGTCCCGGTTCTGGGAAGAGTTGGTGTCACCCTGGCGTGCAGTGCATTGACATGGTTTTCTGGGGTCTGGCTGGGGCTTGCTTATTCTTCCCCTCAGCGGAGTTACAGGGTGTCCAGTGGTTGCTTGGACACAGTAGTGTCCCCTGCTGTGGTGGCACCTTGCTTGGGGGTGTCTGTCTTTGGCCTATCGTGGCTCTGGCCTGATGGGAAGGACATGGTGGGGGCCTCTCTGCAGGATCTCCACAAAAAGTATTCATACATCCGCAAGACCAGGCCTGACGGAAACTGCTTCTACCGTGCTTTCGGCTTCTCTCACTTGGAGGCACTGCTGGATGACAGCAAGGAACTGCAGCGGTGAGGGGGGTTGCCAAAGGGCGGTTCGGGGTAGGGGCCAGCCTGGGGCCCTGCTCTGTGGCCACTGAGTCCCCGGGGGCCTGACCCCTGTCTTCCAGGTTCAAGGCTGTGTCTGCCAAGAGCAAAGAGGATCTGGTGTCTCAGGGCTTCACCGAGTTCACAATCGAGGATTTCCACAACACGGTGAGCCGCGTGCCAAGCCGGGTGGGGCACA